>NC_088706.1:11019545-11322575 GCF_028017835.1 Emys orbicularis | reverse complement strand
CTTATAGGGCCAGCCGCAGTCTGATTGGGGCGTGGCCCCACCTGTGGCTGCTTCCCCAATCAGCCTGTCTTTTCCCAGCTGCAGCCCTCTCCAGGGCTGTTTTAACCCCTCTGGGAAGGGGCGGGGTGACCACCCCACTACAGGTGACCAGACAGCAAGTGTGAAAAATCGGGACAGGGGGTAGGGGGGGTAATAGGAGCCTATATAAGAAAAAGACCCAAAAATCGGAACTGTCCCTATAAAATCAGGACATCTGGTCACCCTACGGGACGCTTCCATGCAAGGACCAGGGTGGCGAAGAATCCAGGGTGACGTCCCATCTCCCCGCGCGGGCCTCTGGGGCTGGCCCCAAAGCAGAGGGCAGAAGCATCCGTCTGATTAGTCACACAGTTTATTGGCTTAGTTTGGGTGTATTACAAACAACGGGGGCTGTAACTTCAAACGGCTCGTCACAATTAAAAAGCACAGGAGCACGGGAAGTGCACTTCAGCCGAGTCACGCAGCGGGGGGCGGGGAGGAATGGGGGGGGGGCGGTGGGTGTGGACTCACAGAGGGACCGACCTGTACACACACCGGCTGGGAAGGGGCCAGGCAGATGTGGGGGAAAGGGGCTGGGGAGGGGGCTGCACACCAGTCTCCCATTCAGAATGTGCTGGGCACCTGCTTTCTCCCCCTCAAGCCACCCCCACCCTGATCCAGCTGGGGAATCAAGGGCCCGATCCGGAGTCCATTAACAGCAGCAGCGGAAAGCCCATCAGGAGCAGACTCGGGCCCTAAGTGACTAGGCTGGTGCCTGGTTTAAGACTGACTTGGGTCCAGAGCTAAACTGGAACCTGGGGGAGGTCTGCCCCGTAGCGTAACTCCCCATCTGCCCCATGTGTGGACTGGGGGGCGGGACTGCCCCCAGAACAGCAAGAGCTCCCGGGGCTGGACTAAGGGCGGATCCGTGGAGCCCTAGGAGCCAGATCCCCACCCAGTAGGTGGCACGAAGCTGGCTGATTCTTGACAGCCACCTGCCGTGGAGGAGAGGACGCAGCCTGGCCCCACCCCAGGTTGGGACAGGACCAAGGAAGGGACCTACAGGAGGACAACGTGCACCTGGCAAGGGCAGCCGGGCAGGCAACGTCCCTCTTTGTACAGCTGGGTCACTCTCACACCGCCCCGCCACACCCCTCTTCACCCCCCCACCCCCTGAGAATAGACATAATTACAGGGTCCTTAACATTATTCTTCGGCAAAGATCTCAGCCATGGGGGCTAAGACCATTGGTTAAATGAAATAATTGAGGGGTGGTGGAATCGGCTTCAGGCAAAGCTTTGCCAGTGTCCATCCTGGATTGCACCAAACCCAATGCTGGGAAGCCGGGTGCCTCTTTCAGGGGTCACCAAGGGAAGCTAGTCTATACCCCAATCCCAGGGGAGAAGCATCTGTGCTACTGCTGCGTTTGAAGGCCAAGGGTCGGAGGCTGAGCACGGAGAGGAAAGTGTCGGCCTCCGTCTGCCCCTGGAGAAATGATTGTCACAGACCGAAGAGAACTGGCCAGCCTAGTGGAAAAATAGCAAGTGACTAACTGGGATCTGCTTCTCTGGACCCGGCCCTCCTCCCGCTACGAGAATCTTTGAACGGGAACGTGAGGAGCCTGGAAATGGAACCAGGTGCAAACAGGCGACGGATCCCTGATCCGGCAAAGAACATGCGCAGTTACACACGGGCGTTAGTGCTTTGCTGGATCGGCGCCTAGAAGAGGCAATAACAATTTGATTGTAAAATGTATTCGCTGTTGATCAAGGCTTCAGGTCGTGATGTCTCCCTGTGTGTGTGTGTGTGCGCGTGTGGGCACATAATTTTTAACCCCTTGGTTTCTATTTGGGGGCCAGCTTCACTGCTGCCTCCTTCTGGGCCCCTCTCAAAGTCAGTGGAGCTAGGAGGAAGAATGGGCACGGCCCCGGGTGGGTATTTTTCCATGGGCACGGCCCCGGGTGGGTATTTTTCCATGGGCACGGCCCCGGGTGGGTATATTTCCATGGGCACGCAGGCTGCTATGTGTGTTGTGCTCCATGACCTTCGCCAGGACCCCGAGTCCTCTCCGGCCGACTGACCGAACAAGGACTAATGCCAGGGATGAGAACCGCCGACACGTAGTGGAAGGGCGTGCAAACCACAGCTGGGTGCAGCATGGAGTAGCCATGAGGTGACACCGAGCACGGGAACCTTTCAAGCTGCGCAGCAGGGGAAACGCTCTAACAGCGAAGGCTACACAAATCGCGGGGGGAGGGAGGAGGGGGGAGACCATTGTGTGCAGTCAGGGGCCTGATCTTTGGTTAATCCTGGAGACATCACATTAGGGTGAAATTTACCCCTCTGCAGAGGGGCAGCAAGTAGCCTCGGCACCTGCTGAGTCCAGTTAAGCCTACAGGGCACGTGCTGTTAATCTTGCCCAGTGGTAATTTTCACATAACAGAACAGCCAGGATGACGTCCCCCTTCAGGACCTGCATGCCTGGGCAGAAGATGCTGTTGCTACCTGGGTGAGATCAGCCTCTAAGGATGATGTGAGAGAACAGGGTGAAAACCAAGGGAGCACAGAGCCACCTCCCCACACTTTTATCACCTACCCATTAACTGACCGACCTGGTGTAAAGATGGCAGAGCTGGCACTGATGCACCACACAGGTGGCATAAACTGGCATAACACCATTGGCTTCCCATTTACACCAGGTGAGAATCTGGCCCCATAGTGTCTAGAGCCAGGCGAACATTTTCAACAAATAAAAAGCATTCCTCAACTCCCAGGGCCAGGCCCTCCGAAGGCGTAAATCCACTGGAGTCAATGGAACTGGGCTGACTTACTCAAGATGGGGATCTGGCCCCAACTTGACCTTGAGGGTGTTTGGCGTGATTTCCGTGAACACGCCCAAAAGCTTTGGTGTTTGTCTGTCTGCAAGAACGTTCCTGGGACGCTCACGGCTCGCTCACGCATACAAACGTGTGCTCCGTGCAGGAAGCGTTCCCAGGGGCACCTCCTTAAATCCCTTCCCTCATCCCCGCTCATAACAAATTTCAACACTCCAGCTGGAGAGCAGAGGCGATACCCCAAAGACTCCGGCCCGCAACCCTACACCCTGCTTAAGGCCAAGTTCCCGGAGCGTTTTCATTGAGCGTTCGTCGAACCGTTTCCAGTAACGAGCAAATTTGTAATAATGTCTATCTGGGGCGTGGGAAAAAAGGTCTAAAGTCGTATCGATAAATGAGTCACTGCAGATAAATGACCCAGCCCCAATGCATCCCTGACTCTGTCGTCCTGAACCAAACACTAATGGAGCGCTAGCTTTTCCTTACACAAGCTCCAATCTCTAGTCCTACCACTAACCCTACAGCTCGTCTTATTTCAGCCCCTGTCACAGCAAAGGAGACCCAAGACCCACACCCAGGAGCTTTGTCTGTCTAGCCGGGAAGTCTTACCTCTAGCACCGAGCCTGCATTCTAATGGCACCCCCGGGTCATGGCCCATTGCTTGATTTGTTCTGCTGGATGGGGTTTGTCCTGTACTCCCATTGCCTCCCCTAGGGAACCCAGTAAAGGACCGCCCACTCCGAGGAGGGCCCAAAGGCAGCGAGCCAACATGCTGCCTTTGGGGGACTTGCAGCATCCTTGCGAATCTGGCCTTTGCAGAGCAGAACTGCCTCCCGGGTCATGCTCTGCTGCAGAGCCTGGGGCAGACCCCCAGCTGGTGTCAGTGAGCTGGCGTCGCTCCACTGAAGTCGATGGCGCTCTGGCAGTTTACACCAGCTGGGGGCTGGCCTGCAATTCATCGGGCGTGATCAGGGGAGCGAGGGGCTGATCTCGCCACGCCCACAACGCTACGCTGCAGGGAGAGTGGGTGCAAGGAAAGCGATTAGGGATCAGGGAGGCCTCTGTTCTGAAGAGCTCCCTCGCGAGGTGTTCCCGAGAACGGACGTCAGCCCGGATAAGAACCAGATGCTCCCTGGAGGTGGCTGGGGCCCAATGGCCAGCTACAGACTCGAACCAGGAGCAGCCAAAGAACTAAAGCCGAGCAAAGCATCACCACTCACTTCACTGCTTTAAAAGCCAGGTGCCCTCCTTCAGCATAACACAGTTCAAGAACAAAGATATTCTGAGGCCGGAAACCTCTGTGAGTGGCCCCCAGAGGAGTCCCCAAGCTCTGGGGCAGACCCACAACAGTCAGCGGGTAGCCGAGAGTAGAATCCAGCCCCATCGCTTTACTTGGGGGAGGGGGGATTTCTGCTTTCAGGTACAGCTGGTGCAACCCCATTAGTGTCACCAGGCCTGCCTAGGTTTCAAGGAGGGCAGAACTGGCGCCTGGTTTAGGGGTGTCTCCAAGCAATTGAGGCAGCTGCCAAACTCTGCCCCCCTTCAAAGCCATTTGTCGGGTCCCTTGCTGGGCTCCTTGGCCACAAAGTGAAAACCGTTTTGCTTTGCCAGGGCCAAATGTGCTGAATAAGCAACTGGCTCGAGGGGACCCATCAATGCCACTAGGTGGCGCCAAAGGCAAATCATAATGCCCCCACCCATGCAGCAATAGGGCATCTGGCAGGGCATGCTCGAGTGAGGACGTGCCAAGGGATTGGAGGGCTCAGACTTTGTCCAGATGAGCATGTTGCGTGGGAGGGCTGCCCTGGACCAGGAAGACGACAGCATTGATGCTATGGGGCTGCCGGTGCTGAGTGGGTGGAGGTGCTGACGGGGGACGAGGGCCCTACCTGTGGCTAACCAGGGCTCCACAATTTAATGACCACGAACATGTTCAGAACAACACTCCAGAACTCCCGACGAGCAGTCCCTTCTCCCGCTGGCCGAGACTTGGGCCAACCTCTTCCAATTTCACCCACCGTCCAGGGCTGGGAGCATCTCGGTCAACAGCTCAGTGGCTGATATCCTTACCGGCACGGCGTCTACAAGGGAAAAGTTCATGCAAGGGGAGACGCAGTCAATGTCCTTCCAACCACCTCGCCCCCTCACGGCCTTGTCATTCCAGCAGAGAAAAGCCAGCTAAGAAATGAAGGAGCCGCTCTTCTGTAGAAACCAGCAGAGGACATGACATCACAGGGGTGTGGGAGCTGATAGGCCCCGGTTCCGGCATTCAAACCAGTGGGGTCAATAAAGTACCTTAAGGCTTGTGGTCACCACTGTGAGTGCCGGACATAGAAGTTCCTTCAGAGAAGGAGTGACTCGAGAATAACTGATTCTGCTGCCTGGAAATCCAGCAGGGATCTGTTTATTTTTTACACCGCTGCATTTTTCTGGAGCTGCGCATTGCCCCTGGCACCACAGGAACGATCAACTTTAGGTGTTGAAACAACAGGTCCATCTCACAGCCCACCCCCACGGACCTTGGCCAAGCTGTGTTGGAACGTCACACACGGACTCCGGGGAGTGTCCTTTTCCTTTTGCCGCAGAAACAGTCCCTCTTGTGGCTGCTTTGAAGGCTCGGGTCAGTGCTTAAAAACTCTAAGCAGCAAGGTCAGGCCAAATTTAAGTTCGGCCCAGCAGCTCACGTGCCGGCCGAAACCTCTGCTTCAAACTTCTTGTGGAGCTGTGGTTTGGGGCGCTGTGTCTGTGACTTGTCGGGTTTCCCCAGACCTGTCGTCGGAACGAACCCGGGGTGAGGGGGATAGTTAAGCTGCCGCTGGACAGGCGGGCTCTGTCGGCTGGGCCGTGGCCTTATCAAGATGATACAGGTGTTTCTAAACCGTGGCCCGTTGATGCCAGGGCGTGTGGAGAAAGTGCTGGGACGTAGGTGGCCTCCCTCCTTCCCCTTCCAGAAGGCCGGAAAGAAAGTCCTAACAACAGCCAGTTCTTGAAGAACCATCTAAGGAGGCTTCTTAGTCCTATGACCCTCTCCTGAGCCCCCCCATCAGTGAGATCAGCTCCAGCATCCTTCGGATAACAGAGGAGGGTGTCATTTAACGAGGGGGAAAGCCATCAGTACGATTAAAAAAACGGGAGTCCTACAGGCAGGAGAGTTCTGTGATGGCCATCCCTGGTGGGCTGAGGAGCTCTGAGAAACCCCACCATGGCACAGGGGAGCAGGGGGGAGAGACAAAGGCAGGGGGAAAAAAATAAGCGTGTATAATAAATATAATATTCAGCGCCGGTGGCGTATTGCATGGAAGCGGACGTCAGACGAGCGATGCCGCGGCCGGGAGATGGTGCTGCCTATTATACACTTTACAAACACTGCATTTGTTTCCCCAGTCTCTTAAGAAAAAGAAGTTGTGTCTGGTAAGTAAATAAAATACTGTGTCACTTGGAGTTTGTGGAACCTAGCGAACTATGAGGGACAGGGTAACAGAAGATGGGGGGCAGTCCTTTTTGGCTGTACAATGAGGGGAGGTCAAAAGGAGCCGGCCGACGTTTCACATCACCGTGCAGCATTTGCAACGGTGTTTCTTCATGTCTAGGTCCTGATCGGCCCCCTTGGGATCCGTGTCGTTGGCCCCTGGCTTCTCCCCGACCTGGCCGTCTTCCTTCTGCGGCAGGGCGGCCACAGGCTCCACGGTGCTGCCGTTGGGCGGGGCGTGGTCCTTGCCCGTGCAGTCTGCCGCTCCAGCCGCTGCTGGCTTGTTGTCGGCATCTTCGATCACCACCAGCTCGGCCTTGATGGTGCCCCCCAGGCCCAGCACCTTTTTGGTCTCGTTCTCGTCCTCCACGTTCTGGTAGCCCATGAAGATCATGGTGACCGGCTGCTCTTTGCTAGGCTCTGCCCCTTCACCGGAGGCCAGGATTCTTGGGCTGTCCACTGGCTTGGCTTGCACCCCAGTGATCTCCTTCCGGGGCGTGGTCTTCTGGCTGGGCAGGTTGCTCCCGGGACCCCCCTTCTTGGCCTCTTCGCGCTCCTTGGTCTTGGAGTCCCTCCGGGAGGCCTCGCTCAGGTTTGCCTCATCTGCCTTGTGGATCAGCTCGTCCACCTCAGAGGAGCTGAGAGGGTGCACCCCGTTCTCGATGGCGCCATCCTCCATGTGGACCGCGTGCACCACTGCGGGAGAGACAGAGAAGACAGTGAGGGCTCAGAGGAAGGCCAAGGGGGCGTGTGCCAGGCTGGTCTAGAGATGAGAGGTGGTGCCTGGATCTGGGGTAGGCAGAACCAAGCCAGGGCTGGGGGCTTAGGTTTCAGACGGCAGGAATCTACGGAGCTAATCTCACATTATCGCCCCCATCTGGAGCTGGATGCCTCTTGGTTTAGGATCTGACCCACACCCAGAACTCCCCTTCTGGATCAGGCAGCTTTTGAGCCCTTCAAAGAGGCAGACACACCCCACACTCCGCTGTTTGCTGCACCCTCGACCCAGTCACCAGAAACAGTGGTTGTCATCCAGTGACACTCCCAGATCAGCACTTGCTACTGTCCAGGGAATTATTCCAGCAAACCCCCATCTACAGTCAGGTGAAGAGAACCAATGGCTTCTAAAGCAGTGCTTGGGACGGATCCCACTGGGCACCCACAAAGGAAAAAACCCTTTAAACAGGAAACCACCAGTCCTAGAATTGGTCAGCTAGGATACATCCACAGGCATAATCTAGATCAGGGGTCTCAAACTCAAATGACTACGAGGGCCACATGAGGACTAATACATTGGCCCGAGGGCCGCATTACTGACACCTCCCCCCCGCTGCCCTCGGCCCCGCCCCCACTCCACCCCTTCCATGAGGCCCTGCCCCCATTCCAACCCCTTCCCCGAAATCCCCACCCCAACTCTGCCTTCTTCCTGTTCCCAGGGGGTGCAGGAGGGGTGTGGGGTGTGGCGGGGGCTCAGGGCAGGGGGTTCGGCTGCAGGAGAGGTTCGGGGGGCGGGCTCCAGCCCGACGTGCACTGGGGGCAGGGCAGGCTCCCTGCCTGCCTGTCCCCACGCCGCTCTAAGAAGTGGCCGGAACTTGGGGGAGGAGGGGCACAGGGGTCTGTGTGTTGCTGTTGCTTCAGGCACCACCCCCAGCAGCTCCCATTGGCCGGGAATGGGGAACCGCAGCCAATGGGAGCTGCTGGGGGCGGTGCCTGAAGCAAGAGCAACACACAGACCCCTGTGCCCCCCTTTCCCACGTTCCGGCCGCTTCCCGGAGCGGCGCGGGGGCAGGGCAGGCAGGGAGCCTGCCCTGCCCCGGTGCACGTCGGGCTGGAGCCGCTCTAGGTAAACGCTGGGGGGCAGGGGGGTCACAAGGAGCTTGCGGGCCGCAGAAAACAACCCCGGGGGCCGCATGCGGCCCCCGGGCCTCGTGTTTGAGACCCCTGATCTAGATCATCCTCAGTACAGGGATGACGACCTGGGACATCTGTAAGAAAGAATCCCCACCCCTGAGATTAGTATATGCAGCCACTAGGTGGGGCTACTGCTCCATACTAAGGCATTTGGGTTTGATTTCCCCCTGGTGGTGACGACATGTTATCCCCATGGAAGGTGGCTCTGCTGTTTATTATGTGGCTAGCTTGGTGCATCTTTTCCCAGGAGCCAAGGGTGCGTGCTGCTTAGCCGACTGCTGCTCTGAATAATGCAAGGCAGCAAAATAGTGCAACCCACACACAGATCATGGGACAGGCCAGGAGAGAAACCCAAAGCACCTGATCAGAGCAAAATTAGCAGTCCACATACCAGGGGAGCCCCAAGCTCAGAGCTCCTGTCGGCATCCCGTGGAGATGCTGTTACAAACCTATCTAAGCAGAACACACGTCCAAGCCCAATGTGTGGAGTAGGTGTGGGGCCAGTGTCGGTTACCAATGGAACAGGGAAGGTCGCAGCACACCCTCGATAAGAGCCATTCATGGGGACTGATGTTGACTGAAAATGGGGCTGTGTTTGCCCATCGTTTGTAAATCGATCCCCCAACATCTGCTGAACGCTACAAGGGGCGAAGTGACTTTTAAAGGTGCCTTCGCTTGTTTCAGCCCCAATGCCTCCCTGCACCCGCCGGGCGACAAACAAGATCAAAGCTGCACTTGACCGAAAGAGTCTGAACGTCCCTCCCATCACACCTCAGCTGCCTTGCCCAGCAATCCATGCAGCTTCTGCCACGCTGGGGCATTTGTCCCAGCAGCCTGGGCCGATTGCTGCGAGGGGAAGGTTGCAGCAAATCACTAAGGAGTTCCGATAGTTAGCACCACCCTCTTGCTATCCGCTCACTGTCCCAGGAAGTGGCTGTCAGCTGATGCGGTGGCCCAACACAAAAGACAAAAGATAACTGCAGTCATGGAGGCTCTCAACCAGAAAGCAAGGTAACACAGGAAGTCAGGTCATATTAGCCCCCATTTCCAACACTAGGGAAACTGAGGCACAGGGCAGGGAAAGCAACTTGCCCGAGGTCGCACAAATTAAGTAGCAGAGCCAGGGCCTGAACTGGACCCAGAGTCCAGCATCCAAGCCACGGCACCACACAGCTTCGACCTAAACAATGTTACCTCCCACACACGCCGATGCATCAACTCGAGACTATGTCATGCATCCTATGAATCGTTCCTCCATCTCCTGGGGCCACCCTGGGACATGAAAGCGCTTATCTGACATCCTCCAACGAGAGAGAGAGAGAATCAGAGCAATGCAGGGCTGGAAGGGACCTCCAGAGGTCATTAAGACCAGCCCCCTGTGCTGAGGCAGGACCAATTACAGCTAGACCATCCCTGACCGGGGTTCCGCCAACCTGTTCTTAAAAACCTCCCATGACGGGGATTTCCCAGCCTCCCTTGGAAGCCTGTTCCAGAGCTTAACTCCGCTTATAATTAGAAAGTTTTTCCTAATATCGAACCTAAATCTCCCTTGCTGAAGATTAAGCCCATTACTTTCTTGTCCTATCTTCAGTGGACATGGAGAAGAACTGATCACCAGCCTCTGTATACCAGCCCTTTACATATTTGAAGGTCGTTATCAGATCTTCTCTCTCTCGTCTTTTCTCAAGACTAAAGGTGCCCAGTTTTGTGAACCTTTCCCCATAGGGAGGTTTTCTGAACCTTTCATCATTTTTGTTGCTCCTCTGGACTCTCTCCAATTTGTCCACATCTTTCCTAAAATGGGGTGCCCAGAATTGGACACAAATGAAGCCTCATCAAGGTCAAGTGGAGCAGGACAATCACCTCCCGTGTCCTACACCCGACACTCCAGTTAACACACCCCAGAATAAGAACAGCCTTTTTCATA
This sequence comes from Emys orbicularis, assembly GCF_028017835.1. Classification (NCBI taxonomy): domain Eukaryota; kingdom Metazoa; phylum Chordata; order Testudines; family Emydidae; genus Emys; species Emys orbicularis. The sequence continues at coordinate 11,312,416 of NC_088706.1, read as the reverse complement.
GCTGCATCACATTGTTGACTCATATTCAATGTGTGATCCACTAGGACCCCCAGATCACTTTCAGCAGTACTGTTGCCTCACCATTTATTCCCCGTTTTGTGGGTGTGCATTTGATTTTTCCTTCCAAAGTGAAGTACTTGTCTTTGCTGAATTTCCTCCTGTTGAATTTAGAGCAATTCTCCTATTTCTCAAGGTCATTTTGAATTCTAAGCCTGTCCTCCAAAGTGCTTGCAACCCCTCCCAGCTTGATGTCATTTGCAAGTTTTATCAGCATGCCCTCCACTCCATTACCCAAGGCATTCATGAAAATATTGCCTAGTGCTGGACCCAGAGCTGGCCCTGCGGGATGCCACTAGAGACGCCCTCCCAGTTTGACAGCAAACCATTGAGCACGACCCTCTGAGCACAGTTTTTCCAAGCAGTTGTGCACCCGCCTTGGTTTGGCTTGATTTGTTCTTGACAAATCCATGCTGGCTGTTCCTTAGAACCCTACTGTTCTCCAGGGGCTTGCAGATTGAATCTACTGGTTCCGGGAGAGCAACATGGCGCTGGGTATTGGGCGGGGACGCAGGGTGTGGCGGCTGTTAGCTGCTAACCCTGAGTAGTTGGTGCCAATGACCCACCGCAGCTGGGGCAGGGGTCCGTCTGCCAGTCCCCAGGGAAGCTGGAGAGCGGTAGACAGCAGTGAACGGTCACTGATGCTCCTCCGGTCGTGCCTACAGCCACCTTCTCCCTTCACCTCCCTTTTGGCCTCCAGGATGCCTGGGGAGGGAGGGACGCTCTTTGGGCCCGTACCTTTCATCTCATCCTCGTACACCTTGACCCCCTGCAGGCAATGATTCTTGGGGAGCAGGGTGGTGCTGGATAGGACTTTGGTCTCGCCAGTTACTCTGTCCTTCTCCACTGTGATCTCCACTGAGTACATGGCTGGGATACAAACAGGACAGTGAGAGTTAAACCAGCCCCCGGCTCCCACCCCGCTACGAGGCTCCAGCACTCAGAAGCAGGCAGCTAGCGCAGGGGTGGGGGAAGGGGGCGCGTGATGGAGAGGAGGGGGTGCCAGTGGACGAGCTCGGAGATGTTAGGTGGGGAGAGGCGGCAGTGTGCGTTCCAGCAGGGAGGAGTGCGTGGCAGGCAGCCCCTACGTCCCAGGCACAGCCTTCCCAGCAGGATGTACATTACCTTCCAGCATCCTTAGCGCCTGGGCCATCCCAGTGCTGCCGTGAGCTCCCTTACCTCTGGGGCTGTTTGGTCTCCCCTCTTGGTAGCTGATGCGACATTGTGGACAGAGAACTGCTTCCATTGTCACCTCTCTGTCCAGAGAGCTGAGGGATGGGCCTAGCTCGCCTCTCTCCACTGGCCAGCAGGATCAGGCCCCGCCAAGGACTCTGAGCAGGGATCTGACCCTCACTCCGGTTCTGTACATTTAGTAAAAACCCCAACTTTCAAATTCAGCTGTCGTAAGAACGGCAGGAAAGCACCTGCTCTCTGATCTCTCAGATGGAGGCAGGAGGCAGAAGAGAATCTAGGAGTTGTTTCCGTCAGTCCACTGAGCAGATATGAATCAAAGACGCGCAGGGCTCGGCTTCTCCAATGAACAGCGAGCCCCAGGAGCCCAACTGCCCTCTGTGGCATTGTTCTCCCCTGTGCAAAGTGGGTGCAAAACACTCCCCCCGCTGGAATTCCCCACTCCCGCGGCTGGGAGGGTGTCCCCCCTGCTTTGCACAGGCGTCCGTGACAACGCAAGGCGCAAGAACCAGGCCCTGGGACAGATTCTCAGCTGGTGTAAAATGGCGTAGCTCCACTGGCATCTGGGCAGCGCTTCCTGGCTTTGGGCTCGTCTGCTCTCCTCCTGCACTTCGACCGCTGGATCCCCGTCGCTGAGAACGCCTCGTACCCAGCTCTCGCGTGCTACACCTGAACTCTGAGGCCTGCTCTGTCCCCTTGTAGCTCCTCGATGGAGCCGTGGACTCTAAGGCTTGATCCATACTCACCTGGCTAAAGGAAATCGTTTGCAACAGGAATGTAGCTTCCCTTTCATGCAACGTTGCTAAGCCCCGTGGTACTTAACCTGCAAACACCAGAGCACCAGCAGAATGGCGGTGTGGACCTACGGAGATCCGTGCTGCTAAGCGCTCCAAGCTGAGCTGTGCTGGCTTGCAAGCAGCCTTCAGATTAGCCAGCCGGCTTTATCTAAGCAGCCAGGCTGCAGTGCTGCGTTGGGGGGCTAGACGAGCCATGCTATGAATCAGCGTGTCCTTCCCTCTGAGCCAACAAGCCGCAAGGAGCAGGAGGCAAAGAAAGAAAGAAATCAACCCAAGGGAAAGTAAGGGGATTTCTATCCACAGGCAACCCAAACCAGTGCAGCTGCAGCGTGATTTCAAATAATAAGAGGGTAAAAGGGTAAGGCCAGAAACAGCATCTAAGATTATATAAATAACATTTCCGCCTGGGGCTTGGAAAGCAATCGAGCTGTATGGATCGCACTTGACATTAAGTGGGTTTACATGTATGTAACAAGCGTGTAGTTAACGAGTATCTCCACTTTGGAAGGCAGAGGTTCTGGGGCTGTGGCTTGGATTGTTCTTGGCATTAGCTCGACCTTACTGTGTGGTAGGACTCAAGGTGTAGCTCATTCACGCCACCGTTCGCCACACCGCGCTGGCAAAGCAGGGCTGGGGTTGGCCCGGTAGCTACACATGTGTGAAATGGCCCCAGTGGACGCAGTTCAGAAATAGCCGTGTCGTCTTTATGTCTGGTCGGTGTCGGGGATCGAAATTCACAGCAATGCTTTTGGAGCTACGGCACAGCTAGCTCACCGTGGAGTGGCCTGTCCTTTGCCCATCCCATGGGCAGGTGCCCGTCCACCTGCTTCTCAGAGATACAAACTCGCTCAAGTTCTGAGTTCCATCTTCCCTGCGCCCTCGGGGGTAACTGCCAGATGGCAGAGACATACAACCAAAAGCTTGAGCCAATCCTGCATAGAAGGAGCTGTGGGTAGGACTTCTAATAGTTATTAGAGTTGGGCTCAAAGTCTGGATTCACAGCCAAATCTAGGACTGGGCAAATAACCGATTTTTCGGTTTGGTGGCTGAATTGAGTAATTGTTCCTAGATTCCTAGATTGCAAGGCCAGAAGGGAGCATTGTGATCGTGTCTGACCAGGCCAGAGAACTGCCCCCAACCAATTCCTAGAGCGGAGTGTTCAGAAAACCAGCCAAGCTTGATTTAACAATTGCTTCGCATTGAACCAAACTGAAAAATGTTCTGTTTTTCTTGATGCAAGAGAAAAACAAAAACATTTCATTTAAGATGGAACAAAACGTTTAGGATCGACCCAAAACAAAGTTTTTTTTGTTTGGCTTTTGGGAAATGTTTGTAATTTTCTTAAAAATACCTTTAGGTAAATTCTGAAAAGAAACGTCTCTCTGAAACAAAAAACTGAAACATTTTGACATTTCCAATTTTTTGGGGGAGGAGCAAAACTATTCTCATTAAAAATGTCACCCAGCTCTATCAAGAGCCAGCGTTCCCAAAGGCTGAAAGGTTTCAGATTTGAGCCAGTCCCTAATTACTGTTAAAACAGAACCTGGTGAGCAGCGTCATTTATTGCGACTTTAATACACGTATGCACTGCAACAGGAGGGCTGGGAAAGCCCCTTTCCTCGCTCATAGGGTGGTTGGCATTCTTTGCCCCTCAGTTTTTTTACATTGAAAAATGGCATTTTTTTTAAAATGAAATTTTTGCAAAAAAAAATTTTCTACACGATCAAAAACTCTCTGTCTTGCACAAAATTCTCCAGGGGTGTTTTTAATTGGTATTTTTAAGCATGATCATTATTGACATTTTTCATTTACCCAAAACCTGGTTTTCAGTTAAAAAAAAGAAAAGCCACCAAGGCCAAGTATTTTTTGGGAAACAAAATATTCTGGTAACCGTTTTGAAAAGCACCAAAGCTTTTGGTGGCAAATGGATCCCTTTCAAGCCCTGCAAACTGGAAACAGCTCCAACACTTTGAATTTTCTGTGTCTTCGTTTCCTGAGACAACCGTCTTCCCGAGGGGAAAATCACAGACCCACCTCCACTAGAGAACAGAACAAGACTACCGGCTCAGATCCTCATAGGTCTTGTGACACCAAACTCCCATTGATTTCAATGGAAGTTCGGCACCTCCGCACCTTCGAGGGTCTGGGCCATAGAATTTACTCACGCTGTTCCGTTCGGTTCAGTCGGACCCACCTGCGGAGCTCACCTTTGCTACGTGACAACACAGCGTGGAAAAGCGTGGGGTCTGCTTTATGAGAGTGGTACAGGGGGAGCTGGCCCTTTAAAAGGCTGAGGCTCATCCTGGCCTCCGCCAGGTGTAACCCACCGTCCCAGGGGACAGGAATGGGGACAGGGGATCAGGTGATGGGAGCAAGAGACGTAGAACTAGGCCTGCTGGAAGAGCTAAGTGGCAGCCTGAGTATAGTGTGGGAGGGGGGGGAGTCCAGGGAGAGGCCCAAAGGAACTGGAGGGCCGGATGAGCTGCTGGCCAGAGGGCTTGGGGAAGGAGCTGGCTGGGACAAGGGCAAGTGACAGCTCTCCAGAGCTCCCAGGCAGGAGGCCTCAAAGAGATCCCTGCGGGAAGCAGGAGCCTGCTGCATAAGGGGCCCCAGCAAGGCGAAGCCCTCATAAAGGACTGTGGGCCTGGAGGGAGGGGAAACTGAGGCAGGGGCCAGCCCGGTGAAGCCTTGCTACAATGGGTTTTGAGCAGCACAGTCCTTAGCGATTGAAATGCCCCATTAGGGCCACAATCCTGCACGGTGCTGAGCAGGGGCATCATGTGCTATTGGGCAAGGGGGGAGTTTGCAGGACCTTGGTTTGCCCCTCCTCCAACTTTTCCTAGGCCTATAGGCTCCATTCTGTCTTCCACTCCCCCTCCCAGACTGACAATCACAGATACTGGTCTCTGTGCCGGCGCAGTTTTGCCCCCTGGATTTTTCTGAAATGACACCCCTGGGGCGGAGTCCCCTCAGCCTCTGTTGACGCCAAAGGGAGCCAGCGCGTCCTGGGCCGGGGCCCATGATCACCTAGTCTATAGCCACGCAAGGACAGAGGCCAAAGGTGCAATGCGCAGGGGGTGTGTATGTGTCCCCACAGGCCGGTCCCTGCAGGATTGGCTACAAGAGGCTGGATTGGCAGCTACACTAGATCTCGGATAAAACTCAAGAAGCCACAACACGAGGGACTGAATCAAATAAAGATTCAGCCAGCCAACTGGCTTTGATTGGGCGGGGGGGGGGGGGGGGGCGTGTATGGAAGGTGACTCTCCCTGGTAACTCGAGTGACGTACCAGATACAGAGCCAGGAAACGGACTAAGAGGGAAACTCTTCCAGTGTGTCCTTAATGCACGGGGCCGTGCGCCCAGCACTGCATCGGGCAACCCCGTGTCTCACGTGAGAAGTGCGTGACTCACGTTTCCCTGGGGTACAGCCCTTGGATGCGCCAGACACTGGGTACCCAGCACTGCTCCAAGTGCTGACTGCCTGGTAAAAGGCGGATTTCAGCCTGCCCCTAATAGGATCTGGCTGGCATCAGGGGCCTTCGCATGCCCTTCCCCTGGGGAACGGTTCCATGTGGAGAGCGTACGACTTGTATCGATGGACCATCAAATTAATGGCTGTCTGCAATTCTAAGCCCGGGTGATGGACACCAATAACCTCAACCTACCTGGCCGAACACCCCGACCCTACCCTGCACATTCCTAACTCTAACCCTAGCCCTGACCCCCGTGCCGTACACCCCGTCCCCAACTCCCGCTGCTAGACACCTGCAGCCCTGCTCTGAGCACTGCGGCTTTGCTGCGATTTTCTCTTCCGAGACAACACGACCCTGGTGTAGCCCCACGGCATCCTGCCCCCATCCAGCGCTAAGTACCATGGGGCAGTAGGACTCCAGCGTCCTCCCCGGGACAAGAGGCGACGTACGTACCTGCCTTCATCATGTCAGTGCCCTCCACCGACTTCATGGGGCTGTTGGAGATCTTCTGCTCCGCTTTGGGAAAGAAGAGGAAAAACAATGACTTCTCTATCCAGGTGACCTGTCATAGCAGGGGACATGCCCTGTTTCCACCATGCCCTGCTCCCAGCCACGCCCCGTGCCCTGCTCCATGATGTCCACCACAACAGGGGACGGGCCAGGGGCTCAACACGGGCTTGCAACAGCAACGATCATCCAGCTCGCCTCTTCGACCCCGCGCCCTGGGGAGCTGGGGGGAGGCACTTCCCACCACCGGGGAGGCTGTTGCCCTCTGCAAATGGGCTTTCGTGTCTTAGGTCAGCGCCTAGTTCACCCTGCAGAAAGCAGGTGCAGTCAGAGACGGCTGATAGCTGTTTAATGGAGAGAGGAGAAGGGGGGGTTGGTAAGGTGGGTGACTGACTTCGGCAACCCACCCCGAGCCGTAGGGCTGGGGGCATTTCCAGGGCTGGGTGGCACTCAAGCAAAGGGGAATCTACTGACTGAAGGAGCCATTCCCGCTCCTGGGGATCCACTCCCTACAGAGCGAGGCGACTGGGAGCTCAGCACCGATTGGCATCCAGCGGCCAAGCCTGTCCGAGTGCTGCCCAGCCATGCGGCGGGACCAAGGACTGCAAGGCCAGGGCATCACATTCTGCTTCTCCTGCATAGGAGGCCACCACTCAGAGCAGGAGCGCCGGGGAGCTCGCTCCTAGGTGAGGGGAGTGTGGGTGAGACAGGAGAGAACCCACCTTTAGTTGTGCCCAGCGGAGTCTGCAAAACAGAAGAGAGAGGTTACAAGTAGCACTGCTAACTCCCAGCCCTCCTCTGGCACCCGAGTCCTCCACCCAGCCGAGCATGCATTAGCTAATCCAACCACCAGAACAGCAGACGGCTCCCCTGCTCTGCTAGTTGCTGCTGCCAGCTAGCAGCATTCAGACCCAGCGGGTACGTCTCATTCTAACCATGTGGCTTGAGACTTGTTAGCTCAAATCACAGTACTTGGGGGCCGGGCAACCAGAGATAACGGAGCACCCCGAATTGGTGCACTTTGAAAGGGGAATACGGTGCGGAACTGGCCACTGTCTATGTGCACGGATGGGATCAGGGCCGTTCAGCTGCTGTGTCATAGACCCTTCAGGGCTAACAGCAGCGAGTCCCCTTTAGACTGAGTCTTGTCCTTCACCCGGGGTCAAGCTCCCCAGCCAGGCGGTGAAGGAATACAAATGGATTTGCAGAACTCAGTCAGGTGGATTCCAGCTTCTTTCCAGCATTCTCTGTCTTCATCAGCACAATTATTTCCACCCACTGACAAACACCAGCCAATCATCGCCTTTTAATTCCCCACGAGGCCTGACATCCCCATCAACCGGGCTGGGCGTGCGGAGGGCTCGGAGTGTCCACTCTGATCCAGCAGGGGGCGTGGCTGAGCACAGCCGCTGACGGCAGCTGCCCCGGCAAACAACCGTCTGCTTCCACGCCAGACTGGGCCATGTGGCTGATTAACCGCACAAACAGGCCGCTGGCCAGCAGGCCTTGTCCTTGCTGAGCTCTGCGATGGCAGGGCGGGGGTGCGCCAGGCAGAGCTGTGGGGCTGGCCCGAGCGCGGCAGCTGAGGGGTGGGGATTTTCTCGAGGGGTGGACGTGGGCTGGCGGCAAAGCTCTGCTCTGGGGAAGACGGGGGCGTTATTTAGGGTTACCATACGTCCGGATTTCCCTGTACTCTAATCCCCGTCCGGGGGGAATTTTCAAAAAGCCGAACATGTCCGGGGAAATAGGGAGGCAGCATAAGCCAGGGTCCGCCCGGCCCCAGCACGACCCGCCGGGTCCGCAGCGCAGCCCAGCTGCCCCGGCTACATTGTAGCGAGCTCGGGCGGCGGGAGAGGGGGGGATGCAGCCGCAGAAGGCGGCGGAGGGGCCGCTGCTGCCCCCGCAGGCCGGGCGGACCGTGCGCCTCAGCCGAGCCCGCAGGAAGGCCGGGCCCAGCCAGCGGCTCGGGCTTCCCTTGCGGGCGGGGACCCCCCGGCTACTGGGGGACCCTTCCTGCGGCCCCGTCGCCCCGCGCGGCTTGGAACCCGGAGCCGCGGGAGCTGTTTCCAGCGGGGACAGACAGGCCGGGGAACGTGCGCCGCCGCAGCAGGAAGGAGGCTGCGGCGCGGGGAGTGCAGCATGTGCCGGGGCTGCAGGGACCCGCGCCACCCCGGTCGCCGCTGAGCATCCGAAGCCCCCGCCAGGCAGAGGCTGCCGGGGGAGCAGGGCAGGCGGGGGGCGCAGAGGCTGCAGGGCAAGAAGGAGTAGGGCAGGCGGGGGCATAGAGGCTGCAGGGGCGGGGGGGGGGGTGCAGGGGCTGCAGGGCGAGTGGGGAGCAGGGGTCACAGAGGCTGCAGGGGCGGGAGGGGTGCAGGGGCTGCAGGGGGAGCAGGGGTCACAGGGGCTGCAGGGGCTGGGGGGTGCAGAGGCTGCAGGGCGAGTGGGGAGCAGGGGTCACAGAGGCTGCAGGGGCGGGAGGGGTGCAGGGGCTGCAGGGGGAGCAGGGGTCACAGGGGCTGCAGGGGCTGGGGGGTGCAGAGGCTGCAGGGCGAGTGGGGAGCAGGGAAGCACTTAGCAACCCCCAACCAAGATCAGAGCGGGAGGGAGGAGGGGGAATGCGGGGTGCTCAGAGGAGGGGGCAGAGTTGGGGCAGGGACTTTGGGGAAGGGGTTGGAATGGGGGCGGGGTGGGGGCGGGGCCGGGGCCCCCATGGAGTGTCCTCTTTTTTCAGTGTTGAAATATGGTAACCCTAGCGTTATTTTCAGGGGAAGAGGCGCTGGTTGCCGCCTGTTTCGATCTCACCTGTTAATAAAGCCACGCAGCATTGCATACCCTATCCCCGAGTCGCCCCTGCCTGCTTTCATGTCACGGCTTGCACTGGTGCACGTGCAAAATACTCCTGAGCAAAACCGCCCCCGACACCCGCACCGAGTGGATACCCAATGCTGCCACTCCGATCTGGCGGCATTTTACCCCCAGGCGGCACACGACGGCGCAAGGCAGCCGGGAAACCGGAGCCTCATGTACGTGCACATGTCTGACTGCAGCTTGGGCACCTGCCGTTACACGCACGTACGACGTGACGACAGATGAACCGATTCCAGGCCCGTGTCCCCGAACCCCGGGACTCGAGGCCATTCGGTGCATTACAGCAGCAGAACCCCTGACTTGGGTAAGGGTGGCTGAGGGTAAACAGAGGCAGCTGGTTCTGTCCCTGCTGCCCCTTCACAGCTGTCTCAAGGGAACAGTCAGAGATGCTTTCCCGGGGTATCCCTTTAACCGCCCAGCCTCTCTATGCCAACCTGTGCAGTGGGCGGGCCCCTGCATGGAGATACCGTTGCTATTCTGGGCTCCGCGGTTCTCTAGGGGGTTAATGGAACTGACCTCTTTAAGGGAAGGTTTTGAGGCCAGCCAGGGCTAAGCTTTCCCCTCCTCCTGACCTTCTGTGTGTTTGCTGCTTTCTCCTCCTTTGCTGTCACCGCTACCTCCTTCCCCAGCTTCTCCTTGGTGGGAGGCGCCGAGTCCCCGTTCTCCAGAATCTCCAGCTCCTTCTCCAACCTGGAAGACAGAGTTCGGGGGAGGGGGTAGCATGGGCTTTCCCTCCACAGCCCCCAGGGCCAGCCCAACCAGTCTCAAAGGAGCCAAGTACAAGAGAGACCTCTCCCCCCCCCCCCCCCGGGGAATCTGAGAGCGAAATGCCTGGTTATGTTATCCAGGCAAAGCTCAGCCCCCCCCTCCAAAGGCCCCACCCCGCCAGCTTGTCCTGGGAGCAAAGGGAGGTGGAGGGAGAGAACCAAAAGAAAGGCAGAGGACCGGCTCCTCAGCTGGTGCAAATCGTTGGGAGAGTTCAGAGTTCACAGTTAAAGCTCCCGACTCCCAGCCCCCTCTGCTCCACCCATTAGACCCCACTCCCCCCCCCCAGCACTGGGGATAGAAGCCAGGAGTTCTGGCTCCCAGCCCCCTCTGCTCTACCCACTAGACCCCACTCCCTCCCAGCACTGGGGATAGAAGCCAGGAGTTCTGGCTCCCAGCCCCTTCTGCTCTACCCACTAGACCCCACTCCCCCCCAGCACTGGGATAGAAGCCAGGAGTTCTGGCTCCCAGCCCCCTCTGCTCTACCCACTAGACCCCACTCCCCCCAGCACTGGGGATAGAAGCCAGGAGTTCTGGATCCCAGCCCCCTCTGCTCTACCCACTGCACCCCACTGCCTTCTCAGAGATCCCAACATGCACTGCGATCTTGACCTACAGCGGCCTTGCTCTTCCCCCGAGTGCCCACAATGCTCTGCCCCTGCACCCCCCCCCCCCGAGGCCCGATTCTGATCTCATACGTGGTCTGAGCCAAAGCTCATTGAAGCCAAGGGGAGTCCTTTTGTTGGCTCTCAATGGGGCCCTTACTCCGTTGCAAACCCGCTGCAACTCATGGAAGCCAAAGGACGGACGCTGGTGTAAACGCAAGGAGAATCAGGCTCAGGATACGAAGCAGAGGGCACCGATCTTGCCCATCTGGTGATCGTACGACGCAGCCGGAGCTCAGCCAACCCCAAACCCGCCCCCACCCGCGGACTCACGCCGGATTCAAACCAACCCACCCGGGTTTTGTTGTTGCTCATTTCCTTGGCTTCACGCAAGGGCCTGTTTTCACCATCGCACTACGCACGCCTTGCTAACCCTGCAGAGGGCCAATCGGTACGACGCAAACCCCCGCGAAACAGGAAGGCGAGCGACTGCCTAAAGGCTGTGGGTGGGATCTAGAGCTGGAGAGCTCCTCTGATGGGCAGATTATTATTATATCGCCCTAAAATTCAAATGGGGCTGCGAGTGTGGGAGAGAGAGGGGTGGAAAGGACCCCATCTCCTGCATTTAACTGGTGGAACCCACCCATGGCTGGAGGAGCTAGACAGACAAACGGGCGTGTACGGAGACCGACAGACAGACAGGAGGGAGGGTATGGAGACCATCAGATAGATGTTTCATGGGCCAGAAACTCAACTGGTATAACTGGCATAGCTCCATTGCAGTCAATGGACCAATGCCGATTTACACCCCCTGAGGATATGGCTCTCCATGTTGCCATTTTGCAAAGCAAATTCCCCAAGGGAGAGACCCCCATCCAACTCCTTAAATCCGCTTAGGGGAGCATCACCCCCTGCCCCCTCCACTCCAGCCACGATGCCCAATTTCTCCTACAGCTACCTCCGTGACCTCTTCCCCATCACTCCCACGGCACGGAGCAGCCTCCTAGCTCTGGACTGCCAAGCCACCCCCCTCCGTCCTCATTCAGATTCTTCCCCAAGATCTATTCCTGCCACGTTGCCCGCAGGAAGTGAATCCATAAGGGAGGGAGCACAAGGCCTAGGCGCCATTTAAGTTCTATTTTGAGGGCTTCTGTGGTGCCTACCCCTTTTCGCTGGCCCTCCAAGTTCACCCAGGCCCCTTGAAGCTGATGGGATCTAAGCACGTGCTGAAGGCCTGGCTGAATCAGGGCCCCTACGTGACAACCAGTGAGAATGGCTTTACCCCCATGTTCGGTTTATGGTGCAGCGGGGGCCATCCTGGCCAACATCAGGGTTGGAACTGGGGGTCTCCAGCGCTAATCGCATGAATTCTGCTGCTTGAGCTAAAAAGCTCGGGTCTCGGGCTCAGAGCCGTGACAGAGCCATATCCTCTGTGGATCAGGCACAGGGAGGGACAGTGACGCGCACCGCCCAGTGGGTTACAACAGCAATCGAAGTGTCCAGTGGCGAGGCTCCGAGGGCCTGACTTTCAGAGGAGCCAAATCCCCCCTATTTTCCATTGACTTTGCTGGCCTCAGTACTCCTGAGCTCCAAGAGACAGCGGCACGGCTGCTGAGCGCACTTGTTTCCCTTCAGGATTTCACCGGGTCCAGGAGCTTTTCACTCCCTCCACCGAATATTTATAACAGCCAGGGGAGGACAACGGCCACCGACAAATCAGAGCTACCCGTGCAAAGCCTTGAACTAATGAGCCAACAACGCACGACACTTTCCCAGGCAGGACGTTGGCTGTGGCTGGAAGAAGGCAAAAGGAGTTGCAGATTTCCTGTCCACGTGCCACACGCTCTCTGCCAATGCCCAGGGCTCTGAGAGTGGACGCTCTAGTGCATTGGGCTGGCAGCACACGATTTTTTTTCTTTTAAGTGGCTAGTGATTTTGGGTGTTTCCATTTCTGGAGGCCCAACCGAAGCACCTTCAATGGCCGGGATTTTCAGAGCAGCTCAGGGGCGTGGCCCTTTCTGAAGATCAGGAATCTCTCGTCTCATGCCCTGGGGTGGAGCATGTTGGAGCAGAGATGCAGACATTTGGGAGTGGATTGTGTACACTGATGAACCGGTGTCACTTAAGCTACCATCTGCCAAAGGGATCCCAGGCAGGCAGACCCTTCTGTCCGCTGACCCCCTGCGGGTGGATCTGTCCGCGCAGATGCCTTTGCAGCATCGGGGCCCTCGGTCACTGCATCCTGCGGGCCACTTATTTCAAGGCTTTGCACCTCACCATACTTACCGTTCACACAGCGCTGCCACCGGGACAACAGCATCTCCTGCTGCTTATAAAAAAAAAGGACAAAAATACCATCCCGGTTTGGAAAAGGGCCACCCTGGTCTGGGCTGCTCAGCGACGTCTGGCTGCTGGAGCTCAGTGGGATTGAGAGCTTGCAGGAGGAGGAAAGTTATGGAGCTGGTGGGAGAAAGGGGAAGGGGCAGGATGGGCAGAGGGTGATGTGTCAGAACAAGGGCAATCCCCCGCTGCAATTTTTCTGTGTGAGGTGAGTGTTTGCTGGTAGTTACATCATACGATTGAGAGTTCTAGCCTCAGCTCGGGGAGCGGAGTGCGATCTAGTGGTCAGAGTAGAAGAACAGGAGTCAGGACACCTGGGTTCTTCTCTTACTCTGGGAGGGGGAGTGTGGTCAAGTGAGTCGAGCAGGCAACTGGGAGTCAAGATACACAGCATGGATTCCTGGCTGCTTACGTGACCTTGGACAAGTCACTTCACTGTGCTGAGCCTCAGTTTACCTACCAGTCAATAGCGATATCTACCGCACAGGGGAGCTGTGAGCTAATCCATTAGCTGCAAAGCACTTGGCCATCCTCTGCCAATAGGTGTTTCAGGAAAGATAAAGTGCTAGCATTACTGAGAGTTTCATTTTTCAACGGAAAGCAAAGCAGCGGAATTACACTGGATAGCGTTAACCGGTGCTCGCCCTCTGTGTCCCCCTAAGCACCTGCGGTCAGAGGAGTTCCCAGGGTTTGTCTCAATTTTGCCTTTTTAATCACCAAACAACTTATCGGCAAACCCCATTTTTTCCTCCCATCTCTACAGATGGTTGAATCGTAACCAGAAAAACAAGGCAGCCGTTGACGGAGCTGGCCTGACGACAAACAACATTTATTGCGGGAAGATTTAAAAGGCTGAAATTTGTCAGCTACAGAATCTGATAAATTCTGGTGACAGTGTCAGGGCTGCAAAGGGTAGAAGAAAATGTAGCTTCGGACAAAACCCATTCACTGGACGTTTAAAGAGCGTAAGATCATTGGGGCAGGGACTGTGTTTGTACAGCGCCTAGCACCCCGGGTCCATGATGGCAGCTCCTAGGCATTCCTGCAATAGAAATAAATACCTAGCTCTTATAGGGCGCTTTTCGGTAGATCTCCAAGCATTTGACCATCTTTAATGTATTCATCCTCACAGCACCCCTGTAAGGCAGGGCAGTGCTGTAATTCCCACTGGACAGATGGGGAATGAGGCACCAAGAGGCAAAGTGTCTTGCCCTAAGCCACAGAGGAAGCGGAATCCAGGTCTCACAGATTCTAGGCTAATGACCTGACCACTGGACCATGGATCGAGTTGAGGATTTTATAACTCCCTAGCTTAGCTCGCCTCTCTCTGTTACTCCACTTTGGCCAGGATAACTCAATAGATCACAGATAACCGTTCTTGTTATCTGTATAAAACAGCACATAGAGGCCACAGCCAGACCAGGACCCCATCGTGCCAGGCGCTGTACAAACAAGGCGGCAAACACTCACAGATCAAAAGGCTAGAAGGGACCTCTATGGTCATCCTGTCTGAACCCCTCCACAGCACTGGCCAGAGAACGTCCCCGGGCTAATTCCTGTTTGAACTGGAAGTTAAACCCGGCACAATTAACTCGAGTGTTGCCCCAATTCGATCCCGTCCACACGCAAAGCCCCTTAACCCGAGGTCGGGGCTGCTTCTAGTTCAAGCTGGCTGGCCCGCCGGGGGATACAGGCGACAGCGGGAGTAAGCATAACTCATCCGCAGCTAACATGACCACTCTGTGTAGCTAGTGTTATTTTGCAGTGTGGATGCTCTCACTTGAGCGAGACTATAGCTCGCGTTAACTCTGCAGTGATGGGCCCACACCTCCTAAGAGAAAATCCCTCTACTGAGAGCTTAAACAGGCAAAGGGTGGGAGAAAGGGAGTTTTATTAACCCCATTTTACAGAGGAAGAAACCACCACGGCCAACACCAAATGACCAGAACTCCTGAGTTAAGTCCCGGAAACTCAGGAGACTGGCTTAAAAATGAGGAGGTTTTTTTTAAAATGCCCCAGGATTCTTTTATTTGCCTTATTCGCTTTTGAACCTTGCAGGGGTCACGTTTTCGAGCCGCAGCTGCCAGGGCTAGAACGGTAGAGTGTGTCTCCACTACAGCCATCGGCGGTGCGGCTGCAGTGCGGGTCGGCCTGCCCGTGTGATAGCAGTGAAGATGGGGCAGCATGGGCTGTACAAGCCCATCCAGAACTCTGGCGACATACTCGCGGCCCCTCCCCTCTCGCAGGGTCCCAGCGCTCAGACTTCAGCCCACACCCGAACATCTACACCACAATTTTACAGCCCTGCAGCTCAAGCCCCATGAGCTTGAGTCAGCTGACGTGGGCCGGCCCCAGGTATTTCACTGCAGTGTAGACGCACCCAGCGTAAGCCCAGGGTTCAAACTCAGGCTCCCACGGGGTGGAGGGTCTGAGCGCCTCAGTCAAGCCGGTACCCAGGGTTCAAGGCCTACTGCCTTGCAATGTAGACGCAGCCCCATTGGACTCATACTCTGGGAATCTGCCAAAAGTATCCAACGATCCCATGGGTCGACATTCTCAGTCCTGTGGACAGTCAAGTTTGGTGGACAGTAATGTTTTCTAACACTGCACCATGAACAAAGTGCTAGAATGGCCACATTTTGGGAGGGCGCTAGGAAGTCTGGGATACGGGTGGTTGGATTTGGGCCTGCATAAGGCAGTGTAGAGGCTGGAGCCCCAGGGTTTAATAATTCCTAACCTGTGATTACAAATGAATGTAAACATTAAGCCCTAGGTTAACAAACCCAGGATCTGCTCATTCAAGTTCTACCAACCCTGGGCTTACATTACAATGTAGACCTCCCCTAAGGGACTTGGCCAGGGTCGTACACTGAGTTGGTGGCAGAGTTGAGAATTAACCCAGATCTCCTGAGTCCCTGTCCAGTGCTTTCCCTCTCCTTACTCACAGATGAAAATATACCTGGTGTAAATGTGATGAAATTCAGCAGCTCCGGGGACTCCCCTACCTTTGCAAAGCACTGAGCCGAACACGAAAATGTTTAAAACAAGCATCAGTTTTGCAAACAGTTCCTTGGGGAGGCTTGGAACAGCCCACCCTGCAGCAACGGGCTCCTGATCACAAAAGCATCCTGTGGTGAAAACTAGGAAGTGAAACCAATGAGACTAGTTTCGCTACCTGAGTAAAATGCAAAAAACAAAACCAAAAAAATCCTCCACAAACAAACCGTATCAGTAGTGAGAATGAAATCAGATTTTTAAAACTGCAGTATTGCTATGCTCAAGCATTCAAGAATCAGGAGTCCGGCCCCATAAGAACCAAAATATTGGCTTAAAATCATGAGATTTAAATAAATAATATAGCTTGGGTATTTGCTTTCTGGTTTTGGAGCCTTTAGGTCACTCACAGGTCATGCTTTCAAACTTTTCTCTGCAACCGTGAAGGTCAGAAACTTTTTTAAAATAAAAGCCAAGATTTTTCTATATTCACATGACTCCAGGAGCTGGCAATTTAAGAAAAGCTCCAAACATCATGAGACTCGCAATAAAATAAAATTAAATATTAAATTGCGAGAGTTGGCAAAGTGGACGTGGGGCAAATGTAATCCTTGTTACAGCTGAGCAGCCTCACGGAAACCAACACGGTGCAAGGTTTCGACCCCAAAACAATCAAAGGGAATGAAAAGACCTTCATTGACATCCACGGGCTTTGGATCAGACTAAAATCGCGCTCCGTGGGTTTTCGGTGTGATTAGTCAGCTGAAATATTTGTTATGTTATTAGTCAGATGAAATATTACAAATGTTGCTGAGCTTTTTGCCTCCAAAAGCTTCACAATTTCTCATAAAAACCTGTCCCCGTTTCTCAACTAGTTCTAATTATTAGCAATTCAGGCAGGGAATTTTTAAACAAAGAGGCCTCGTTCTGACCTCACTTCTGTTGGTATAGAACCGGGATGTCAGTGAACTTCCTCCAGATTTGTACCCATATAGCTTAGATCACCATCCGGCCTGGACACGCACAATTTTTATTTTGACAGTGTCCCCTTCAGCAGATTTTTATTTTTGTCTCCTGTTTGTAAAGCGCCCTTCCCCTCTCCAGTCTCTGAAAAATCCATTGTGCCATTAAAACAGGGACAATGGCCTCTTTGGATCTGACCTATATCTGCACTGATTCTCTGTAATTAATGGCCAGCATGACAGAGAGGGAGTAATTTACTGCATTCTGGCTGCTGGGATACCTCTCCTAGCAAAGCTTCTTTGCTGCTGGCTTTTTCTTTCTGCTCTTTGGCAGCTGAATGAACAGGAAGGAGGTTACTGGGAGAGGGTAAACGTTTCTCGCTTTTCCTTCTAACTCATCTAAGTCTCCTAAGATATACGACTGCAAAGCCAGCACTCCAGATTTGGTTGCTGCCGTGTTCAATATCCACTGGGAAGCTAAACAGTGGTCCGACTTCTTCCCGACTATCCAGCCAATGCCACCTACTAAATAACAATAAATGTCTGATACCACATGCGCACTGTTCCATACAGGAGACAAATCCCAGATCACAGCTGTCTGAAAACAGCCATGTGAGGGAATCCATACCTTCCTCCCCAGGAATCAGTGCTATCCAGGCCATTAGCCAATCAGATCGCATACATGCTTCAGTGTACTCTGATTGGCGACTGAGAGTTCTAACGAGTCTGAAAGTGACCGCCCCATCCCTGAGACCTCTTAAAGGGCCATCTAGTCTGACCCCCTGCCAAAATGCAGGATTTGTTGTGTCTAAACAATCCAAGACAGATGGCTGTCCAGCCTCCTTTAGAAAACCTCCTGTGAAAGCTCCTTCACTGCCTCCCGAGGCAGTCTGTTCCATCGTCCTACCGTTCTTACAGCCAGGAACTTTTTCCTGAGATTTCATCTAAATCTGCTGTGCTGTTGTTTGAACCCGTGGCCTCTTGCCCTGCCCTCGATGGCAAGAAAGAGCAACTTTTCTCCATCTTTTTTATAGCAGCCTTCCAACTGTTTGGGGGGGGAGGGATAGCTCAGTGGTTTGAGCATTAGCCTGCTAAATCCAGGGTTGTGAGTTCAATCCTTGAGGGGGCGGCTTAGGGATCTAGGGCAAAATCAGTACTTGGTCCTGCTAGTGAAGGCAGGGGGCTGGACTCGATGACCTTTCAAGGTCCCTTCCAGTTCTAGGAGAAAGGATATCTTTATTTATTTAAGACCGTTCTCATGTCCCCGCTTAATCTCCTCTTGATTTCAAAGGGGAAATTGTTGCATGTTTTGAAATAGGCAAGACTTCCCACTCTGTCTAATGAGGACATTGAGCATGTAGGTAACAATGCACAGACGGGTTAAATTCTGCTCTCGGTGACATCCCATTGAAACCACAGGGTGGATTTGTGCTTGCTGTGAAATGCAGAGTCCAATTTGTCTGTGGATGGTAGTGCTGCCATGCAAGCAGCAGCTGTGACTGGCCTCCTTGGGGATGTCCCCTTTGTCATCTGTGGAGGGGAAGGGGAAGGCAGAGTCTAGGTGGTGAGGGGGCAGGCGTTCGGGGCTGATCAATTTCAGGAACACAGATCAGCAGAGACTGTATAAACCCACTTTGCCCCCAAGACTGAAAAGCAAAATGGCTCTAGACGGATGCAAAACACAGACTCATAGGAGCGCCGAGCTAGAGATGGGAAAGGCCCAGCTAATGGGCCCCCCTCCCAGGCAACGTTAGGATCATCCCTCTACTGTAGATCGTCATGGAGCTTTGTCC
Source organism: Emys orbicularis (assembly GCF_028017835.1). Taxonomy (NCBI): domain Eukaryota; kingdom Metazoa; phylum Chordata; order Testudines; family Emydidae; genus Emys; species Emys orbicularis. The sequence goes on along the minus strand of NC_088706.1, from coordinate 11,294,061 downwards.
ATGGCACCAAGTGCTCCTCGCCCCTCAGCCCTGAGTTTGTGTGTCTAGCTGCAAAAAGAACAGGAGTACTTGTGGCACCTTAGAGACTAAATTTGTTAGTCTCTAAGGTGCCACAAGTACTCCTGTTCTTTTTGCGGATACAGACTAACACGGCTGCTACTCTGAAATGTGTCTAGCTGGGAAGCTTCCCGCAGCCTCTAGCAACGTGAAAAGCACAAATGCCATTAGGGAGAGAGCTGGGGGAGCGAAGCCATCTGTGTTCAGGCATACCTCCCCGGGGGCAGCATTACAGCGTCCCAGGTTCCTGATGGATTCAATTTCCCCCCTTCCCCCCTCCCAATCGCTATTGGATTTTCACTTTAAATAATGTCGTCTCCTAATTGCCGCTGATGGGTGCTCTAGGGTGCTGGGCGTATGGCTATCGGCCTCCCCCCACAAGGGCAAAGCAAGTGCGTTCTGAAATCCCCTCTGCATGAGGAGAAAATTACAGGGGGAAAACCAAACTGCTTGGCCTTTGAACGGGAGGGAATTTAGCACTTAAAAAATGGAAGGGAAAGCTCAGTGGTTTGAGCATTGGCCTGCTAAACCCAGGGTTGTGAGTTCAATCCTTAAGGGGGACATTTAGGGATCAGGGGCAAAAATCTGTCTGGGGATTGGCCCTGCTTTGAGCAGGGGGTTGGACTAGGTCCCTTCCAACCCTGATATTCTATGAACAGTACGGGCTGGAGATGGCCAATGTTCGCGAGGCCAGATGTTATATGACCATCTCCACTGCAGCTCAGTCCTGACCCATCGCTCCCGGTTATTCCACCCCCAGGTTCTCTACATTCAGCCCTCCGTGATCCCAACCTGTCACCGGCTGCTATTCCAAACCCTGGTTCATTTTGGTGGGGGGAGGGAGGTGCATCATGGCAGGCATACATCTACGAGGCCTCAGGGGAGGGGAAGTTTGGTTGAGAGGCCCGGTCCACATAGCCGAATGGGAGCCCAGGACACCCAAACTGTAACTCCTCCGAGGCACCGGGGCAGCATTTCGCAATCACAGCATCGAGGTTCGATGCTCAACTGAAACTTCCTGCGCAAAATCCCATTTAATTGAATTCCCTGATTTCCAGCCCAAATCAGTTTAGATGGAATATTTCCCACCCGCCCTCGCTTCCAGCATACCAGAGTCAAAAGGTCAAGGCTGCTGTATGGGTGGGGAGGGAGGCTTTAAAGTGACAGAGGAGGAGGAGGGCGGCTCTGGGGAAAAAAAACCCTCCGGACTTTGATAGGGCTGCAGACCAAACCGAGTCCCTGCAGCCCTGCTCTGCAGCCCAGCTATGGAGCTGTGGCTCTGCCCCGGATGCACAGACAGCGAAAGGGGCTTCGCTCTCCACTGCTTGGGGGAGAGGATGGGAAAACTGCCAGGGTCAGCAGCTCCCGGAGGGAGGGAACTTGGAATGTTCAGCTGTGTGTGTCAGACGCTCCCCTGTGTGGGAGGCGGTGCAAGGAACAGGGAGCGCAAGTCCGTTGTATTTCCTGGCAACACCCTGCCGCCTGGATGCGCCTGAAGAAGTTGAGCTACCCCCTTCAGCTCCCCTCCACCCTATTCCCCGCCAAAGCCCGCACCGCTGTGCACAGCTCTCCCCCTGACACCCGGCCCCACTTTCAGCAGACACTCCAGGACTGGAGAAGCCAAAATAGCACGAGGTATCTGCAGGGCTTCAACACGAACTCACTGCTAGCAGGGGTACGAATCCTGCAGTTCTCTCTCAGGCAACATTCCCAGTGATTGCCACAGGGGCTTTGCTTGAGTAAGATCTGAGTCAAGAGCTCAGGATTTAGCCCGGTTATAATAATATCTTATATTTACCACCTCTTATCAGAGAATCTCAAAGCCCTAGGTAGGGATGGACCCGTTCTCCATTTCACAGATGGAGAAACAGGGAGATTAGATGACTTGCCCGAGGTCTCACAAATAAAATCGGAGGCAGGGCCAGGAATAGAGTCTCACCCCCACTTTAACCACTAGATCACACTGCCTCCCCAAGTCAGGCCTAGCACTCAAGCATCCTGACTCGAAGGCGCCTGCTCAAAACACGCTGCCTCAGACTCCAGACGAACGCTCCAGAATTGTGTGTTCTGTGCGGTCTGAAGCTTGTGCTGTGAATCTGGGTCCCTTTCCACGTGGCTGTTTCTCCGAGCAGGAGCCACGTGCAAAGGGAACTGGGTCTCCTGTGCGTGATAGTCCCATCAGCCCTGAAGGACATGGCTTCTTCCAGCTGCTCTGCATGGCCCTCACAAGTGGGGCTACAAGTGTTGGTGACATCCCGGAGACTGGCCAGGGAAGGGGCACGCAGGGAGACCAGGGGTGGGGTGAAGGGTGTGGGGAAGTGAGTTGTTAGTGCAAAGCCAACTAGCACCTTCATTTGCCTCCAAGCTCTCGGTGTAGCTGTTGGTATCCTGCTACTTTCTTCTCGGGACCAGCTCCCACCTACTCTGTGCCCACCAATGGCCTCCCGCTCCCCTCACCTCTGGGGGGTGCCCTCCCTCCCTCCCTATACTCCTTCGCCATTACCTCTGGATGGTTTCTTCCAGCTCCTTGGTCTTCACTTCGTCTTCCTGCATCTGCTTCTTCATGGCCTCGTCTTCCTCGGAGGCGGACGACGGGGCTCCTTCCAGCAGCCACCTCTCCCTCAGAGCCTTGGACTAGGTAGGGTTGGGAGGGGAACACAGAGAGACCGGTTACTTTCCTCCCTCTGCACTAGGGACACTGGTGTGAGAACCTGGGCTCCAATGCTGCACCACGAACATAGCAGGGAGGAGGCTGAGCACTGGGGTCTCTCCTAATGGGCCTCCTGGAGTGGTACCATGACACCTCCTACCACTACCTGCAATGGGAGGGGCCGCTGGGTGTGGGTGGAGTGTTCCCAGGAACACACATTAGCAAGGGACTAATGGCCCTGCAGACCATGAGCCGGCAAGGACGTCACTCTGCATCATGGGGCTGAATCTGTCTATACTGCTGCCCATCATCCTAGCATCTGAGCGTGAACCCTCAGGTGTCTTCATCAAGCTTAAGGCCAGAAGGGACTATTAGAACAGCTAGTCTGACCTGTATACCGCAGGCCTTAGAATTTCACCCAGTCACTCCTGTATTAGCCCAATCATGTTGGCTAAAGCCACTTCCAAGAAGGCATCTAATCTTGATCTGAAGACATCCAGAGATGGTGAATTCACCACTTCCCTCTCACTCGGGTCAAACTCTCCATTAACTCCTTCCCTCCCACCTAGGAAAACCAAACCACCCACTAGCGCTGGCTAACACTTTTTCATCCAAAAGTACTTTCCCAGTAGCAGCATAGGCTTTGGGTACTCGTGGTTGTAGGTTCAAGCCCCACCAATGACCACGGTGTCTCTACCTACAGCCATGGCCTGCTACGCTGGTGTGGTTTCAAACCTCGTGCAGTCTGGGGCTCATCAGAAAAGCATAGGGCCCTTCCCAACCCAAGTCAGAGGTGCTCGGGCACAGCCTAGCAGAAGGTGAGGAGCGAGGGACGTTCTCTGTGCTGGGAAAATGCTGCTTTCCCCTCTCCAGAGACGCACTCAGAGCCAGGCCCTGTCCTAGCCATGCTGTTCAGATCAGGCCTTCGGGGAAACCCAAAGCCCAGTGGGTTAGTCTGCAGGCGATCGCAGCTGTTTCTAGCCAGCGGGATGTCCCGTGCCAGGGCACGTTTCTTAGGGCAGGTGAGTCATTAGGGTCAGTCCCCAGACTTTGCCACCTGGCTCAAGCGAGCAGGGAGATGGCTGCAGTGAGTGCAAGGAAACACTGAACTGAATACCTGCGTACAGAGGGGAAGGTGGATAAAGGATAAAGCACATTTTAAGGGTCGCACAGTTTTTGGGGAATGGTTCCCCCACCCCACTAACCATGTGAAAAGTGTCCACCTCTGTGCTCTCCTGAGCACCTCACAGTCTTTATTCACCCCCCAACAGCCTGTAAGGAAGGGCAGTAGCATTACCCCACTTCACAGACAGCACCGGAGGCCTAGAGAAGCTCCAAGCCAGATTTTTAAACATATTTCGGTGCCTAACCCCCAAAATGAGGAGTTAGGCACCTAAATACCTTGACCAATCTGGTGCTAAGTGACTTGCCCAAGGCTGGACAGGGAGTCGGTGGCAGAGCTGGGAACTGACCCCATGTCTCGTAAGGCCCAGGCAAACCCCGAACCCTCTCTCTCAGCGACACTGGGCTGCGGTTCGGGGCATGCTTTGCGGTTGGCTCGGGTCCCGCTCAGGTTCAGCCCTGCGGCATTGGGCCCAGATCCGTGTTGCTACCTTTAGGTGCTGTAATTGGCGTCTGTCGTCTTCGAGCTGCCGTCTTTTATTTTCGATCTCGATCTGACGTTTCCTCTTCTCCTGAGCGTAGAAGCAAAAGACGAAGAAGGGGGGGGGGGAAAGAAAAGGATGAATTCGGGGTAATCATGTTTGTTAGGACAGACGTGGCCGGATTTAGCTTTCAGAAGGCGGGGCGTCCCATTGACATCAGGGGGGCTGGCTCACCCGTGCGCTTAAACACGGGCCCTCGGTCAGGTCTCCAGCCATTTCCCCCGTGGGTCAGTGATTCAGTCAGTCCCTCCTGCAATCTGCAAAGCCGCTGAGCTCCAGCGCTCATGGGGAGGCACAGGTGGGACAGTTTCCATTACCCGGTGGGCAGGTGTTGGGCTGGGTCCTTAGCAGGTGTAGATCGGTACAGCCCCATTGACGCCAATGGGAGCGAGGCTGATTTACACCAGCTGGGGATCTGGCCTGAAGTTTTCAGAGGCAATTTAACTGGACTGACCTTTCTCACTGACTCAAGAAATTGCTCCCCCCCCCCCCCCCGCCCCTCAACAACAGCTGAGATTTCTCCCCTCTCAGCCCTTGCTGCTGCACCATCACTGTGGTATGCAGGAGGCGTGGATGGGGCAGGCCCCCTCCATGTTCTTCTGCTTTTCTCTCTCTCCTTTAGGGTTTGTTCCTTCCATTCCCCCCTGCCCCCCCCCGCATAATTTGTCCTCATTTTTATCTTACCTGGAAATTGTAGCTACACAATACACAACAAATACACACACTATGCAAAACAGCGGCACATACATTCCACACCTACACAAACGCCGCTTCACAACTACACAGCTATGCAAACAAGCAACACAAACCGAGCACGGCAGCTACACTCCCAACGCTCACCACCGCCACAATGCACAACCGCTACGCAAACAAGCAACGCTCGACAATGGCCCTATCCACAACGACACAAGCAATGCTCCCCGGCTACCTACCCAACGCACAACTACGCAAAGAATGCACGGCAGCTAAACAAACCATGCACAACAGCTACACCAGGCACTACACAACCAACGCACAACAGCTACATTTACAATAAACCGCTGCCCCACCAATGCCTGGCAGCTACACGCCCAATGCCCCACAGCTGCACAATGTGTGACCGCGGCACATAGAACGCATCCTAAATCGTTGATGCCTGGAGAAAGGGGAATGGCTGCCTGACTCGACGGCCTGGATTTCCGAGCCCCACGGTCTGGGATTGGTGTTTGTGCCTGGATCGATTCGCTGTACTTAGCTTTTGAGCGACAGCGACTGGGCAGGAGCCTGGAACATTCTAACGGCCGATCTCAGGGCAGCTATTGCGTCTACTCCCTGCACTCAGAGCAAACATGCTCGAGGTTTTTCCTTTCGGATTCAGGAAGACGATAAGGAAAGAACAAATATTGAGGCCCAGGCCCTCCAGCTGCGATTGGAATTCCCCATTCCCCTTCAGATCCCCCGCGCATCTGCCACGTGTTCGGTCTCGCTCCCGCTGCGACAGGCCCAGCTGGGGCACGCTAGGCCCTGCGGATCCACAGTTAGTGGCCAGTAGAGCAGCGCTGAGACTGTCGTCACGGGCGCTCAGCAGCTCTGAAAATCAGTTCCCGGCTGTCCCAGTTTGGGCCCTAGTGGGAAAAAAAGGGATGGTCTGGACAGGGATTCAGGAGAGCTGGGTTCTAGTCCTGGCTCTGCCACAGACTTCTCCTGCCCTTAGACAAGTGCCTCAGTTCCCCCATCTGTAAAATGGGGATAATAATCCTTTGTCTATTCAGATTGTGAGCATTTTGGGGAGGAGACTGTCTGCATGTACAGCACCTGGCTAGGGCCAGCTCTAGGTTTTTTGCCGCCCCAAGCAAAACATTTTTTGGCTGCCCCCCACCCCAGCCCTGGGCTCTCTCCCCCATCCCACCCGCACCCCCTGCTGCCCCAGCGCTGGGCTTCCCCCCACCAGCGCTGACTCCACCTGCTCTCCCCTTGCCTCCAGCTGGTCCAGCGCTGGCAGGGTCGGGGTAAGCAGCGGGGCTCTCGGGCCGCGCCTCAGCCCAGGGTCCCTCCAGCTGGGGCTCCCGCCTCCAGGACTGGCTGGGACCAGAGAGGACAGAGCCGGGGGACCGCTCTGGCAGGGGGCTGAGGAGCCGGGGCAGGGCAGCCCCAGAGGGAGCAGAGCCCCAGTGAGCGGGCCGCAGGCCCCACACGGCAGCGCCCCGCCCTCTATGGCCCCGCTCCTGCTGCTGCTCCTGGCCGCCCTGCCACAGTCCCTGGGCGGCTCTGGCCGCTTCGCCCAGCCCCGGCTGCGGCGCTGGGGGGCGGCCGCCCTGCGGCACCTGCAGGCAGCTCCGTGTACCCCGAGGGGCAGCCCCCAGCCGGAGTGTCCCGTGCTCAGAGCCCGCCCGGCCATAAGGTGCAGGCGCTGCTCCCTGACGTGAACGGCAGCGGCCCCAGGGCGCCCCTGGTGCAGGCACGCTGCTGCTGCCAGGGCCGGCTCTAGGCTTTTGCTGCCCAAGCGCCAAAAAAAAAAAAAAAAAAGGCTGGCTGGAATGCCGCCCCTGAAAATGTACCGCCCCAAGCACCTGCTTGGTTTGCTGGTGCCTGGAGCCAGCCCTGCACCTGGCACAACGGGGCCTTGGTCTCAGTGAGGCTCTCTATAAATTACTGTCGCAGTATTAGCTGTACAGCCACTTGGAGTCCCAGCTGGAAGGACCAAGCATGGGTGGACGAACGTGCTGCAGCCCTGGGTTTCATCGGACATCTGCAATGTATCTGCGCTATGCAACAGGTTTTCATGAAATATATTTGCCCTTCACTTACCCCTGTGTTCTCCCAGGAGAATTTTAATTTAATTACACTGGCTGAAGCACGTGTATTTCAGACTAAATGGGAGCCTGTGCTGCTCAGACAATAACGGCTCTTGTTTGCAATTGATGCCTGCCCTAATTTGAAGGGAACAACATTCATACACATGCCCAGAATTCTTGTTTTCCCAGGGCCAAAGTGAACTCGGACCTCAAGTATTATTACTATGAATTATTTCTATTGCAATAAAGCCAAGAAGCCCAGTTGAGATCAGGGCCCCATCGTGCCTGGCGCTGCACAGAGACACGATGAGAGACAGTCCCTGTCCCAAAGAGCTTATAAATGAAACAGAGACAGACAAAGGGTGGGAGGGGAAACTGAGGCACAGGCAGGGGACGTGACTCACCCAGCATCACACAGCAGGCGAGTGGCAGAATGGACAATAGATCCCAGGGCTCCAGACTCCCAATCTGGTGCCCTATCCACTAGATCACGCTGCATTTCTATCATGCCTTCTCCAAGCCCGTTATTAACGCAAATGAGTCAAGCCCCCTAAACAGCACAGTGAGACAGGGAAATCTCATTATAGGCCCAGAAGGGGGAAGGGACTTGGCCAAGCATACACAGTGAGACAGCGGCAGAGCTGAAAATGGAGCCCAGAAGTCCTGACTCGCAATTCCCTGCTCTAACCACTAGATCTTACTCTCCCCACATCTGGAAAAAGAACCCAGTCACCTCGACTCCAAGTTCTGGGTCTTTAAGAACATAAGAACGGCCATAATGGGTCAGACCAAAGGTCCATCCAGCCCAGTATCCTGTCTTCCGACAGTGGCCAATGCCAGGTGCCCCAGAGGGAATGAACAGAACAGGGAATCACCAAGTGATCCATCCCCCGTCACTCAATCCCAGCTTCCGGCAAACAGAGGCTAGGGGCACTATCCCTGCCCATCCTGGCTAATAGCCATTGATGGACCTATCCTCCATGAACTTATCTAGTTCTTTTTTGAACTCCGTCATAGACTTGGTCTTCACACATCCTCTGGCAAGGAGTTCCACAGGTTGACTGTGTGTTGTGTGAAGAAATACTTCCTTTTGTTTGTTTTAAGCCTGCTGCTTATTCATTTCATTGGGTGACCCCTAGTTCTTGTGTTATGAGAAGGAGAAAACAACACTTCCTTATTTACTTTCTCCGCACCAGTCATGATTTTATAGACCTCCATCATATCCCCTCCTCAGTCAGCTCTTTTCCAAAAGTCCCAGTCTTATTAATCTCTCCTCATACGGAAGCCGTTCCATACCCCTAATCGTTTTTTGTCGCCCTTTTCTGTACCTTTTCCAATTCCAATAGATCTTTTTTGAGATGGGGCGACCACATCGGCACGCAGTATTCAAGATGTGGGCGTACCATGGATTTACAGAGAGGCAAGATGATATTTTCGGTCTTATTATCCATCCCTTTTCTAATGATTCCCAAGTCTTTAACACCAAGCGTGCTCTTCCTGCTGGAGTGCTGCTCTAACCCCATCAGCACTGGGACACAGAGGGCTAGAACTGCCGGAATGACCTCCCACAAGCGTGATTACTCCCAGTCCACAGATGCGGAGCTGAAGTAACTTGCTCGAGGTCATGCAGCAGATCAGTGAGAGGGCCTGGAATAGAAAACAGATCTCCTGGGTGATAGTCTAGTGCCTCTGTCCGCTAGTCCTCACTGCCTCATAGGCTGGGCCTTGCTTTTTCCACCCGGAAACGAGACGAGAACTGGATTTCCCCAGCCCTCGGAGAAGATCCGAGCCACCTCCAGTCCTTGCCCCATTGTTGGGAATCGGTCCTGATTATTTCATCCGAGTCGGTTCAGCCACATCCCGATCCTGGGAAGCGTCACGCGTTTTCTTCCCCGGCCCAGAACAATCTGCCCTTTGTGTGGCAGCGACCGGCCCGATCGCAAGTGGGGACTGGAAAGCTGGCAGGCGAGGCGGCCACACAAAGGTGCGGGCAGGGAGCCAACACGCGGCCATAGGGAGAGGACCACGCTTGGCTCTGGCTCAAAGGAGGACCAGGCAGAGACTGCACGGCCCAGCAGTTACATGCCTCCAGGCTGGCTCTCCGCATCTGCAGCCTCATTCACCCGGAGCTGGGGAGCTCCCGTTACAAGCGACCTTACGTCCGTGGGCCTGATCCTTTGGGAGTGGAGGGCGCTTGGCGTCTTGCAGGAGGCGCTCAGCTCCTTGCTGGATGATGCTTCCTGTTCTCTTGACAATAATGCCCCTTTCTGCTCCCTTACACAGCCCTTTTCTCTCTGGGCTTTAGAAGTCAGGCCCCCACCAGTAAACCACGGCATTGACCGGATGCCTCTGCACACTTGCGAAAGCCCCATAGAAACTGACTCCACCATCCGCCAGATCTCCAGGCCGCTGGGAAGGAGCCAGCCAGCCAGCAGCGACTGCAGCTCAAACCCCATCAGCTCTCATTGGCCAACAGGAAGGGGAATCTCGCCTCACCCACAGCCCAGCTGGCACCAGATGCGTGCGCCCTGGAAATCAGCTGTTTGGAGTCAGACCCACAGGAGGAGCCCCTTACGGCTCACTCAGCCGGCATGTTACTGGGTCCTAGACAGCCGCCGGTAAGTGAGTCAGCCCCTGCCAAAACCTCCATTCACTGAATAGGCACGGGGATCTTGTTTGCAAGCACGAAATCACCCTCCTGTGGGGCCTGATCCAAAGGGCCCCAGACCCCAGAAGCTTGGAGCCTCAATACCTTTGAGGATCTGGCCCTGGGCGTCTTTCCATTGCCCAGGCTGGGGAACTAGTAATAGCGATGAACAATCAGACATTCGTTTGCCTTTCACCGCAGCTTCTGGGAGGCCGTTCGTTAATTCATCCATTAAGCCTCACCGCTGCCCAGACAAGTAGCTCTCGCTTGGGGATACCAAGGCCTGGCGATTTCCCCACGCTCCTGCGGGAAGCAGGGGCAGAACCTGGAAGAGAACCCAGGAATCCTGACTCCTTTCCTCTGCTCCAAAAACCGGCCCAGAGCAGGTAACTAGGACACCTGCTCCTGGTGGTTTGTATGATTTTTCTTTGCGTTAGTCATCCACAATTTCCCTGTAATCACAATACCACCATTTTTGGAAGGGCGCGGGAGGAACGGATTGTCAGGATTAAGCTTCTGAGTCTCCTTGTCTTCTCTCTGCCCAGGCTCCCCTGGGGTCTACACCTTCCCTTCCCTCCAAGGCACTGGTCTCTGGGATGGCCGTGCTTGGCTATCAAACAGCAATGCCGGTGTGAAGAAACGGGAAACTAACTAGACCCATGAGGAGGGGCAGCGATCGGAAAGACTGGGAGCCTGCTGCTCCGTTCCCTTGTTCCTGCATGTAAGGCAGAGACAGTGGGAAAGAAGAGGAGGATTAAGCTGACCTTTGCACGCCCCGTATTCTGAGCCAGTTCAGGGCCCTGCCTGGCCTCCTAGGAGAGCAGCCTCGGGGTTACTCCAATGTACGCACCGCTTCCCATGGCCTCTGACGGGCCTTGTGAAACGGAGAACAGCTGTACTGCTCTGGCCACCCCCCACAACATGACACCTCCTTACACATACAGCCAGCGCTGCAGAGGGGGGAGGTCCCCTGCGGGTGGGAGGGGGTGTAATAATCTCAGGGGGTTGTTTCCACCCACTTTAAGGTCCCTTTGTGCTGCCAGAGGGGCTTTAGCACAATCAGGAATCAGGAGCCAGGGCTGCTGCCCTGAGCGCCGAGTGAGCCTATAGTGTTGTATAAACTATAGGCAAGACCCAGCCCTCGTGTGCAGCCACCTCTGCCACCCCGCCCAGGGTTCACTCACTTGGTCTATCTGGTCCCCTGGGCAGTGTACTTAGATCATTGCCCTGGGGTCACAGAAAGAGCTACTCAGCCTGAAGAAAGGGATCCCACCAGCATTATGCGGCTGCTGCATGAATACGTTCTGTTTATCCCTCATTCCAGCCCAGGGTGACGCCCTGCATCCCAGGTCTGGGCCTTGGCACATTGACATTACCACCACATGGTCTGGAGGGGGGCCAGTCACGTTGCCACGAAATGCTACCTGGAGCCAGCCCCGCTGGTCGAGGCCCGGTGGATTCATTGCACGATATCGAAGACGGAAGGAGATGGGACGGGACCACTTACCGCTATGGCCTGCAGCCTGTCTTGCTGAATGGCGCCGGCCTCCGTGATCCTGCAACGAGAGCAAACGAACGCAGGGAGCGTCAGAGCGCAGGACAAGAGACGAGCTGGGGAAGGGGAGGCTCTCGCATGCTGTGGGGGGGTGTCCGTGAATAGAATCATTGTGGCCCGCAGCGAACCGGACACAGCACACAGACAACGGCTGAACTTTCCCCTTCCTGTGCAGCCCTCCCTCGGCCCTTTGTTTATCCTGTCTGTGCACTTGTTGCTAAAGCAGAGCGCTCCTTGGCCGGGCAGCCTGTGCATGGGGGTCTCCCAGCGCCGCCACCGGATCCCACGCGGCCTTTTGGATTTCACTGTCACTGCGGGCTCAGTGTCCCTGAGCTGGGCTTGAACCAGACAAATGGAGTTTTGTGGACGAGCCACCTCCCTGCTTGCTCCAGAGTACTGCAGACAGGCTCACGCCAGCTGTGAGGCAGGGAGAGGAGCTGTCAGAAGGCGGGGAATGCTCCCAACTGCCAAGGTGCTGCTTCAGCACCGGGGAAAGTCAGAGGAGCCGGGGTAGGTAGGTGGGAGGGTTTGGGCGTGAAATCAATGGGGAGGGAGAAGATCCAGTTAGGAAAATAGAAACCTGCTGCACTCCCCAAATCATTGCATCCTAATCAGAAGGCAGCATAGGCTAGAGGTTTGGAACTTCAGTTCCATTCCTTGCTCAGCTGGGTGACCATGGGCATGTCACTTGGCTTACAGCTCTCCCATCGACAGAATTAATCCACCTCCAACAAGCGGCGATAGCTATATCGGTGGGACATGGCGCTGTCCACACCGGTGCTTATGTCGGTGTGAGTTATGTTGCTCAGGGGGGTGGTTTATTCACAGCCCTGAGTGACGCAAGTTGTACCGACCTAAGTGGTCGTGTAGACATGGCCTCAGAGCGGGATGAAGAACGGATTTTTCAATTTGGTGGCTGAATGGAAACATTTGAGAAAAATTTGGGGGGGAGGGGTGTCAAACAAAATATTTCATTTGACTCCAACTGATTGGGTTTTTTTGCTTGTTTCGTTTAGTGTTCGGGTGTTTATTTTACCCTTTTTTTTTTTTTTTTTTAAAGGAACAAACTCACTAAACTTCTAAACAAAAACCTCGGCTCGAAACGAAAAGTGGAAAGGGTTTAACTTTAAAAAAAAAAAAAAATTCAGCCAAAACTATTTGCCAGATTTGACCCGAATTTGCAGAAAGTTCCAGCATACTCAAAATGTGTTTTTTTTGGCAAATCAGTTATTCATCTGAAAACTTCACCCAGCTTGACTTAGCTTCTCTGTGTCTCTGTTTTCCCTCCCACTTTTGTCTGTTGGTCGAAGATCACACCTCTGCACCTCCACCCCCCCCCCCGAGCAACACAGCTGTGTTGGCAAACATTTGTAGTGGAGATCTGGGCTTATTCCTGTATAACAGTGGCTTTTTTCAGTTTAGCTTAAACTCCTTCCCAAGCAGCATGTGCGAACCTGAAAAAAGGTCATCTTTATACTGGGGCAGGATTAGGGTGACCAGATAGCAAGTGTGAAAAATCGGGACAGGGGGTGGGGGTACTAGGAGCCCATATAAAAAACAGCCCCAAATATCGGGACTGTCCCTATAAAATCGGGACATCTGGTCACCCTAGCAGGAGTCCACCTGGAGGATTATACTGGTATAACTAGATGGATTTATTCACACCTTAGGTTATACCAAAAAAAAAAAAAAAAAAAAAAAAAAAAAAAGGTCCCCGTGTCGACCAGGACTAAGCTATATGGATGTAAACACCTTTTGACTAGTATAACGGAGGTTTGTACCAATTTAACTATAGGGGTTTGTACCAATTTAACTATACCAGGTTCAAACTGATCTAGTTAAAGCAGCACAAAAACCGTACAGATGAGCCCTGATCCTGGCAGATAATTGGCAACAGCCAGGCCTTGGGTGTATGGAGCCCATTGACTGGTATTGCAGGGCCTGTTCCCGAGGCTCTTGCTGTCATATTAGGGCCAAACTGCATAGCTCAAGTTAAAGGAGGCCTAATGCTTAGGGCAGTAGCAGGGAACTTGGGAATCGAACCCCTGTCTCCCTGCTCTGCCACGGGCTTCCTGCATCCCTTAGTCTCTCTTGGCCCCCTGTCCCCTGCTGGTGCAATGGGGACTGAGCACTGTCCCCCTCCGGGGTGTTGTGAGGATACATTGAGTAAGATGGTGAGGCATTCAGCTACAATGGTAATATGGGCCCCGGGGGTGGGGGGAGGCTGCAGAAGGGCCTGTTGTGGGATGATTTAGTTGGGGATTGGTCCTGCTTTGAGCAGGGGGTGGGACTAGATACCTCCTGAGGTCCCTTCCAGCCCTGACATTCTATGATTCTATGAGATCGTTTCCATTCACTTCCTGGAGCTCGATGTGCCAAACTAACACTTGCAAAGCTGCCCCACTCCCCCCGGGAGCTTCCCAGCACTCTGGAGCTCGGTGGTCGCTCAAACAGCCTCTGGAGAGACGTGATCCAGACGAACCTAAACTCCAGACCTACAGAGCTTTCCCCAAGGGGGGGGGGGTGTCAGTTTGGAATAAAGAAGAGACCCTCAGGTGCATAAGGACACCAGTCCCAGAGCTCGGATCGCAACTCCCCCTGCTCAATCCATCCCTTCTGCTGCCCTCTCTGCTGACGAGACCGTGTCTACTGCGGCCCTGAGCCACCGTGCTTAGGGATTCTCTCGCCGAGGGCTGGGATCAGGCCTGTCGCTGCCGCTAAACAAGGGCAACGAAGGGCAGGCAGAGAGGACACCCAGGCAGGCGGCTGCGGCCTGCGTTTGCTGCAGCTCCAGAATAAGTGATGCCGCGGGCCGAGAGACCCCGTGGTTGGCCTTGGGGTTCTACCGGGGCCTTGAGGTCATCCCGGCCAAAACACCTGCTGTGTCTCAAGACAGAGCCAGGCCCAGAACCAAATCCGAACACTCCCTACAGAAAGGCTGCTTTTGTGGCTAAGGCACTGGAGTGGGAGGCAGGAGATCTTGGTTTCATTACCTGCCCTGCCACGGGACCCCCAGTGTGAAATGGGGCTCAGTTCCAGCAGGGGGAAACCCCTCTATTCAGCTTGCAAGCACAAGGAGGCCCAGATCTCAGCTGGGATCTCTAAGCGCCACTGTCAGACACACAGCGACGGGATCTGGCGGGTTCGAACGAGCCTCTTTGTGGTTTGAGGTCGCCCATCCGAGGAGCAAGCCCAACAGTGTCACGGCCTGGGAGCAGTGCGGCTGCAGGCTCAGTGAGGGGCACAGCAGAAATCTGTGTCAAACACCCACCTAAAGCTCCCCATCGCCTCGCTGTGACTGTGATCCACGTAATGCTCGGGGCCCTGCTCATAAGCACTCCAGTAACACACCGCGTAGCCAGCTTCCCTGGGCTTCCTCTGCTGCCAAAGTCAGACACGCAGCGGGCGTTGCACCTGCAGGAAGCCCCCACCCCTCCAGAAACATGCTCCGGCCCAAACGGTTTCAACAGCAATAAAAGGTGTGTCCCTGTTGGTCTATTTATAGCCCCTGGCGAATGCTGCCAGGTTCAGGAGAAGGTGATGACACAGCCCCCAGCACGTTCTGTGGCAGCTTCTCCCATTGGCTGGTCATTGACAGTAACATTACATTACCCCACCTGCGCAGGTTCACTGCTTCCGTCAAAGCTGGGACAGCCGCTGGCAGACTTTTCTGGGATTTTTATTTTTTTGGCCAAAATAAAATAAATAAATAAATAAATAAATGAAGATTTAGGTCAAGAAACTTTTTGAGTTTGCTGAATTGTGGTGGTTGGGGGAGGGGAGGGAAACCCTAAAAATAGACTTTTAAAAATGACAATGTTTGAATTAAAAATAAAACAAAAAAAATCCAAAGTGACTTTGTTTAGAAATTCACTTCAATAATTTTTTTTTAAAAAAAGCTCAAACGTGAAAGGTTTTGTTTCCTCTACGTTTTTTAACTTCTCCGTTTGCCAAAAAAACTTTCATCGGCGGTTGACCCAAAATGAATGGTTTTGGTCCGGCCAGTGACCCGAAAAACGAGTTCTTGGCCCAGCTCCTCTGGGGAGCTGAGGTTTGCTTGGCCATGGTAAAAGGTGCAGAGAAGAGACAGGCCTCGGCTCTAGGGAATATAAAGGGGATTCTTTATTGAGGCTGCTGGACAGGGACAGACCCTGGGGTTCTTTCAGGTTATGTCTACACTGCATCTGGCAGGGAGATCTCCCAGGCCGGCTCCCTCGCGCACTGAAAATAGCTGTGTGGATGTTGCCATTCAGGGGCTCAAGCCTAACCTCAATGCAACGTTTACACAGCTTTTTTTAGCCTGCGCCCACAAGCCTCCACTCTCGCAAGCCTGTGGACCCGGGCTCAGCTGCAGTGTAGACACACCCTCTGGCTCTCTAGTTCCAGCCTGTACTGCCTCTTGTCACCACATGGGGTCACACTCGGTCCTGGATTTAAGCAGTCATGGGTGGGGCTGCAGATTGCACATTGGGGCCGGGGGAGGCGTGTGGGCGGGTGCCCCATGCCGGTGGCAACCACCAGAGGCACCGTGCCTGAAGCAGGGGGGCCAGGACTCCGTGCCCACGGGAGCGGCTGCTGCTGGATCTTTAACAGTGGTGGAGCCGGCTGACGGGGCCGAGGCCCCGATGGTTTATGCCTCCCTGTGAGAGGGAGGGGGAGAGTCTGACTTTCAGATGCACCTTGAAAGCTCCGTGAGGTTTCCAAAGCGCCGCTGAGGCAGGAAACACCCCCCTGGCCTGGGGGGGTTTCGCCAAAGGCCCAGGGCCATTAGCATTACCGGTGGGGGAGGCAGACTTGTGGCTGAGCGACAGAGTTACGGGCAGCGCCCTCGGCTCTTTAGCACCACACAGAGTACACAGGGCTGGGAGTTTTCCCCAAATCCCAGACCTTAACACCTTTCCACTTTATATGACTGTGCCCCCACCCCCACTGAGCTCCTGCTGGGTGCAGCACAGGCGCCGAGGAAGAGAGATTCTCTCCCCCACAAGCTCACTCTCGAAACAGAAAAGACGGACCAAGGAAGGATTTTTTTCTCCCTTGTACAGATGGGGAAAAAACAGAGCGATGAAGTGACTTGCTCAGGGTCAAACAGGGAGTCAGTGGCGGAGTGGAGAATTGAACCCACATCTCCCAAGGGCTGCGGCCGCAGCTGCCCGCCCGCCATCCTGCCTCACTTGCACTGCTGCAGGGTCCTGTCAGCCCAGGGCCGTGGCAGGAGGGATGTTCTGGCCCAGAACCAGAACTTGTGGCTGTGGGGAACATCGACGCGCACCCCGCTGTGGGGCGATAAAGGAAGTGGCAGGGAAAGGGACCCCTGGTTCTTGTGCAGCGCGCCCTCCCCACCCCCAAAGCTAGATCACAGGACATGCTTTGAAATCACGGCCTTGCATATTTATCGGCTGGTGGATGCCCCAGGGCCCAGCTAGTTCCAGATCAGGCGGAGGGAGGGAGACCACGTGCGTGTGTCGGCGGGGGGAGGGGGGGGGAACTTTCGTAGTCTTAATTTATACCACTGGTGAAGGGCAAATACATTAACGTGCGTCCCAGGAGCTCCTGCCCTGGACACGAGCCCCGGTGCCAGGCCGGCTGAAGGACGGGGATCATGTGACATCCACCCACCGTTCACCTTCCAGAGTGACTCAGGAGCAGCTGCCTGGCTCCCACCCCGCTAGGGCTGGGAGAGGCTGGCCGGCTTTTAAGGTTGAATCAAAATGGGCCATGAACGGTTCTTCCCCATGGACCACAGGGGAAGGAGAAAGGCGCCCAGCAGAGTTCGCTGGAAGAACAGGCTGCCGCTGCAGACAGCACCAGCCTGCAGGAGGCGCTAGTGTTGCTGCTGGCGCCCCAGAAGGGAGAAGGAGACCAGTGACCTCTAAGGTCTAGGGGCTAAGACTTACTGCGGGTGGGCTTCAAAATCCGTTGGGAGAAGAGGGGGATTTCCTGGCTGCTCGGATAACATCCATCCCTCCTGCCCCCCACCACCGCCACACACCAGCCTGTTAGGTTACCGGGCCTCTTTCCCTCATAACCAGCCTCCTCACCTCTGATCTTGGGCTCCAGACGGCTCACTCCATCCCCTATAGAGGGGATCCTGCCAGCTAAGAGGTGACGGAAGCCTCTGCAGCCATTGTCTATGCTACCCCGATTCTTATCGAAAACCTCTACTCCCAGGTGAGGTGCTCAAGGGCAGAGAGGAAGAATGGGGCAGTGGTTACGGCCCTGTGGTGGGAGCCTAGAGAAGCGGGTTCATTTCCCAGCCCTGCTCTTGCTACCTTTGGAGAAGTTGCTCCGTGCCTCAGTTTCCCTTCTATAAAATAGGAGTAATAATCCTTCCTTTGTGGTGAGCTCTTTGGGGCAGGTACATTCACTGTGCCCGGGCAGGATGGAACCACCAGGTGCTGCTGTAATGCTAATAAGTAATAAAACTATTCGGCAGTGGAGTGTAGTTATGTGTTTAATAGGCCTGGGGGTGGAATTGTTCCCAGGGGAGAGGGTGCGGAATACAATGAGCATTTATTCTCGTATCCCCATTATGAGATACAGAAGGAAAACCCATTACAGTGAAGTGAGCTACGGAAAACAGTGACCCACACCCTACCTCACACTAATATGTTTCCAGGGGAATAGAATCGTGCAGCCAGCCAGCTCCCTCTTGCAAAGTTCAGCTTATAAAGCCAGCAGCCCCATTTTTAAAAGGGGCTACTGATTCTGGGTGTCTAGTCTGTGACACCTGCAGCCCCCGCTACGCTACACACAACAGCAAGCACAGCTGGAAGATATTTCAATCAACCACAAGTCAGTGGGCTCAGTACAGGAGTAACTGGATGAAATTCTCTGGCCTGTTCCTCAAAGTGCAAAGCGTCACATCACAACGAACAGTGACCACAACACACAGGAGCCACTAATCTTCCTCCACATTTTCCAGTCTCCTCACAGTCCTGAGAAGGGCACCTTCCCGCATCCTGAACACATCCCTGAACCACGCTCGCTGCGGGTGCCTCCTACCCCGGCACCACTCCCTGCAAAAAACTTGCTTCGGCAATTTTCCTCCACTCGTCTGACTCCCGCAAACTCAAGTTTGCTTCATCTGATCTTCTTGACCATGTCAGGGATCAGACCAGATGATCATAACAGTCCCTTCTGGCCTTAAGTTCGATGAATCTATTCATCAAGTCAGTGTGATTCAATTATGTCCTGGTTCAAAGCTGTAATGTGGACAGGACAGAACCATCATCCCAGAATAGTTAAAACCAGAGGTTGAAAACGGTCCCTTGATACTTGTTTAGGCAACTAAATGAACATTTTCATTGCATACATTTGCCTGGTTTTTAATGAAAGCTTGGAAACAAAAAAATATTAAGCTTTTCCAGCACTGAAAATGCAAAATTGTTTGGCTTTGGGTAACATTTGTCAGAAAACCTGAACATTTTTTAGTTGAAAAGACAAAACAAAAACGATCCGTGCCAAGATTACAAACTTTTTTTTCTACTTCTTTTGAAATTTTTTGTGAAATCGTTATTTTCCAACCAGCTCCAGTGAAAACCCTGGACAGTCCAAGGCCTTACCACAGCTACCTCCCATCAACATGCCCTTTTACCACATTGCAACCTGATCCCCGACTCAGTTGTCCAGTAGTTTTATACAGGGCCCTATGCCACTTTTTGCTGTGCTTTGGCATAGGGTGACTGGGATCAAATTCCCTGGATCATTAGTTTACTTTGCTGCGCAAACTGCAAGCCAGGGGTGCTGAGAGCCACTGAACTAAACTGTAAACCCTGTATATGATGGAAACCACTTCAAGCCAGAAGGTGCGGCAGCCCCCCTAGTTCTAGCACCTATGCTGCAAGCCCTCTGCTTCTGTGTTAAATCCCTTTCCCCTACATGCTGCCTGTCTTGTCCATTTAAACTGTCAGCTCTACGGGACATGGACTGCTACCGCGCCGTGTTTGTACAGCACCTTGCACAACAGGGCCCTGAGCTTGGTTGATCCCTACGTGCTACCAGGGCCAGCTCCAGGCACCAGCCCAGCAAGCAGGTGCTTGGGGCGGCCAACGGAGAGGGGCGGCATGTCCGGCTCTTCTGCGGCAATTCGGCGGCAGGTCCCTCGCTCCCTCTGGGAGCGAAGGACCCGCTGCCGAATTGCCGCCAAAGACTGAAGCGGCGGCGGTAGAGCAGATCGCGATCGTGGCTTTTTTTTTTTTTTTCTCCCCACTTTTTTTCTTTTTGCTGCTTGGGGCGGCAAAAATCCTGGAGCCGGCCCTGCGTGCTACCATCATAATCCGGATTAGTAAGAGGGGTAATAATTACAGGTGCTGTCTGAAAGGATTCCAATTCCTGGTGTCATTATAAACTAACTTGATGTCTTCAGCACACTGGGATCATATTAGCTGCACAATGGCTTCCCCTCCCTTGTCAGTTACAAATCTAGCCAGCTCCCCTAGGGCAGCCTGTCTTTCCAGCAGTGGCTCCCCATAGAACCCCCAGCCCAGTTGCTAACCCCCTTATCTGGTCCTTAGCGGGAAAAATATATGACCCTCTCCCCCCAATAGCATGCTTTTGGCAATGAAGTGATCTGGTTCTAGGCCTGAGAAATCCCTTCTGGACGGATCCCGGCCTCCGCTAGCAATGGGAATGGGCAGGCCTGCGTGGCCCTTAACGTCACCCCAGAAGTCAGTGATACAAAGAGCTAAGGCAGCCCAGAGTGGATAAAACAGCCAGGTCTTGGGACGTAAAGAGTTCCCTGTTCTTTCTCCAATGCAAGTAAAATGCTTCTCTCTCTCTTCCACTACACTGGCATCAAACAGTAAACAGCCTGTGATGCAACGACTTGGCTACATCTGATACCCCACTACCAAGCCTCGTGTGTTTGCTGGCTGATGCCCTCCAACTTCTGCAAGGCAGCATCTGCCCGTGAGGGTCTTTCTACAGCTAGTTGTACCATCCGTTTCCGGATCCCAGCTCAGCCGCGCTTGCACAGGGAGACGCTGATTTCATGCTATTCATATTTACAAGGCACGTCTTGGCACCAAATACGATACAGTCGCTGTGTCTCTGCCAAGGTCTTCCTGGGGCCTGACTCGCCACTGGGTAGTCAAGCGAGAAGTCTCTGAAGACATGGGTGTGTTGATAGTGAGTGTGTGATTGTGGTCTGACCCATTATACAGACCGGCCCAAGCTACTGGATCAGAACTTCCCCACAGCAGGCAAAGGAAGAGGGTCAACCTGGGCCAGAATAAGGCTACTGGGGGAATAGAGACAGGCAGGCTGATGAATTTCAGAAGCCCTAACTTACAGCCACCTGTTTCCAACCCAGGATGCAGAGCTGGGCGAGGGTTAACCGGCTGCTGGCTGGAACGGCCAGAGCAGTTGCCACAAGGCAGAAATTTGGCTCAGTCCAATCTCCGCAGCGGGACCGCTGCAGGGCAGCAATGCAGACGGTGAAAGATGTGCCGGAGGAGCCCACGGTTAGAAGACTGGAGGGGGAGGCCCATGTAACCCACACACCTCCTGGGTGTGGTGCTCTGGCCCATGTAGCGGCACCGAGTGATTAATGAGTCTGCTCTATAACCTTAGCTAAGAGCCACGTGGCTCCTTTTAGCTCATGCAGCAGAGGCTGATGCGCTAAGCTCCAGAGGTCCCCGGTTCGATCCCAACGACCGGGTCTGTCGGCGTTACACTTGCCCCCCTTGGGGAGGCAGCAGTTTCCTGAATGATGACGCGTGCAAGAGAAGGATCCTCGCCTACTTCTGTAGATGATCCACCCACCCCGGGAGAATCCCCGGCCAGGAGCGCTTACGATCACTGTTACCGGGCCAGGGACCGGAAGAATGACAGAGAAGGGTCAAGTGAGGCGAGCTGGGTAGATCCATTAATTAAGCCCTTTGCAGACGAAAAGCCCCGTCCCAGTGCTAGGGATTTAGCTGGGACTATTGTTCGGGGTCTCTCAGCAGATGCCGGGAAGCTCCATCCCGTTTCTGGGCAACCTAGACGCTGCTGTTACTTTGGGCGCAGTGACTGAAAATATCAGCTTCCTCTCCTCCCAGCCAAGGGCTAAGGGCTGGATCCTGGACGCCTCAGCACGCTCTCAGCTCCCAATGGGGAGCGCCTCAAAGGAGGAGAACCTGGGAGCCCAATCCTGTGCTGAGCACCCTCGGCTCCCACTAGGCATCACCTGGAGATGATGGAACTGCGGTAGGGTGACCAGACAGCAAGTGTAAAAAATCAGGACGGGGGTGGTGGGTAATAGGTGCCTATATAAGAAAAAGACCCCAAAATCGGGACTGTCCCTATAAAATCGGGACATCTGGTCACCCTAAACTGCAGGGACGGGGGTAGAACCTCCACACACACCCCCCGTTAGACTCACACATGTTGAGGTGGGATGGGGGGGGAGAGTGGGACCCAGCGGGGCTGCATCCAGAATTGAGCAGGGAGCGGGATCCGGAGAGGCTGGAATGGGCCTGGAAGCAGGTAGGAATGCCTGGGTCCCTCCTTCCTAGCCTGGAGCTGACCACTCGTCCCATCCCAGCATCTCAGTTCCTTCCTCCCCTCCATCCCCTCCTTCTTCCCACCATTCGCAAGGAGCTTTCACCCCTCTCCCCCAACCCAAGAGAGCTCAGGATCTTGCTGGACAACTTGCTCTCTCTGGTATTTGCCACGCACCCACCACCGTAGGTCCCAGCCACAAGCCCATCACCGCAGCCTCCAGCCCCAGCCCCATGCCCATCACCGCAGCCTCCAGCCCCATGCCCATACAACTTGGCTCTGATCCCATCGCCTTGAGAGGGGAACTTCCAGGGGTCCACGTCTAACTACCAGGGGGCTACTGCGGTTGCTCTCGCTGGCTCTTCCCCTGCTGCCGCCCTCCCCAGCCCCACTTCCTTTCTGTTCTTTCAGCTGGCTAGCTAGAGAATGCAGGTTATGCTCTCAGCTGATGGGTCTTGCGAGGGGGGTGGGGAACAGGAAGAAGTCTCATTAAAGAATGTGTGTGTGTGTGTGTGTGTTTTGCCAATACATTTTTTACACACATGCATACACACACATCCCCGTGGGAGGAAAAGAACGACAAATGTGCTGTAGGAGGGAAGGGCGAGGGTGAGAGAGAGAGGATACATCGGGAATGGAGGGACGTGCCTGCTCGTATATTTCTCTGTGTGTGGGGGTGGGTGTGTTGGGGATGCGTGTGCAGCGGGAGAGCTTTGCAGTGAAGTCACCAGACTCAGCAACAGGGAAAAAGAAGGAGCTGTAAAAAAAAAAAAAAAAACCCCCACCCATTAATCTCTCCCTGCCTACAACTCTCCTCCCTCTCCCCTGCTCTGGGATGTTTAAAGGGTGTGAAATCAACGCAAAAAAAATAATCATAGAAGGTTTAATTTTTGCATCATTTAATTGTGTGTGACTTGAAGGAATGCTGTGAGTGTCAGTGTGTACACACACACACACACACACACACACACACACACACACACACACCCTCTAGCCAGCCTATCCTGTTCAGCATGCTTGGCAATCCGCCGTCTGTTCCAAGGCTGCTACATGAGTAACTTTAAAATCCAATCATTTTAAATACAAACAAACGAAAAAATAACCCCACACCCCAGCTCCGAGGCCCGGCCAGTCCCCTTCCCTTTCCCCATTGTTTCTTGCTGAACTCTGGCTAGTTGAGATCATGGGAGGGGAGTGGTGTCCAAGAATTGGGGCTTACCGAGCCAAGGCCAGTGTTTGTGTAAAGGAGCAGAAGATACAGAACATAAACAACAGGGGTGGAGAACAGCTGATCCCTACCCCCACCCCCCTTGGGGACTTTCTGGATTGCATCCCCCCCCCCCCCGTCTTCTACGCAACTTGCAATACAGCTTGCAGTGTATGAATGTACATAAATCCTGATGCAACCTTACAAACGCTTCCTTTTGATAGGAGCTGTTGTCTGGCACAAAGCAGGGAGAAAGGTCAGCGCAGCAATCTCAGCCAGTAATTGCGACAGCCCAGGGAAGAAAGTTTCCTGCAATCCAAGGCAAAGAAAGCCCAGAATTGTCACCCTCTGCAAAAATCATGTGATTTAAAAAAAAAACAAAAAAAAAAACCTCTAGAGTAAATGTTGGGTTCTTTGTATTTGCCTTCTGGTGTCTGAGCCATTAGGGTGGGTCTACACTGCACACTAAGCCTGGCCGACGACTCATGTTTGAACCCAACCCCCTCTTCTGTCCACACACAACACGGGTCAGCCAGCACTCAGGAGCTGGGTCCTAGCACCCGGCTCTGGAGGCGGGTCAGAGCCCATGTCCCACTGCAACTTGGCTCCAAGCCCTGTCAGTCTGCAGTGTGGACGCATCAGGAGGTCGGCGTAGTGCAGTACGGACGCGTTTAGCACAGACGTGAGACCGAGCGCCAGCAATGGTAAATCCAGGTTTACAATGCAGTGTGAAGGCTCGAGCATCGGCTTGGAAATACCAAGTCAGCCAGACCAGGTCCCACAGACCGAGGGAGAGAAACTTACTTTTCTTTCTTTCGTTTTAAACAAAAGCGAAGATTTTTCCCGATCACCACAAGACTCCAGGAGCTGGGACTTTAAGAAAAAACACCCAATATCGCAAGACTTGAGAATTGACACCTCTGAAATCCAGAATTAGGGGCTGGTACAGCTCACGGGTTTTACTATATTACCTTTCTACTGGGCTTTCCATCCTGGGATCACCACACACTTTATAGAGGTGGAGCAGTACTGCTATACTTCGCTGCGCCCCCGTCCCCAGCCTGCTAGACTAGACTGCTTCACCCACGCGCCCCTTCGAGCCTTGTTCCCTGGCTCCCCATTACAATCCACTTAGCCAGCGCTTTTTCCGTCTTCAAATTGATCTCTGCCACGGCGTCAGCAAAGAAAACCTTGTAGCTACTAGCAGCTGGGCAGGTGACGAGCCGAAACCGATGCCCAGCAGTGTAAAAATCGGTCTCGGCAGATTGTAACTGACGCAGGACAAGATGCGATGAATCAGCTGCACGTAGCACTGGCTGGGTTTACCGTGCGGTTACAGATTTATTCACAAATCATAGGAGGCAGGTCCATTTATGGCACTGCTGATTATTATGGTGTGTATTGATGTCGCACCTAAGAGCCCAAGTTGTGTCCCAGGACCCCACTGTGCTAGGCGCTGTACAGACAGAACAAAAAGTTACTTCCCCAAAGGGGGTACAAGCTAAGGCAAAAACCACCACACAAGCAGGAAAAACCATAAAAACAAACATTTTTCAGGATTTTTTTTTTTTTTTTTTTTTTTCAGAAAGAAGCCAAAACACCCACCCACCAATTATTTTTTCCTCTTGTACAGGTCACTTTTAAGCTCAGATCCTCTGTCCCTTCCCATGTGGCAGCCTCGGGGACAGATGTGATCCTGCCAAGTCTCTCCAATTGAGAGGGAGTCTCCCTAATTCAGGATTCAAGTTAAGGCCACTTGTAAAGTATCCATCCGCCCCAGAGGGAAGATGTGGCAGCGCAGGATTCAAACGGGACACCGGGAAATCTCTCGCCGCGCCTTATTTGGTAGCCTCCCTCCTGCACTGGAGTCTGAGTGACAGCACCGCCTGTCAGTCAGGAGAACGGGTCGTAGGCAGTCAGGCCCCATGGTTGCAGCAGAAGTCAGGCCTAGGGGTCAGAGCCCAAATGCCAGCTCCCAGGATAAAGGCAGAGTCAGAGCCAGGGCCAAGGGTTGGAACTGGATTACCTGGAGTCAGGGAAGGCAGGAGCAGGGCTGGAACCCAGCAGGAACAAGGGCAGGGTCTAAGCTGGAGCAGGGCTTGGAGTAAGGTGAGTACAGGGCAGGCAAAGACCCCAGAGACACATGCACTGAGCCTCCCCTGATCTTCTACAGCTGCTGGGCTTAAGAGCCAGCCAGCAGATTGCCTTAGCCAGTCCGGTGGTTCTGCTGGGGCCCAGCTGGGCTCATTGGCTACCTGACAGCTGGGCAGGGACAGCTGCAGGCCCTCATGCCT
Organism: Emys orbicularis; assembly: GCF_028017835.1. Lineage (NCBI taxonomy): Eukaryota > Metazoa > Chordata > Testudines > Emydidae > Emys > Emys orbicularis. Next base: position 11,268,728 of record NC_088706.1, on the reverse strand, counting down.
TGTCCATATACACCTGTAATCTCTTGCCTTAGATTGTCAGCTCCTTGGATCCAGAACTTTGCTTCAAACCCTTTACAGCAAGGGAGGCACATGCCAAGTTCAGATCACGGGTGGCCATGCCCAATACCAGCTGGGGAGACCCCCTGCGTGGGGAGGCGGGGAGGGGATTCTCAGGGGGCCATTTCCACCCACTTTCAGGGTTTTTTATGGGGTCTGAGCAGCATAAAGGCTCCTTGAGAATCATGCCTGTTAAGCACAAACAGCTCGCTATGGACATTGTCAATCCTTGGGCAATTCTGCAAGTGCCCACCCCACATCTCTGGGGGGCAGGGGGTGGGGATGGAGGGCAGAGTCCACTGCTGCTTTCTGGATGAGATGTATAACCAAGGGCCCACGGCACTTTCATAAGTCTTGGGCAATTGGGTAATTTCTTTCTACCTACCTGCCCCCCCCCACTACAACCCCCCCACAACCAAACAGCTCCCCAGGGTACAGTATTCCTGTGCCTTTCCTGTCCTGAATTTGGCAGTGGCATCATTACACACCTGCCGTGCTCCACCCCAGAGGCAGCGACATTTTAGTGGTATGTGAAGTGGGGAAATTGTAAAATGATGACAGGTTTCAGAGTAGCAGCCGTGTTAGTCTGTATCCGCAAAAAGAACAGGAGTACTTGTGGCACCTTAGAGACTAAGGTGCCACATATAGATGCATATATCTATATGCATCCGAAGAAGTGGGTTGTAGCCCACGAAAGCTTATGCTCTAATAAATTTGTTAGTCTCTAAGGTGCCACAAGTACTCCTGTTCTTTTTGTAAAATGATGGGCATCTTTCAAGACGAAAGGCACTCTCTACATCAGTGGTTCTCAACCAGGGGTCCACGTACCCCTGGGGGTCCACAGAGATCTTCCAGGGGGTACAGCAACTCATCTAGACAGTTGCCTAGTTTTACAACAGGCTACTAGTGAAGTAAGTACAAACTAAAATTACATACAGACAATGCCTTGGTTATACTGCTCTATGTACTGTACATTGAAATTATGTACAATATTTATATCCCAACTGATGTATTTTATAATTATGTGGCAGAAATGAGAAAGTCAGCCATGGTTCAGTACTAGTGTGCAGTGCCGCTTTTGTGCTTTTATGGCTGATTTTGTCAGCAAGTCGTTTTGAAGTGAGGTGAAACTTGGGGTACGCAAGACAGATCAGATTCCTGAAAGAGTACAGTCATCTGGAAAGATGGAGAGCCGCTGCTCTAGATACGATTCCAGTCATGTCCCTCTGTGTGCCAGCTGCAGCCTAGAATGTCGGTTGAGTCAGTGTGAGGTTATGAAAACATGCACGGTTGAGAGTTTTGGGTTAGAATCCCACTGGGTCCAATCGTCACTGGGATTTGCCATCTATTCCCGTCCAATCATTAAGTTCTCAGCCATTTCAGCTTTTTTACACACACGACTTTAATAATCAGATCCAGGCAATATGAAATGGAACAAGCGACTGGGTATGGGCACATACCGCTGTCCTCTAGGACAGGGGTTCTCAACCTTTTTCTCTCTGAGCCTCCCTCCCCCAACATGCGATAAAAACTCTACGGCCCACCTGGGCCACAATAACTGTTTCCTGCATACAAAAGCCAAGGCTGGCGTTAGGGGGTAGCAAGCAGTGCAATTGCCTGCCCCAGGGCTCAGGAACCCAGGCTTCAGCCCCATACAGCGGAGCTTCAGCTTTCTGCCTTGGGTCCCAGCAAATCTAATACCGGCCATGCTTGGCGGCCCCTCTGAAACCTGCTCGCGGCCCCCCAAGGGGCCCCGGACTCCTGGTTGAGAATCACTGCTCTAGGAGATGTAATCAGAACGGCTTAGCTGTGTGTCATAGGTCCTGTACTGCTAACACCTCAGGGAGATTCCCCTTTCGTTCAGCCGAGTAGGAGCCTGCCACATGGGAGCAGGCAGATCTGGGTTCTCGCTCCCATGCAGGATAGTGACAGTTGCGAAGCCCTAGGGACCAAGAACCTCTTTGTGCTGTGTTATGTTGCTAGGAACTTTGTTAATTAAAGTTAATGGGAATCTGGGAGCTTTCCTACTGCTCAGGAAAGGTGCTAATGAAACCCCTGGGTGAATGTGTATTACAGGGCGCCTCGGTGCCAGCACCAGTTAGTATTTTAGCTCAAGCTGTAACAGCTCATGCTATGAGCTCTGATGGTTCCCAGTTCAGTCCCCTGCTGGTCTGTCAAGATGGCAGCTGTCAACCCCCAACTTCACAGTTGCTGGGTTTTTAATTTGGATCCAAATGTATTCAGTCAAAATAGAATCCACCGCTATTAGAAACCTTGCCAAGATATTCCCTTCCCTTCCGCTGGCTGGAGCGGCTGGATCGGATCTGTGGCTGGCAGAGATGAACGGAGGGTTGGCACCTCTACGTTCGCTGGCATCCGCAGGCTGCACTTAGGATCCTCTAAATTCTCATCATGCAGCAAGCGTGGCTGGGTGTCGTGGGAGGCTGGGAAGCGAGTACCACGGAGCGTGAAGGAAAACAGGGAGAAGGATCCCAGACACACACCACCACCCCCATGGACCAAAGCTGCCATGTTTGACAGTAGAGCCAGCCAACACCCTTCCCAACAGAACCACCCTCCCAAGGGGACGACCCCTTTGTCTCCATCTCAGCCCTATCTCATGGGCTGGGCATCCAGCCCTAGGCAAATCCATCGACCTCCTTCCTATGGATGTTGCCTGCCCCATGTGGACATGGCATGGAGGAGGAGGACCGGAAGCTGAAGGGCTGGGAGTGTCTGGCGAAGGAGAAGCAATTAGCCGCGCAGGGAGGTTGCCCTCTGTTCTGCAGCCAGATCTGGCTGGGTAAAGTTAATTACGGTTTTATTATAAGAGAGGCGGGTTACTGGAAGTGCTGTGTCAGGGCAGGGGTGGTGCCTGGCCTTTGCTTCCCATCAATATCCCTGCAGCTTGGCGGGAAACCCACCCAACCTGCTGAGACGGGGAGAAACAGAGTCACCCGGTGACATGTTCATGTGTTGGCTGCCAACTCCCCGTCCCGTCCCCAGCAGGGTGAGGTGGCGATGGGGACGACATGTCGGTAGCTAAGGGCGTCCCCCATGGACACGCCATTTGGTGCGATTCCTGGGGCAATTTTCCATCCTGGGGCAGAAGCAGCAGGAGGAGGGGGGATGGGGCAGGATGCTGAAAGAGAGGAGAGGGGAGGTGGGGAAGCGGTGGATGGGGGAAGAGTCTGGGAAGGAGGAGAGGGAGAGGGGGTGCTGGATAAGGAGAAGGGAAGGGTGGGGGGAGTCTAGGAAGGAGAGAGGCATCTGAGCAGGGAGGGGAGGTAGCTGGGGAGTGGGGGGAAGAGGAAGACAACAGGAGGCGCCGTCTGGAGCTGGCTCAGGTGCATGTGGGAGCGTGGGTCTGTCTTGGCAGCCAGTCCCTGCGCCGCCCCCCCCCCCCCCCCCCAGCAGGGAGTGCCCGATTCCTGACGTTTTATCGATGGCAAATCGGAGCCAGGGGAAGAGAGGAGGGAAACGATTGCGCAAATCACTAATCACCTTTGGGCTCCAGAACTGGGCTCTCTCCCCCCATCTCAGCCCCTCTGAGAGGCCTGGAATCTAGGCCAGGGCTGGTATTGGTTCCCCAGCCCCACTGGAGCGGGGGGGGGGCCTCCGTGGTCCTGGCTCTCCCCATTAGGAAGCCACTTATTGGTGATTTATAGCTTACACCACTGGGAGGCGGGTGCCCTGGCAACATCGTCATGGTAACGGAGCTTAACCAGGCACCAAGGGACCCGGCTGATGCGCAGAAGGGGAGGCAGGTGGATCTGCGGCTGAGCGAGGAAACAAATATACCCAGAGGTGCCGAGGGCACGGCTCCACCCGGCCGCCTGCCTGGGAACTGCCGGGCCGTGCTACAGGGGACAGGTGTACACTGTAACATGTGTCCACCGTAAGTCTCACCCAGCTCCTACCCTCGCACCCCACAGTGTCACCCACCCCTCTGTCTCCCCACCGCACCTGGTACACACACAGGCTCACCCGCTGGTGACCCCGCATGCCCATCCACGCAGCCTCATCCCCACAATCTCACCCGGTGACCTGTCCTCCCCCCAGTTTCACCCGCTTCTCCAGCTCACATAATCCATCCCCCATTCCCTCACACCCCCGCTGTCAGTCTCCGGCTGCCTGTGCAGACACAAACACACAGACCGCAGGCTTTCTCTCTCTCTCACACACACACACACACACATTGCACTGGCCGGGCGTTCTCACCCATGCTGACCATGCCTTTTTTCCATGCTCAGAAGGAAAATCGATGACCTTTTGTCTCGTTCCCCGTGACATGGAACAATAATGTTTATTTGCCTTCCTCTGGTTTTTCCCTTTATCGCGTCCAAATGTGCAAAGAGCTGTTTCAAGTTTCTTTCCTGGCTCCCTTTCCCCGCGTTCCAGCCCTGCCCCAGCCAATTGCTCTCTGTACCCAGGGGAAGAGCTGGTGGCCAGTTCTGCTCCCACAAAGGGAAACTTTGCAAAAAAGCCCCCACTCTTGTGAACACCGGTTTGGCTTCACTGGTATTCGCAATGTTGCAAGCCCTAGTGTAGATGGGCCCTGGCAACAGCTGATGGTTTAAATGTGATAGACCAGATCCTCAGCTAGGGTAAATTAGTATAGCAAAATGGAAGGGGATACAGCTACCCTGACTTTCACCAGCTGAGGATCTGGCCCCATGCCATCTAACTCTGCCGAGAGCTAAACCCGCTTTTGCTGCTGGGGTGGAGCAAACTGCAGTTGGGTTTCAACACCATAACAGGTCTGTCTGCAGAGCAGTCTATAAAATCCACCTTGACAAGGCGGTGATTAGCACTGCTTCGATTCAGTGCCTTTGATCCACAGCTGGGGGGGGGGGGGCGGGGAAGAGGAGGCGGTGTGGACAGGCGAGTAATTGACAATAATCAACAACAAAAGCAAACAAATCACGCCAGGCGAGAGGAGAGATCCCAGTTCATGGGAAGGTGCAGCAGCGCGGAGAGGGGTCAAGAGAGGACTGGTTCCTCCAAGCCCTAACCCCCAAGACTGCAGATAAAATGGGGCCTGGAGCCAAGGTTTTCCAGAGGGTGGCAGGGGGGTTACAATGCTGAAGAACCGAAGGGGACTAGTTCCCAGGAGCATGCTGGGGCACTGGCAGAATGGATTGCGGGGGGAACAGTGGTCAGCATCGCTCCCCCTGCTCCAGCGGGCGGACGGGACTCAGGTAGCATGGATCTGTCTGGGGGGTGGGTGGAATCGGACCCTCAGCACTGTCCCCACCCTGGAGCCCCATAGAAGCTCCTTTTGTGGGCCTCAGAAGGGTTCCCGACCTCTCTGGGGTGACCTCTCTCTGTCACGTGTGCCCAGCAACGCACCCTATCCAGCGCCCGTCCCCGTCCCTGTGGCCCTGTCACGTGTGCCCAGCATCGCCCTGTATCCAGCGCCCACCCCCGTCCCTGTGGCCCTGTCACGTGTGCCCAGCAACGCACCGTATCCAGCGCCCGTCCCCGTCCCCGTGGCCCTGTCACGTGTGCCCAGCAACGCACCGTATCCAGTGCCCGTCCCCGTCCCCGTGGCCCTGTCACGTGTGCCCAGCAACGCACCGTATCCAGTGCCCGTCCCCGTCCCCGTGGCCCTGTCACGTGTGCCCAGCAACGCACCGTATCCAGTGCCCGTCCCCGTCCCCGTGGCCCTGTCACGTGGCCTGTGCCCAGGATAATGCCATAGCCGGTGCTCACTCCTGTCCCGTCGCATTCGGAAACCCAGCATCATTTTATGGCATGCAGCGAAACGACTCCCTGAGGGTAAAACCCGCTGGAGGATCAGAGACGGGCCAGTCTGGCGTTCAGCCAACCCATTGGGGCTGGAGCAAGAGGATGGGCCAGTTGTTTGGGCCACTAGCATAGCCCTTGGGAGACACCTACCCGCTCTCTGTATGACCTTGGGTAAGTCCCTTAGCCTCTCTGGGCCCACCCTCCCCATCTGTACACTGGGGACAATTGCACTGCTTTGCCCGACGGGGGCGCTATGAACATCAACCTGGTAACACCTGCAAGGGGCTCAAATACTACGGTGATGGGGGCCATATAAGTCGGTAAACGGGACAGCAGGGGGCTTACGCATGCAGAATCCAGAGCTGCTACCGACGGGGCCCAGAATGGCTCCTCTTGCTGGAGTCTGGACAAATTCCCGTAGCGGAAACATCTAATCAATAACCCCCCCGTGAGACCCTGCATTGGCAATAGGGCGACTCCTCTGACCTGTTAGCTGCTTTCCCTCCTCCATGCCTTGCCTCTGCTGCTCACACACCTCCGGCCAGACATCCACGAGCGGGGGGCTAGCCGGGAGCGGAGCTCTTTGGAAAATCCAGGATGAGATTTTCAACAGAGCCTCAGGGAATGAGGCACCCAAATCTCAGTGCAGTTCACACACACACCCGGGTGGGGGAGGGGAGCCTAACTCCCTTGGGTCCTTTGAAAATCCCAAAGCTGGGCCCAACTGGGAGCTGAGCTCTTCTGAAATCCTGGCCGGCTGAGCACCCAGGAAACGCAGCCCTTAGCACTCACAACATCAGCTCTGCAGCCAGACTCCAGGGGTTCAAATCCCAGCAGGGTCAACTCAGCCCCTCCTCAGCCAGGTCCAGACAGTGAGAAACCACCAGACGCTAATGAGCCTGATACCAAAGACATTTGAACTCCGTGTGAAATGGGCTGTGTTCTGTGCTGTCTGCCCTCCACCCCAGAGGTGGCAGCATTAATGATAGACACTTGGGGATGAAGGATGCTACTGAAATGCAGGTTACCTCTCTCCCATCAGCTGTGCCCACTATTCACTGGCTTGCTGCTTTCCCTTCCCTTTACCACAACCTAGAAGAGCTCAGCACCCCCGAGCACCTGCTTTTCGGGGGGTGGGAGGGGGAGAGGAGACAGCCCCAGGACCCCGAAAGTGCGGGATGCACTAGAGCAGTTGCCTGATTGATTCTCCGGCTCAGACATGGGCTGGGCATGCCAGGAGAAAATGGAGTCCTTGAATATTTGATGCCAGAGGCCCTGGGAGCCAGTTTGATTGGGAAATTACAGCTATGTCCAAATGGTTCCAGGGGCCTTGAGACACGGCGGTTTCCAGCTCCTCTCTGGTAAGAGGAGCCCCGCTCTAGCTAGGCCCTGCCTAGAAACACCCACGGTGTTTATGAATGAGAGGAGCTGCAGCTGCGAGCTCTTAACCCTGTCACCACCTCATTCAAGAACTCCAGGCCTGGAGATTAAGGAGGGCCCAGTGTAGGGTGCTCGCCTAGGAGACCTGAGTTCAGATCCCTGCTCTGGCCCAGCTCATGTGACCTCGGACAAGTCACTTAGCCACGCCATGCCTCAGTTTCCCACCTGTTCAATGGGGATCATTTCCCTGCCCCCACCTCCCAGGTGAGGAGCTTTGGTGCTGTGGTAATGGGAGCTAGGTGTGTCCCTCAGGGTAGCACAGAGTGTGAGTGCACTCTTGTATACCCCCCCCCCCCCCGAGCCAACTTTAATCTCGCTAACTTGGGTACTGGAGTAGTGAAGCCGAGGCAGTATGGGCTAGCCAGGGAAGTAATCAGGAAGGGATCTGGGTGGGCTCGCACAGCCTGTGCTGCCGTGGTTTTGCTGGTCTGGCACCAGAGGGAACTAGATTAACGCTAGCTTGGGTATGTCTACACACGGTGCAGTCCCACCCTGGCATGGCAGTGCGGATGCATCCTTGGAGCGAGGTAGCCCTGGCTGAGTTTAAGATCAACATGGGTGCGGATTTTTGGCCTAGCATCTTATTGTTGGGGAGCCCAACTAGAGACACCTGGGTCTGATTAGATGTGATGAGCTCCTCTGACTTCCACTGGAATTTCAGCTCTTCTGAACATAGGGATGGCGAGACTGGATCCCATCTAGTCCCTACAGTGGCCAGTGCCCACTGCTACAGTGGAAGGAGCAAGAAACTTCCTGATCCCTAGTATTTAGAGATTGGCTCATGCCCTGAAGCATGAGGTTTCATATGTCTCCCAATTTTTACGTTAGCTCTAACCAGGATAAACTCTGAAAATGAGGCCCCTCTGGGATGTCTTAGGCTGGGATGAACCCCTCCCCCACAACCAGAGGCCACGGTGGACGGTTTGCCTGCAGTTCCTTTCCCTAGTTTTGCTTCACTTCTTGGTCTGAGGTGGTTACTCCAGCTCAGACAAAAACCCTGGGTTCCAGAAAGCTCAGATCCCTGCACCCACGGCAGCTCCTGTTTCTGGCTGGCACTGCAGCCGACAGAGATGGAGCCAGATCAGGACTCTTTGATGCCCTGGTGAAGTTTAGATCCGGTGAGCTCGACCGCACAGATCCATCCCCCAGGGAAAGAGATGGCTACTCCCCGCCAGGACCAGAAGGGGCAGTGCCAGCCCTTTCCCAAAAGAGCCTGCGCTCCTTCAAGCTCTTTGAGGTTTGGGTTGCTCTGCATCAGAGAAACATCCCGTCTCATGGGTGAGCGTATGAACTCTGAACCTTCGGTGAGCCGTCTGCTGCCCCTCCCTCTGGGGCTCTGAACACAATTCACAGCTGGCCTATCTCCTGCTGCTGTGCCCGGGCTCTGGATCCCCATCCAGCCCTCACAGTTCCTCCTCCATCCACCACTTGTGTGCCAGGCGGGGAAGCCATCGGGAAGCCATCCATCCAGTTGTCACATCCATCCTCTGCATAACTCCTACACCTGTCTGTCTGTGTCTCAGCAGGACCGGGTCATGACATGGGGACCCAACTAGAGGTCACAACCTTTCCAGAGCTTCATTGCTCCACTGACTTCAGGAAAGGTTTGCCCACGTGGATCCAATGGACGATTCTACGGCAGGAGACTCCAGGCTCCTTTGCAAAACCACAACCTCCCTACATAGTTTCAAAGCCTTCGACATCAAAAATCGCACCCTCCTCTCCCATATTAAAAAACGACTCTCTGCTCCGGAGTCACCAGTGGAGAAGGTGCAGGGAATATGATTCTAATGAGACTCATCAATGCAGATGGGTCAGAAAGGCAGAGGGAATTCACAGTGGGTGCAGAGCAGGGACAAATCAGAGCAGTTGGGGGGGGGGGATAAAATCTCCATTTACTTAACAGCACAAATGGTGCCATGAGGAGGGAAGAAAAAGCAGCATTGAGAGGCGCTCTCCAGGCCTTTGAGTGAGTGATGGAACGTTTCAGCCAACCCCTCCCTGCCTGACAACTAGTGGTTCAAATAAACTAGGACCCAAATCCCAAACAACTGCCATGGCTTTACAAAAACCCCGGAACTTTGCTAAAAGTCCCCGGAATAACCCCAGGCCCCAGCTACAAATCCAGACCCCAAATTCAGGAAAAAGCACTTAAGTACGTGCTTAATTTTAGGCTTGTGCTGGAAAGCTAACAAAACTGGGCGTGTTTAGTCTTGAGAAAAGAAGACGGAGCGGGGACCTGAGAACAGCCTTCCAATATGTTAGGGGCTGTTCTAAAGAGGACAGGGGTCAATTGTTCTCCATGTCCACTGACGGTAGGACCAAGAAGTAATGGGCTTAGTCTGCAGCAAGGGAGATTTAGGATCGATAGTAGGAAAACCTTTCTAACTCTGAGGATAGCTAAGCTCTGGAACAGGCTTCCAAGGGAGGCTGGAATCCCCGTCATTGGAGGCTTTTAAAAACAGGTTGGAGGAACCCCGGTCAGGGACGGTTTAGCTTTACCTGGTCCTGCCTCAGCACAGGGGCTGGGCTTGATGACCTCTTGATGATCCACATGGGAAAGAGGAACAGTGGGGTGGCTGGATCTGTGCAGCTTTGTGGCAAAGCCGGATGGACTATGGAGGCATCAAGGGAATCTGCCTTCAAGTTTGGGGGTTTATTCCAACTCAAAATGAACCTCAGGCTGAAGCAGGGCTCAAACCTCATATGGCTCTGAGCCAAAAAAAGGCTTTGCCCCCAACCTCGCCCCAAACCACTGTGTTTTGTGGAACTTTGCTTTTCAGGGACTCCACCCGTAAAGTGGCACAATGCTTAGAAACAGGCTTCTCCATGCCCTTTCCAGTGTGTGCCTGGAGCGGGGGGACTGTGTCCCCTCAAATTTAGGTTTGGTTTTGCTTTTTAAAAAGACCAGAAAACATGCCCATGAAATTAAAAATAAATCCAGAGATCATAAGTGACGAACAACCCCCCCAAACACATCCCCCCATGCGCTCTATAGCCCACACGTTGTAGTGCTGTCCTAGGGTGAGACAGCCGGAGAGCGAAACCGACTAGGAATTTAAATGAAACCAACCAGGCTATTTTCATTGCAGTGGGTCAGTTCGGGAGCTCTGACCCCATTTCTACTCAAGTCCCGGCTCCCTTTGGAGTCAGTGGCAGTTTTGCAAAGTTGAGAGCTTCCAGATTGGGCCTAAAGTTTGTGCAGGTTTTTAGAAGGCGCATCAGGTACCCGACAGGCCAGGACGGTCATTTGCCCCCCCCCAATATGGAAAGCAAAACAGCTCCCATTAGAGACCAAGTGATGGGGAAGACGTGGCAGCTGATGTGAATTCTGCTGGCACCAGGCAGGGGGCAAGAGAGGAAGCAGGAGCATCCTAACATAGGTCTCATTGTTGTGCTGACTGTGCTCCTCTTGGCTTCCATGGGAGCTTTGCCACTGACTTCCAGTAGGATCAAGCCTGGTTGTCAGAGGAGGACGCTGGGGATAATGGCAGAAGCAGAGAGAGCAGCCGAATGCCCGTATAACATGCTTGCAAAGTGTGTGTCCCGTCCCTCAGAGGCTGGTCCACACAGAGGATAACAGCCTGCTATTGCTACCAGCCAAGAGAGAGGTTAACGTTTAGCTCATGTGGTAGAGGTCTGGGCTCTGGGTTCTAGGTTCAAGCCCTGCTGATAACCGGGTGGCGGGAGTCACCACTGCTCTTTCCTGCTCCCATGAAGGACAGACTAAGCTCCAGGCAGCCGCTTGTAACTTTCCCTCTCAGATACTAGAAGCTGGTACATTTATAATCTACCTGCAGAGGCCGCCATCCCCGGGTGGACACACATCTATCAACGCACTTGTATGACCCCTGTCATCAGAGTATCTGAGCCCCTCACAATCCGTAGTGTATTTATGCTCACAGCACCATTGGGAGGTTGAGCGAAGCTACTGCCCCAGTTGTACAGCTGGGGAACTGAAAAAATTAATGGAGATATCCTATCTCCTAGAACTGGAAAGGACCTTGCAAAGTCATTGAGTCCAGCCCCCTGCCTTCACCAGCAAGACCAAGTACTGATTTTGCCCCAGATCCCTAAGTGGCCCCCTCAAGGATTGAACTCACAACCCTGGGTTTAAGCAGGCCAATGCTCAAACCACTGAGCTATCCCTCCCCCCAGCTGAGTCAGAAAGAAGCTAAGAGACTTGCCCACGGTGACCCAGTGTGCATGTGGCAGAGCTGGGAAATGAGCTCGGCTCTCCCTTATCCCCAGCCAGGGAACTAGTCACTCCCCCATCCTTCCTGCCTCAGGAAAAGCAGGGCGATTTCTCCCTTCCTGCCGCAGGCCCGACTCCCCTCTCACACACAGCAATGCTAATCAGGAGCAACTCCCCTGTCAGCGACGCAGTTCCAGTGGTGTGAGGTCAGGCCCGGTCTCTCTTGTGTAGGCAAGTAACAACACCTGTGTGTGCAGATAATGCCTGGAGGAGCCTCCTCCATACACCCGGGCGTATCATGCTCCAGTTGCCTCTCAAGACCCAACTAAGTCAGCCTGGTTGGCTTTAATAATAATTTAATTTGAATAATGCAAAGTACTCCACTTAGGAAGGAAAGTACTCCAAAGTACTCCACTTAGGAAGGAACAATCAGTTGCACACATACAAAATGGGAAATGACCACCTAGGAAGGAGTACTGCGGAAAGGGATCTGGGGGTCATAGTGGATCACAAGCTAAATATGAGTCAACAGTGTAACGCTGTTGCAAAAAAAAAAAGCAAACATCGTTCTGGGATGTATGAGCAGGAGTGTTGCAAGCAAGACACGAGAAGTAATTCTTCCGCTCTACTCCGCGCCGATTAGGCCTCAACTGGAGTATTGTGTCCAGTTCTGGGTGCCACATTTCAGGAAGGATGTGGACAAATTGGAGAAAGTCCAGAGAAGAGCAACAAAAATGATTAAAGGTCTAGAAAATATGACCTCTGAGGGAAGATTGAAAAAAATGGAGTTTGTTTAGTCTGGAGAAGAGAAGACTGAGAGGGGACATGATAACAGTTTTCAAGGAGGAGGGAGAAAAATTGTTCTTCTTAACCTCTGAGGATAGGACAAGAAGCAATGGGTTTAAACTGCAGCAAGGACAGTTTAGGTTGGACATTAGGAAAAACTTCCTGTCAGAGTGGTTAAACACTGGAATACATTGCCCAGGGAGGTAGTGGAATCTCCATCACTGGGGATTTTTAAGAGCAGGTTGGACAAACACCTGTCACAGATGGTCTAGATAATACTTAGTCCTGCCTTGAGTGCAGGGGACTTGACTCTCGAGGTCCCTTCCAGTTCTATGATTCTAATCCCCGTCATCCTTCTCTAGCATCACAGGATCTCACAGCCCTTTACAAATATTACTCACTTAATCTACATAGCTGTGCCACAAGGCTGGACTGTATTAGCCTCATTTTACAGGTGGGGAAACTGAGGCAGAAACTTAGCCCCCGAAGCCCTGGTTGGGTCCCAGTCTCCTGTTCTAACCACTGGACCCTACAGCCCTTACCAAGCTGTAAATAGAACCCAGGAGTCCTAATTTCAGGCCCCCTGCTCTAATCACTAGACCCCACTCCCCAAGCTAGGAATCAAACCCAGAAATCCTGGTTCCTAGCCTGCTGTCCAGCCCACTAGACAATGCTCCCACCTACAATGGGTGCTGTCTGCAAGGGTGGGTTTTTGCAGCCTACGTGCTAGTTTTTCTTGCTGAAAGAGAAACCACTTTAGACATGCCCAGGAGTTTCCCAAAGCATCAAGCTTGAATTTGCTGAGGCCGCCTACGGCCAGGTATCCAGCCCACAGCAACGTTCTCAACCCTCGAAAACAGGGGCTTCTAGTTCTAGCCCATCGGCTACTCAGCGGGCTGGCGCTCCTCTGTCACCCGGAACAGGAGGCTCTCACGTTAACAGGCATTAAAGCCACCAGGAGCTGCAGGTGCTTATGGCCTGGCGCCAAGTTCTTGGGCCATGGAAATGCTCCCAGGACATTCTCAGCCAGGGCGTGGCCGGGATATGAGGAATCGATGGGTATCGGAGTTTACAGTCTGTCCACACACTCCCCCCAGCCCAGCCTGGCTTCCCCACACCGGCTCACAACCATTCCCTGCAGCAATTCCTGCCCTGAGAGCCTGGGACGAAAATCACCATCAACTCCTGCCATCCAGTGCTCTGACCCCTCTCCCTGCAGTGAACCTCCGTGGCCCTGCAAATGTTGCCAACTCCCCATAGCGAGTGCTCCTGCCCCACTGCACGTGGTGCCCCCGGTAGACGGTGTCAAGACTGGGGTAGCTTGGAGCGCCCCCGGCAGCTAATTAACCTGTCCTGCTCCCGACACCGCCTCATACTAGCAGAGGCTGAGAGTGGAGAATCTGGGAGCTCCCCCGACACATCTCTCCAGCCCCACGCCACACAGCGCCTCCTGTTGGGAGAGGCTGGGAATGGAGTAGCTGGGGGCTCCCCATGTAGCCAGCTCTCCTGCAGAGAATCTGTGTTCAGGCCTCAGAGATGCATCTCAAATGCCTCCCCAGGATCCAGCTTTTTTCCCCACACCAGCCACTGACCCAGATTAGCCACCTCCTGGTTCCTTTGATAGCTTCGAGGGAAGAATCAAAGGCTGACAATGGAGGGAGGGTGGCCAGAGGAAGCCCGGGGACACCCCCTCTTGCTGCAGGCCTGGTGGGAGCCACCCGAACAGCAAGCAGACAGCTGGGACCTGTTGAGCACCTGGCATCTGGCTCCCAGATGGTCAGTCACCGGTGCTGAGGAGGGGCCGCCCCGGAGGAGACGGGAGCCCTGCAGAATTCCACCGGTGAGCCGGGCGCTGCTCGCCAAGGGCTGCCAGCTCCCGACGGTGAACCACGGCAGAACGGGCACTGATCCTCCACTGCCTCAGGAAAACCTGTTGCTCGTCCTGCCCAGGGCTGAGACCTGAGCAGCTGAGGCAGGGGAGGGGAGGTGCTAGTTAGAACAAACACAGCAGCACCAGCCACTCCGGCCAGTTACCCGGAGCGCACCGAGCCGTGGCAGACCCGCTGCGTCCCCTCCCAGGTGATTACGCCTGGAGCCAGCGGTTCCGAGGGGACGACGCTGCTGGAGTCCTGGGGGAAAGCACAATTCCCAGGCCCATTCGGGGCCGCTCGGTGCCAGGCCAAGTCCCTCCGTGGCCTGATCTCGCTGCTTCTCCCCCCTCCCTCCACCTGTTGTCTTTCTAAACATGAAGCTCTTTGCAGCAGGCACCCATGTGTCCCTATGGGATCGCCCAGCCCCCGACTCAGCACGGCCCTGATCCTGAGCCTGGTTCTCCGGGCCCTGCTTCCATACGCAAACAATAAGGTCAGCATCGCTACACCACAGAGGCCCTGACTATGGAGAGGCAGGGCACGCTCGGATTTCTGAGTCACTGCAAAAATATCCAGGCGAGGGGGGGCGTCTGCACCCTCACATGCGCCAACCCCCACCCACCCGTGATCACGCCGATCGGTGGCAACACGTCAGACAGGCCCTCCCGCTCCTTCTCCCCAAGCCGCAAATGCCAAGGGCCACAGTTAGAGAGGAAGACCCCGCCACTCTCCTCACCTCCCCCTGCACGCAGCCCCCTGGCTCCCCGGCCTCGTGGAGCCCCAAGCTGTCACCTTGGTGAGCAGGACCAGCAGGGGCAAGGGGGGGTTGTATGCAGGTGGAGGGGGAAGCCAGCCCCGCTAGGCCAGCTCCCGAGAAGAGGCCGGGGCAGCGTCAGCAGCCGATGAGCCCTGAATCCAACCTCAGCGGGATGGAGGGGGGGAAAATAGGGTGGTTGGCTTAGTGGGGAGGGGAGATGCTATCGTGCAGAAGGCTATATAAGTACCTAGACAGACAGATGGCTGGATGTACCCGGTCTCCCCACAGCCTCCAACACATGCCCGGGGCAAGGGGAAAAGCGGTACTTACTCCATTTTCCCAGCCTCTGCAATCCCCTGGCTGCCTCACCCTCTGGCTCGCAGCCCTGCGCGGATCCAGGCGAAGCTCTGGAGGGAAAGGCAAACGCCAGCCCTGGGCGAGTCCCCCCCTCGCTGTCTCTCCGCTCACGGGCAGCAGGCTGTGGGAGAGGTGGCGAGCGGCTGGTGGCCGTGCAGCATCCCCAGCTGTGTTATTGTCCTGAGTGCGGCTGGCTGGCGGTGGATGGCTGAGCTGGGGATGTGAAGGGATTTTTTTTTTTTCCTCCCCTTCCCCTTCTCCAGCATCCTAACAGCACCTTCTGCTGGGCGTCGCCTGTCACTGCCGCTGCTCGGAGAGTCTCCAGGAACAGAAGGCTCAGTGGAGACCTTGAGCAGCGCCTGGACATGTTCAATAAGGAGGCTGCATCCCTTCCAAGAGCCTGACTGCTGGTGAGCACCAACCCAGACCTAGCATCCTGCCAACCAGCCGGGGCAGGGTCTGGGATGGACTCCCTGAGTTAGTAGGACTTATTCCCCTCCTGCCCCCCGATCCCATTTCCTTAACAGACGTGTGTCTCCAAATTCCTAAGCAAGCTTCACTTGACAGCCTGCAGGTCCGGCCTTGACTAAGCACGGCGCAGAACCAGCCTGCTCGGTCGTACACACTGCAGGGAGAGGGGAGGGAAGGCGGGACTGGGGCATGATAAGCCTATTGGGTTTATTTCGATTTCTTTACGATGACCGCAGCCACCGTTCCGAGCTCGCCTGGGAAATGCGGTGTGGTGTTCTGAAATGAAAGTCGAGAGCACCTTGCCTCCCCAGCGTGCTTTACCAGCCCTATCCGGAAAGTGCTAGAAATGCAGCCACCTCTGGGGTGGAGAAACAGGAGCTGAGAAGGAACCCAGCACACTGCACCATATCCGTACAAAGTCAGAAATGCAGCCGCCTCTGGGGTGGCAGGGAGGTAGTCAAAACCTTGCACAACAGAGGGGGGCGTGAGGGGAAATTTGGGTTAAGCAAATAGGGCAAAGCTCAGCTCTCACCCAACGTTCAATTCCTCACTGCTGAGCCCTAGCCTGGGGCTCAGAAGAGCTGGGCTGCATTTCTGACTTGCTAGGTTCCCTGCATAGCCTTGAGGGAGGCTCTTCCCTTTTCTGGGCCTCAGCGTCTCTGTATGGAAACCGGGGATAATAATCAGGGCCTAGGACAACGGGGCCCTGAGCTCAGTTCGGGTCTCTAGGCGCAGCTATTATACCAATAATCATCCAAAAAACCATTCCACGGGAGGGAGGAGTTGACCCTGTTGGGATGTGAACCATGTGAACCGTGAGCAATTGAAAATAAATGCTCAGACCATAATGCCACCTGCAATGAATAAGGGAAGCAGTGTGGCCTCGTGGACAGAACACTGGGCTGGGACTCAAGAAATGGAGGGTTTATTCCCTGCTCTGCTACTGAAGACCTCAAGGGCTGAAATGTGGAGTGGGCTTTGGAATTTCTTCAACTACAAGAGAGTCTCATCTTATGCGCGAATTCAGGTTGCGCGGTCGGCAAAAACAAAAAAACAAAAAAGAGAAAAATAACAATTTAAATACTGTACCTGAAGTGCGGGCGATTCCGCCCGCCATTCCACTCAATGTAATTTTGACTATACGCGATTTTCGCTTGACGCGCTGACAGCGGAATGTAACCCCAGAGTAAGATGAGACTCGCCTGTATACAAAAAGGATCTGAAATTTACATCCCACACGAGGGGCAAAAATTGCAGACCCAGCTGGATGAAGAACCGCAGTAAAAAGGTTATTGGGGGTAAGCAGAGAGCCGGTAGGGAGTGGAAGAAAGGATTGAGCAGCAAAAAAGCAACATTTTGGAGTTAGCAAACGTAGGGATAAAGTGCGAATTGTTAGAAGTCAAGCTGAATTAGCGCTTGCCAAGGAAATGAATATAAATAAGAAGAGGTTTTTTAGTTATAGAAATAAAAAAAGAAGAAGGAAGGCTGAGGTTGGGCCCTATGCAGTGTGGATGGGAAGGAGATTAAAGATAACCTAGGTATGGCCTCAAAACTCAAATGAATTCTTTGCATGGTTTTCAAAAAGGATGAGAACATGGACCACAGGCATGAAGGCAGGACAGCTGATGGAAATGAGGGTATAAAAATGGAAATTACCTCCTGAGGTGGAAGAAAAACTTAAAGCACTTAATGAACTCCAATCAGGGCGGGGCAGATCAGTTCCTTCCCAGAATACTGAAAGAACTGGCGCACGAGATTGCTTGTCCGGTAGTAAGGATTCTTAATAAATCTACCTATGTGAAGGTAGTACCACATGGTGGTACCACTGGAGAATCGCTAATGTCAGACCTATATTTAAGAAAGGGGAAAGAAATTAATTCAGGCAATTACAAACCTGTTAGTCTCACCTCAGTAGTATCCAAGGCTTTGGGACAAATTGTAAAGGAAAAAATTATTAAAGATATGGAGGAAAACAGGAAAGGGGCTGGAATACAACATGGGTTTATCAAAGGTAGATCATGCCAGCCTAACCTGATTCCCTTCTTTGGGAAAATAGCTGATTTTTTAGATAAGGGAAAGGCAGTAGATCTAATATACTTGGCCTTCAGTAAAGCATTTGACTTAATGCCACATGGGAAATTATTAGTCGAAGTGGAGAAGAGGGGGATTAATACAAGAAATGTAAAGTGCATAAGAAACTGGCTAAAGGGGAGAAGGTAACAAGTTGCTCTGAAAGGTGAATTGTCAGACTAGAGGAGTTCCTCCAGAGTCAGTCTTGGGACCAATCCTATTCAATATTTTTATTAATGACATCAGCACAAAAAGTAGGAGTGTGCTTCTGAAATGTATTGCCAATACAGAGCTGGGAGGCATTGTCAATACAGGGGAGGATCGGAATATTATGCAGGAAGATCTGGATGACCTTGAAGACTGGAGAGATAATGGTATGAAATTCAGCAGTACCAAGTGCAAGGTCTAATAGACTTAGGGTCTAATAATAAGAATTTCTGCTACAAGCTGCGGCTCATCGGTTGGAAGCAACAGAGGAGGAGAGAGACCTGGGTGGGTGAGTCGATCACAGGACAATTATGAGCCAGCAATGAGATGTGGCTGTGAAAAAGGCAGATGCGATCCTAGGATGTATCAGGCAAGGCATATTCAGTAGAGATGGAGAAGTATTAATGCCATTGAACAAGGCCCAGGTAAGACCTCATTTGAAATACTGTGCACACTTCTGGTCATCCATGTTCAAGAAAGATGAATTCAAACTGGAACAGAGACAGAGACGAGCTACTAGCATGATCAGGGGAGTCTTATCTTACGAGAGGAGACTGAAAGAGCTTGGCATGTTTAGCATAGCAAATTGAAGGCTGAAAGGGGATGTGATCACGCTATAAATACATGAGGGAGGTAAATACCAGGGACGGTGAAGAACTATTGCACCCACAGGACATGGTGGCACAAGAACAAATGGGTATAAATGGGCCACGAACAAATTCAGGTTTTCTAACCATTGGAGAAGGGAGGTTCTGGAACAACCTCCCAATGGGAGTTGTGGGGGCAAACAACTTAATCAGTTCTGAGAGAGAGCTGGATACATTGGTGAGTGTGACTGTATGATGGATTTGCTTGAGATGGTGGGGGGTAGGGCTCAGCAGCCCTGGGGGATCCCTTCTGGTTTATGACTTGGGTTCCTAAAGCTCATGCTTCAGAGCTTTAGTTGGCCACTTGCAGGGGGTCAGGAAGGGATTTCCCCCTCCCCATGTATGGTGGGGGGAGACGGGGTTGGTCTCCTTCCTCTGAAGCATCAGGGATGGCCACGGCTGGAGGTGGGACACTAGATGGGGAGGGCCAGGTCTCTGAGGTGGCACCAGGCATTCTCACTCCCCTGTGCGAGGCTGGCTGGGTCTTGCTCACATGCTCAGGATCTAACTGATCCACCATATGTGGGGTCGGGAAAGAATTTTCATCCAGGCCAGATTGGCAGCGACCTGGGTTGTTTTTTTTCCACCTTCTTCCGTGGAGCGTGGTGGCTGGTCACTTGCTGGGATTACCTGGGTACATCTCCCTTAACCAATTCCCTGCCATCGCAGGGACCTCGGGCAGTGCCCGTCGCTCTGCCTATGTCTAGTCTCTGGTGGGCCGTAATACTTTGGTCTAACTCCCGTGGTTGGATTTAGTGTGTGGGCAGGTAGCTGGGTGGATGCTGGTGATACACAGGAGATTCTGCTAGATGATCTGGTGCTCCCTTCTGGCCTTAAATTCTAGGACAAGCTGGGCGAGGGGCATTTCTGAATGGCTTCTGGCTTTCTTACAGCCCTGGCTCTCTCTTGGGTTGGGTTTTTTTTTGCCTGCCTGCCAGTGCATGTCATTCAAATAAACTGGCCACTTCGAAAGGCCATTCCTTGGTTCCACTTTTGGCCACCATTTGGAGGGCAAGAGGGATAAGAGGGGAGATTAATGTTCCTCCTCTGGGCCGGGGCCGGCTGGCTCTCGAAGAGGGTCTGCATCCTCCACGCTCCCCTCCTCAGCCAGTTCTTTGTCACTGGCCGCTGCTGGGTTTAATTCCTCCGGGTCTCACGAGGCATCCGCTGTCACTCGCGCGTGTGTGTGTTTGTGGGGTCCCCAGCGAGTGCAACCGCGAGCTCCACACAGGAGCAGCAGGGCTGGAGGGTGCAGCCTCTGGTTTTTTGGGTGCCCTCCCTTGCTTTCTGGGAGGACTGCCCCCGTTCCTTCCCTTGCGCCAGGCATTGCTGCTCATTCCAGTCGTACCCCGGCTGCTGCATGCCCTCTGCAGTGTCTGACTTTAAGTCTTTATTCCTGTGGTTATGACACAGCGGTTTGTACTGCCCCTTCCCCCGACAGGACAAGGAGAGCCAGGATTTCTTTCCTGGGCCAGGCAGCTGTAGCTTTACGCGGCCCCGTGGGCTAGCAGGGAGAAAGGCCTTTCAAAAACACGCAGGCAATTTTAACTTCTGCTCCCTGTGATCCAAGCAGTCATATCCAGCGCCCACCCCCGTCCCCGTGGCCCTGTCATGTGTGCCCAGCATTGCACCATATCCAGTGCCCACCACCGTCCCCGTGGGCCCCAAACAGAGAGTCAGGGCCCCAAACTGGCCCCAGCTGGCGAGCGCACCCAAGAGGTGCTGAAATAAGGCAAGTTTCCCCAGGAAAACGTTGGCATTTTAGTAGTAATTAGCAGAGAGCACAAGAAGCATGATCAAACTTCAGCAAATTCTCTGGATGGTCAATGGGCCCCTGCTAGACCTGCTTCTGCTCCAACCAGCTGGAGTCCCTGGCTCCCTCTTCTCCGTTTTCCTCCCCACAAAGACACGTGGTGAAGGGAGGCACCACCGGGATCCTAGTGCCCCTACAACAGGGGTGGGTCGCTAATGCTCCGGGTGGGCCCAGCTGGGCCCCATTTGACCTCCCCAGGGCAGCAGTTGCTGCTTCTGCTCCTCCTGGAGGGCCGATGGCCACGAAGAGACAATGGCACCGAGTAAGTCAGGTGCCGATGGCTCTCAGGTGGTTACTAGCCAGCACCGGGGCTCAGCCGGCTGCCTGGAGGTAGACAGACTCTTCCAAGTTTTTCTGCTGGACGCTCCCCTGTGCTGACTGGGTGTTTACCGCTCACCTGCCTTTATTTCCTCTCCCCCTCCTGTCCATTTCTCCTGCCAGCCCTCTGGGGCAGGCGCCGTCCACACTAGGGTTATACCGAGCACCAAGCACACTTGAGGCCCTAACCTCAGCAGAGGCATCCAGCTGCTCCGGTGACAGCAGCATTATTATTAATAACAAGGCGACTGGAGGGCCGCTCTCTCCCCCACAAAGCACAGCGGGACAGCCACTGAAGACTGCACCTACCACAATGCCCGGCTATAAATCACAGCCCCCCCTTGGCTTGCAATGCTAAGGTCCGTCCCTGCCTCCAGCACTGGGACAGCTCTCCCGTCCCCCGTTAGCCACCCAGCTCCCCAGGGCTGCTTGAGAGCGCTTTCCTTTCCTCCCCCACAGGACAGCCCTTAGCAGGTGATGGTGGCTCCTTGGGAACTGAAACCATTTAAGTTTTAAGGACTGGAGGGTGCATTTGTATGTGGCACCCCTGGCCCCTACTGGAGGGACTCAGAACTGCTCAGCCGCTTGCAAAACCAGGCAGACCTGAGTTCTATCCCCATCGGCACCAAGGTGGCCCAGCAAACTTCCATTTGGGTTGGCTGTGGGTGCGTTGATAGTATCTAAACAAACAGCTACGGCTAAGCACGTAATAAACAGCGGTGTCTCTGCCAGCGGGGAGCTGAGGCAAGGTGTTCTACTGAGTGTTTGGATCTAGTTTATGATCTTGCTGGCTGGATACTGCGTGAACCTAGGGGAAGCGGCGGTTGCGGGAGGAGAAAGAAATTTTGGATGCCAGGAAAGTCTGGGCTTTTTTTCTCCCCCTCAACACAACGGTTTCCTTTAAGAAACTGACTCAGGAAGCAAAGATGGTGAATCTAAAACCACTACTAGGGTTGGGAAATCCATATGGTGAAAGCGTCAAGCCTTAAGTCCAGAGCACGAGCCCGAATTACTCCACTTTTAGAGGCCTAAGACCACTTGATGAATTTGAATCCAATTAGCAGAGATAGGATCAGATCTCCAGATTACAAACCCCTTCCCAAACACTGGCAAGAAAATCCTTTGCCCACTTCCCCTGTCTCTATAATGGGCTGATCCAAAAACCTGGATCTGCGTGTGAGTTTAGAAGCGGGATCCAAATTTCACAGCTGGCCCTTATCTCTATAATGAGCTGAACCAAGCTGTCAGATCTGCAGGTGCATTTGAACAGGGAATCTAAATTCACAGCAGTCCCTTATCTCTCTAATGGAAATAAAATTCTGGGTCTGAACTTCTTGGGGAGGATTTGAAATTTGGATCTCAGGTTTGTTCTGCAGGCCAAACATATAAAATTCTTCCACAGAGCATCTGTGTAAAACCGGCCTCTTTGTACACCTCCCACCTGCTCTCTGAGGTCCCCGATTCCCAGGTGCGCACTTTATCATGTGTGCAAATACATGGCTCCTCCCCATGTGTGTGCAGCTCTGGCAGAGCGAGCCGGATTCTGTCCTGCCTCATGCTTACAGCCAAGTGCTGACGGCAGAAGCTGTGGTGCTGTGGAAGTGAGGCTGGCAGGATGACAGTCTGCTTCCAGCTGACACGTGCAGACGTCACCCACTGACTAGATGTCTTGGAAGCTCCATGGGTGTGGCTGGCTGGGGTTCGTGGCAGTCTTGTCTCCCTAGTTTTGATCCCTATGGTCTTATTCCCCATTTTTACCCCAGCCCCTAAATTTGGTTTGGAGTGGGGTTTTTTTTATATATATATAAAGTAAAACTGAGCCAAACCCACCAAGTCTCACCTGGGTTTGGGGGGAAAAATGCAGAGAATTGTTGAGCTGTGGTACTACAGTGAAAGGTGCTATGGAAAGTCTTAAGAGGTTTATTCTACCTGTTCTAGCATCTCAGAGGGGCATAAGTACCAGGGCCTAGATCCTGAGAAGTATTTAGGCACCTAACTCTCCCTGATTTCAATGGGAGTTAGGTGCCTAAATACCTTTGAGGCACTGGGCCCATGATCTTAATTTTTACAGATGGGGAAACTGAGGCACAGAGAAGGGAAATGACTTGGCAAAGTTCACATGGCAGGTAAGTAGCAGAGATCAGACAAGAACTCAGGCATCTTGTGCCCCAGGCTAGGGCCCATGCTTTTTAATCATTATTTATTTGTATTACAGTAGCAGCCAGAGAGCTCAGGGCCTTGTTGCGCTAGGTGCTGTACGGACATGCGGGAAGAGACAGTCCCTCCCTCCGAGTGCTCAGAGAGGTGGTTTTCCACCCAACCCCATAAACTGGGCCAGGCTCACTTTGAAAGATAACCAGGGTTTGTCTTGAAACTCAACCCGGCCTCTTTCTGTCTCAGGGGCTGTCAGCTAGACAATGAGACTAAAGTGTCCCTCCCTGTCTTGCAGTGAGTGCTGGGGGGATGCTCTGGGGCTCAGAGTTCAGTTCCTGGCAGCCTCCGACTCTCCTTGGGACAGTCCCACTCTGGGTCTCGGTCCCCACGTGTGAAATGGGCATGAGAATCCTGTGTCTGTTTCGATTGCGAGCGCTTCGGGGTGGGGACTGTCCCTCGCTGGGCATGTGGGCGGGACCCTGTGTAATGGAACCTTGACTTTTCCGCCATTCCAAGGCCAGACGGGACCCCTGTGATCAGCCAGCTCCTGAATAACACACCTGCAGAACCCCTTGGCTGGGGCTTCTGCGCTGCCTGATAACACATCCGCTCCCTGCAAAGGCCCAGAGCCCCTGCCCCCTTTGTGTGTCTAAATCGCCCCCCTGACATTGCATGTACCCTGAGGTTTCTCCCTTTGGGCTCTTCCCGCAGGGGCCGGGAGAAGGGATTGCACAAGCCAGCAAACTGAAGAGGAACCAAGTCGAGCAGGGCAGGCCGAGAGCCGAGCGGCAACCTAGCTATGTGGGATAGTGACACCGCAAGACCCTCCCATGCCCTCCGGGCTTACTTAACCCTCTCCCCCAGAGCCTCAGCCATCAGCACTCACCATCCTCCCCCAGCGTGAAAGAGCAAAGAGAGAGAGCATGGGGAATACCAGCCTGCTGCTCCTTGTGCTCATCCCGGCAGGTAAAGGAAAACAGACTATGATGCCCCTCTGGGGGAGTAGGAGTTGGTGGGGAGGACCCATGATGCGAGGGTGTCTGAGCTCAGAAGCTCCTGGGCTGAGCAAGTAGATGCTGAGAAGTGGCAGGGCAGCTGCTGTGGGTGGCTAAGTATAGGAGGAAGCATGGCCTAGTGATTAGGGTGTCAACCTGGGTTCAATGCCTAGCACTGTCTCAGATGCACTGGGTGACCTTGGGCAAGTTGCTTCAGCTCTATGCCTCGGTTTCCCTGGTGTAAAAGGAGGGACGAGAGCCCTGCCTCCCAGGGAGGTGTGACGAGAAATGCTTTAAATGTCAAGCAGCGTTCTGACAATTGCCATGGACTTCAGTGGGGCCAGGACTTCCCTGCGTGTAAGTACCTAGAGAGAGGTCTGATCTCATGTCCTCCACCTGGGTCTGGGCGCCAGGAATAGCTGAGCTTTAACCCCAGTGTCTTCCCCTTGACCTTGGGTGTGTGTAGGGTCTGTGCCGCAGGCTGGGGGAGAGATGTCACCTCCCCACCAGTGGGTACAGCCCCTAGGGAAGTGAATGGAGCTGCGCTCACGTGTGCGAGACTCGGATTTGACCCCTAGGGGGTGACTCGTCTGAGTCAGGGTTGCACAATCCAGCCCCTGGTGCGTCCCCCCCAGTGCTCTGACGCAGCCATTCCCACAGCCCTGTGGGTCCCAGGATAATCCTAGCTGCTCCTTTGGGAATCCTTGCCTAGCCCCACCCCGAGATCATCCATTTTGGAGGGTGGTTTCTTTTCCCCCAAAAAACAGCTGTTTGGTTTGGGACAGGTGCCCTGGGGAGCTGGATTATCGGGGGGAAGGAAGTGAAGCCCCATTCCCGGCCCTACATCGCTTCCATCCAGCTGGATGGCCGACATGTCTGCGGGGGATTCCTGGTCTGGCGCAAGTGGGTGATGACGGCGGCTCACTGTGTGATTCCCAGGTAAGTCCCGGCGCTTCGGGGGACCCCTGATGGCTGCATTCCCCGAGGATGTGAAATAAACCCTGCTCCCCTGACATTCACTGCAAGGGGCGGAGGAGAGCCTGCCCCACGGCTCAGCTCAGGGACCTTCCCAGGGGCCCTTAGCCTAGCCCAACAAAACCGAAGCACCTCGCTGAAATCTCTACCCCCACTGGGGACACAGGTTCAAATCCCAGCACAGGCAGCTCAGCCCCTGCCCCTTTCGGGTGGGCATGCCCCCCATTTTGTGCTCCCGGCCCCTTATTCTCTCCAGCCTGTTCCTGGCTACAGCCCCATGCTGATGTCAATCCCTCTCGCTGTGCGTTTCAGACATTCCCCCGCCGTGCGCGTCGTGCTGGGGGCTCACTCCCTGAAACACCAGGAGGCCTCTCAGCAGATCTTCAGCATCCGGGAATCCGTCATGCACCCGCACTTCAACGCCCGGACGGTCCACAATGACATCCGCATGCTGGAAGTGAGTTGCCCTTGTCACCTTTGATCCCTAGGGGAAAGAGAGAAGCTCACATCCCTGATGAAAACCTTCAGCTGCTCCAAAACTCTCAGAGTTTAGAGCGAATTTTCTTTTGGGGGTCAAACCTTACACAGGGGACAGGAACCAAACTCCCATCTTCTGCTCCTTACCCTTCCATCCCCCACCCCCACTGGAAAATCGGGCTCAAATTGCCCCCTGGTATGACCACCATACTAAAGCCAGCAGAAGTCACAGCAGGGCTGAATTGGACCCACCGCAGCAAACGCCAACCAGAGGGGTAAATGACTAATCTGTTGATGTCCCATTCACATTAAGAGTGCAGCCTACAGAGCGGGGAGGCAGGTATTTGTATGGGGCGCAGATCAGAGCCGCTCAAAGCTGGTGGGTTCAAAGGAACTTGAGTGGTTTGCATTGGCCTTAGGTGAGGCTGTGGGGGAGGAGGTGAAACACAGGGACAAAAATGGAGTAGGTTTCACTGTCATGGTGCAATCCCCGCGGTCCCCCTTCCAGAGTCTGTTGTGATAGAAATGCCCGGGCTCCCCGGGACGCAGCAAGGGGCATTGCTGATGGCAGCAGTGGGACAGCCCGCCATAGTTCTCCAGCAGCAGGACAGAAGCAGCCCCAGTACCAGCCCCTGTCTCCTGTGTGAAGGTGGCACAGGACGTGGGATGTGGGTCAGAACAGGCGGAATGGAAAAATCAGTCACTTGCCACCTTTGCATTGGAATTAGGACATCTCCTGAAAGGAATAACTAAATCAGCCACTAGGTGGCACTACAGCCCTGCTGCAAGTCTGGGGGGCTTTAGTGGAGTTGCCCCCGCTTCCCAGCCACGCTGGGTAAGGGTTTGGCCCCTGGCGTGTGCAGGGAGGCAGGGAGCAGAGGCTCTGAAGGATGTATGGCTGCGCCATCGCTGGCTTGACCCGAACCCCGCAGCGATCACATTCGACGTGTTCTCCTTGCGTGACATCTAGTCAGCAAACGGGAGCCGCTGGGTAAACTGCGGGGGCTGCTGCTTTCAACAGCATGTGATGCTGAGACTGGCTCCTGTGCATTCGAAGAGGCAAAACCAGAGCTGGGGGGGGGGGGTGGATAAACCAAGAAATGGGACTGTGTTTGTATCACAGCCCCCCCCAGCAGCGATTGAAGCCAGGGCCCGCGGAAAGCAGGCACCTGTCCTGCCAGCTCCACTAGCTAGGGGGACAGCAATAGGCTCATAATCCTCTTTACATAGAATCTCAGGGTTGGAAGGGACCTCGGGAGGTCATCTAGTCCAACCCCCTGCTCAAAGCAGGACCAATCCCCAACTAAATCATCCCAACCAGGGCTTTGTCAAGCCTGACCTTAAAAACCTCTAAGGAAGGAGATTCCAGATTCAGCCACTAGCACCCAAGACAGGCGCCCCCCCGAGTATTAACATGGGTCACGTTTGCTCTCGTCTCCCCAGCTGAACAAGTCGGCCACCTTTAACCAGTTTGTGAAGCGGATCAGCCTCCCCCGACCCAACATCGACCTCCCTCCTGGGGTCGTCTGCAGAGTGCTGGGCTGGGGTGACACCTCCAATTTTGGCACCATCCCCACCGAGCTCAGGGAGACCAAGACGACCATCGTGGACAGGAAGATCTGCAATGCGCTGTGGGTGGGTCACGTCAACAAGGACATGCTGTGCGCCGCCAGCCTTAACAGCACCCTCCAGGGGGTCTGCTCGGTAAGCACTTTCTCCTCCTCCAGGCGCCCCTGCTGAGCCCACGCTGCCAGACCCAGCTTTGGAGGGAAGCCTGAAGCTACTTCCGGTGACAGTCCATAGCTGGGGCTGTGATCTTCCCCCCGGTAGTGCCTTGGCCGTGCCAGCCATGACACCTGCAGTACCAGTACCATGCCCGCTCCGATTCCAACGCTGAAGTTCTCCTCCTGGTTCAGTCAGTTCCAGCCAGAACTCCGAGTTTCCTTCCAGTTCCCAGTCACCCAAGTGGTTTTTAGACCAGTATTGTGGAATAGTGCCCTGTTCCACATCCACCACAACACCCAGCCGTGCCTGGTAAGGCTACTGCCACAGAAACTTTCCCCACACCGGGGGCTTGCTGTTTGGAGTGCAGGCAGCAGCGCTGTCTCTCTGGAGGCCAGGCCAGGAGTCAGAGGACTAGGGAGCCAGAGAGAAACCCAGGGTCTGTGTCCAGAAGCCTCATTCAGTAAAGAACCCCCTTTATATTCACTGCAATCCAGTCCTGACCCTTCTCTTCTGCCTAGGGCGATACAGGGCCAGCTCCAGGCTTAGGTTTGATTTCCTGAGACTTTCCTCTTCCTCCAGACTTAGCCAGTCTCATCCTGTGCTAACAGGTTTCCTCTTGCATTGTAGGGGGACTCCGGGGGCCCCCTCATCTGTGGGGGCAGAGTACACGGCATAGTCTCCTTCTCCGGGCAGCGGTGTGGAAATCGCAGGTACCCAGACATCTACACTCGGATTTCCAAGTACATCTCCTGGGTCCACGACGTACTGAAGCGCTTTTAATACTGGAGATGAGAGCACCGGAGGCTCCTTGTGTGACAGGGATTCTGAAGAGGGGGAAGTTGGGACTAAGAAAAAGAGGGAGGGATCTTTCTCTGTTGGGCAGTTAATGTGTGTTTCATTATAAAGTCTATGGGGTCTGGTGTTTAGGATGGGGGGCGGGGGGGAAAATGTGCATCAGGACTCGTGAGTTCTATTCCCAGCTATGTGAGGGGCATGTGGTCTAGGGGCAACTAGCAGTTGGGGCTTCTGTGTTTTATTCCCACTTGGCCACTGACTGAGTCCCTGCCTCACACTGTGCCTCAGTTTCCCCATCTGTAACATGGGGAGAAAGGTACCTGCCTCACAGGGCTGTTGGGGGAGGCTTCATGAGTTAGTATCTGTGAAGTGCTTGGAGATGGTCAGGTGAAAGGGGCAGAGAGGTGATGCCCATCATCTTGCCTGAGGTATTTCAGGACAAGCCTCCCTCTGCAGTAGCATTGTACCATCTGGGCCTACACTTCCCTGTCCTACGCAGCCTCACAAAATGGGTGTACAGAAGGATACAGGCCTTTCCCAGACTGCCTGGAGGATCATCACCCAAGCCACATATGCTGCTTGATGTAATACAACAGCCCAGGAGGGTCAGGCTTGAACCTGCAACCTTTGGATCTAAGCACACAGGCCTCTATGGACTGAACTAGAAGAGCCACCTCTGTGTCTTCTTCACAAACCTCTATGTAGCCCAGCCGCTAGCGGTGACAAAGCCCCTCATCGTCAGCCTGAGTTACACCGATACCCTTTTCACCGGGCTGTCCCAGACAGCCACCACAAGGCAGCGTGGGCCCCACTCTCCCCCGATCAGTATCACAGCCTCTGGGCCTGCAACGCTGGAGCGTTCCACTTACTAACCTCCGCTCAGAGGACACCTGAAAACCTGACAGATGCTGATCCATCCTGTTACCTCCATTGTTACCAGTGCTCTAGTATCCCTGCAGGGACATAAACGCTTTGCTGGGAGAAGCTGGAATGGCCATCGCTGCTCGCTCCGCTTTGTTTCTGCTCCTCAATAAAGGGTTCCTCCCCAAGCTCGCTCCCTGTTCGTTTGTCTCTGCTGCCTTTGGAGATTTCCAGCCTAAGGAGGCAGCGTGGTGGAGCCGCTGACATGTAGGCAGAGGGTATGTAGACTGGGGCTAGCTCTGCATGGACATACAAGGAGCCTGCCCAGGCCTCTCCCCAGCTGTGTGTGCAAGAGGCAGCCACATGCTTGGTCCTTGCAGCCCTGGCATGTGTGGGGTGAGCCCTCTGCACGGGTAGGAATTGAGGGGAAGGGGTTCATTGCACCAGGATAGCTGGGACACCCAGGCTGGGCCAAGCCTTGGAGCAGATCCTCAGGAGCACTGGCTCTCCAACTGCACTGTGTGTTAAGGGGTGGGTGCCCCTGAGCAGGGCTGGGGGTCAGTGGGTAAAGGGGGCAGGTCTCACCTCTGGAGCCAGAGTAAGAACCCATGGGTAGCCCATAGCGCAATAAGAGATCTGCTGCTCTCTGGTCCGCCAGCAGGGGGCGTATTTGGCTGCATTACTTGCAGCCTGATCCAAAGCCCACAGAACTCAGCGGAAAGCGTCCCAGCCTACATCTACCCTGCAGAGAAAGGAGCCGGGCTGGAGCCAGCCTCACGGCCTCAGAGACTAGCACAGGCATAGCTTGGGACCGCGACAACGTAACGTTTGTCCGGCTGCTGCTAGGGGGCGCTATGCTGCCAGAGACGCTATCTCAGAGGCGACTGACGCCCTGTCCCTTTGTAACCATTAAAGTCAGGGTGTTAGGGTAACCGCTAGCCCATACCCCCTTACACAGCTAGGTATAGAGCCAGCAATCCTGCCCCCCGCCCCCAACTCCCGCTGCAACCACTAGGTCACACTGCCTCCTCCAGAACTAGCAACAGCTGGAGACTATCGCTATTTATCCCTCCCAAACACGAGAGGATACTTGGCCTAGGTAGGATAAATTGGTGTGCCAAATTCTTGCCTTCTGTCCCACCCCTCTCAACCTCCGTTGCTTTCTCCTTCACTCCTTGACTTAAACTGTTGGGGAGTGTTCCCGCAAGACTGTTAAACAGCTGCCACCTTCCACCCCAGAGGTGGGTGCATACCAGTGGCGGACAAAATGATCACTATTTCTTACCTCTCCCAGGGTGGTGGTGTGCGAGTTAATAGGCTCATGGCTGTAAAGTGCTTGGAAATAAAGAGCACTGGGGGGGATACAGCCTGTCTGCAACGACTGACGTGACTGCGTTCCTTGGGGAGGGTGGTTGTGGCTGGCAGGTGTGGCTGGTGTCCCATTAGGCCTAGACTTAGTGCCCCTGTTGTGCGAGGTATCGTACTGTACATATTATTTACGGGCATTTCTATGGGCACCCTGAGGATACTAACAAATTAAGCCTCCCAGAAGGATTATCTACTCCTGGGGGATTTCTGCGCCACTGCGCATGCACAGAATTTATGTTCCCTGCAGATTTATTTGCTTCCCCATAGAAAAATGACTTTCTGATAGGGAAGCAAAGGGAAGCCACAAGAACGGTCATGAGACCCTCCCCAGCAGTATGTTTGGGTTCCCAGGGCAACCGGCAGAGAGGTAAATCGCCGTGGGGCAGGAGGCGGAACTGGGGAAGACCCGGCTGGTGGCTCCTACCCTGTGCCAGGCTCAGCTGCTAGTCCAGGCTGGGCTGGGGAGGACGGGACGTCCTCTTCTCCTGCGTGGCATCCAGGGCCGGGTCAGACCCACCCCCAGATTTCTCCCCCGGCTGCAGGAAGCTCTGCAAACTCACCCCCCAATGCTTCCTGCACCCATCGTTCCTCAGCTGCAGGGGGAAGGATCCCTGTACAGGGAGCTGCTCCCCCATCCGCCCAACCCCTGTGCATCCAGACCCCCTCATACCCGGACCCTTCTGCCAAGCCTCACCCCCCCACATTCAGAACCCCCCTGATAAGCCCCACTCCCCCTGCATCTGGACCACCCCGACGAGCCACCCGCACCCAGATCCCCACCCCACCAAGCCCCAACCAGTTGCATCTGGATCCCCACCCCACTGAGCCCCCCACACCCAGACCCCCCCATTGAGCCCCAACCACCTTAACTTGGGCCCCCTTGCAGAGTCCCATTACCATTGCACCCACAACAAGCCCCTGTTCATCCAGATCCCCCCCACACCCAGATCCCCCACTCAGCCACCTGCACCCAGATTGCCCCACCCAGAAGCCTCTCAACCCACATCTGGATGCCCCCACACTATGCCCCTCCACACTTGGATCCTGCCTTGCTGAGCCTACCTGGTGCACCTGGCATGGAGGGGCAGGGCCCTGGGGTGTTTCTAGGGCAGGCCCGGTCCTTGTGCTGTGTCAGGGTTGGGTGCAGCCTCGCCGCTGAGTTCGTGTCCCGGGGGGAGCTGCGCAGTGATCTCCCACCTCTGCGCAGCCCGTGGCCTGTGCCCCCCAGTGCTGTGCTGGAACCTCCACATTTCTTTGACAAATACAATTTGCAGAATTTTAAAATAGTGTGCGCAGAATTGTAATCTTTTTGGCGCAGAATGCCCTCCGGAGTAATTATCCTCTCCATTTTACAGATGGGAACACCGAGGCACAGCTTGGGGAAGAGACTTACTTGAGAGCACTAAGTGAGTCAGGTGCAGAGCCGGGAACAGAACCCCTGACTCCAGGATTGTGCTCTTGCCACTGGACAGACTGGGCCTGATTCTGGTTACACCGCTTTTACCTCTGCATGTACGGGTCATTACAATCACGGACCAGGCACAGTACAAACACTGGGGCTACTCCTGATTTACACCGGGGTGAGCGAGATGAGAATCAGACCCAACGCCTCCTCCAGAAGCCTTTCATCCCTGCTTCGCCGGATCCAGCGGCCCCTGCCTCCGTGATTCCCTCCCCCCTCCAGACAGAGAGAAGGGAAGTGGGCTGGTGCCTTCAGACCCCCAGGAGGAGTTGTGCCTGGGTGGCCGGCGGTGTCATGTGCTGGGGCAGGCTTTGGCATCGCCCATCCCTGCGCAGCACAAGCCGCACCACTGGGGGCTTCTTTCCCCCTCCCCCGCCATTTCTCAATCCGCCCCCGATTGACGCAACTGGCGACAGTGGTCAAACGAGCTGAGACGCCTTCTGGGACCTGGCTGGCCACCGGCACAGGCCACACGCAATGCGGGTGGAAAGGGAGCCGCTGCTGGGGGCTGCTGTCGCTTTCCTGTTGGACATGTGGCCGGGCTGATGAGCCTGGAGATGTTACCTGCCCAGTGGCTCTGGTTCTCGAGTCACCACACACAGACCAAAGCCCTCAGTGCCCCCTTGCAGACCTAGTGTTGTTCCCCAGTCCCCAGACAGAGCCTGTAGCTGACAATTTCCCCAGGGGTGGAATTGGGTATCTATTAGCTTGGCCCCAGAACAGCTGGGGGGGGGGGGGGAGGGAAGGAAGAGGCAGCCAGCTTGTAAGGCTAATGCAGGGAAACCAGTGGGGATGCATCATCCCCAAGCAGGCTTGGCTTGCAATCGGCCCCAGGCATGGAAAAAACCCCAAAGAGCATCCCGAGGACACAGAGACCTGCCCCCTTTACCCCCTGCTGTCTTACTCCGCTCCTGGGGAAGGGATGGAGTAGGGCTAAGGTAAAGGTAGCTTTAAGGCTTCTTTATGCTCCCCATAGTCTGCTCCCCGCTTGGTGCACGTTAGAGCAGCCTTAGGAATAGAACCAGGACTCCTAGCTCCCAGTCCACTGCAGTAACTTCTAAACAGCACTCCTCTCCCAAGAGCGGGGGATAGACGCCTTTGCTGCAACCACTAGTCAACACTGCCTCTCCCAAGCCACCCCACACTGACACACTGCCTACTTATGATCTGCAACGGGAAGCCCAGCCTGTTAAATTCACAGCTTCTACCTCTGGGCCCCACGCTGAGACCGGGACTGCTGGCCCCCCGGCTCCTTTCAGAGGTGCAGACTGAATGCAGAAAGCTGAGTCAATGACCGCGGGGCCAGGTGCCCCCTAGTCAATGACAGAACGTGCCCAGCGTTGCATACGACTCAGATGCTCAATAGCCCACAAGCTATAGGATGGGGATAGCATGGGGTTAGCCAACACCATCCTGAGCGAGAGAGGCCTGAGAAGAGGCAGAAGGCGGCGCAGACTGGACATGATGATGTCTCTGCCTTTTGAAGTCTGGAAGGAAGCT
Source organism: Emys orbicularis (assembly GCF_028017835.1). Taxonomy (NCBI): domain Eukaryota; kingdom Metazoa; phylum Chordata; order Testudines; family Emydidae; genus Emys; species Emys orbicularis. Next base: position 11,235,676 of record NC_088706.1, on the reverse strand, counting down.
GTGATTCTTCAGGAGAGACTGATGGGGGAGATGGTGGGGAGGGGAGATGCTGTCTAGTTTGGGAGGCCTCCCATCATTGCAATGGCCCATGCCCACCTGTGTTGTCTCGCTCCCTGGAGGGCAACGGAGCTGCCGGGAGAGGGATGCCTGGAGCTCAGCCGGAGTTTGCCTTTCACTTGCCTGGAAAGCCACTGTACCTCCTTGTGGAACAAGTGACCCTATTCCCGATACACTGAGATTTCTCTGCTTCGGCCCAGCCTGCCACACTGATCCAGGAAGCAGGGTCTGAGCGGGAGGCAGCTGCATCCACCTCTCGAGGCGCGCGAGCTGTAGACCCCCCGGCTGGCGGTTCCGCGGCGGGAGGCAGCGTTCTGGGATGAACGGCAGCCCCATGCTCCAAAGAGCGGCCCAGCCCAGTGACCCGTGTGCAGGAATCCCAGCTGAGTCATCCACTCCCGGCCAGGGCTGGAGCCAGCCGGATTCCACTGGGGCTCTAAACCTCGCAGCTCGTAAACAGCACTTCTCCGGCCACACAGCTGCTGTGTCGCGCTGGGTCCTGTGCAGCAGAGGGCTGGGAAGCCCCAGTTAATTGCATCAAGCGACACCTCTGGGAATCAGGCCCTACAGCTCTCAAGCTGGGCACCCACAATCAGTGACCGCTTCTGAAAACCTTAGCCCCAGCAAATGCCCCCTACAAGCCTATCGACCTCTGGACTGGGAGTCAGGAGAACTGAGTTCAATGCCCCGCCACCGACTCAGCGTGTGACCTTAGGTAAGTCACTTCATCTCTCTGGGCTTCAGTTCCCTGGGGATAAATTGGGGAGTATAATCCTTCCTTTGTCTATCGCCACTCAGCTCCTCAGGGCAGGGACTATCTCTTGCACCGTACCACACCTTTGGGGCCTTGGTTGGGGCCTCTACGTGTTGCATATAATAAAAATGTCTCCGGCTAGTGAGCTGGGGGAGAATGGATGACTTGGAGGGGGTTTAATGGGCCCAGCCCACGCTGGCCGTGACAAAGGTGATGCATCCTGGTGGCTGGTTGCCATCCTAGGTGGCATGAATTTGGCAGGTCTCAGTCAAGTTTCCAATAGACAAGTGCCCCCATCACAGCCGAATGAGGGAACAATTAGCACTTGCAACAGAGAGGCCCAAGACCGAATGGGCGCTGGAAAGCAACGCCCCCTCCCCCAGGCCAGGGGCCAGCAGAGGCCCGTTACAGGAGAGGTATTGCCCTGGCGCGGTCTGTACTGCGGATTAGCAGAGGCCTCCAGCCTCCAAGGCTGTCAAAACCCAGCAGTAAATTCACACCCAGCAGGCTGAGCGGAAAAGGAATGGGAGTCTGGAGCGGGCCTCGCGGAAAAGAACAAAGGCCTCTCTTGTGAAACCACAGCCCATCTGCCCCGGGCTCCTGTACCCACCCCACCCCCCAGCAGCAGACAGATGAGAGAACCAGCGATCCCCGGGCTGGCAGCAAGGCGAGGGCTGCAATGACATACTGTATTTACGCAGGTGGACGTGGGGTGAGCTCTCTATACTCCGCCCTGCCCCGGAGCCAGCCAATGGCTCATTGTCGCTCTCTGCGCAGGCCTGTCTTTCCAGGAGCAGAGAGGGAGGATGCTACGCAGAAAAGACACAAGGGCAGGCTATCCAAAGCACCTAAGGGGTTGAGGAGCATGAATGCTACCAATGGCACGTAGGCACCTAAGTCACTTTTGAAACTCTCCACTGCCAGCACACGTAGGTCTTTCAGCTCTGGATCTCAGAGCACTTTCCAGGGTCATGCAGCAGATCAGTGGCAGAGTCAAGAAGAGATCTTCTAGTACAGAGCCCTAGCCATTAGACAACACTGCCTCCCAAAAAATCTTTGGATCTACAGCCCAGCTGCAAACTCCCAGCTCCCCTTCAGTCTGTTCTTCCCCCACCTATCGTTTGCCTAGAGCAGGATGCCTCACTCCTGGAGCATTTCTCCTTCTTCCCTTTGGGTTCCCAATTGGTTTCGTTTGCCATGAAATCCAACCCAGACTTTGCCCCTTCGGTTTGCAGACGGCCCATCGATAAGTTGGTGGGGGAGTGACAGCGCCTGAGAGACTGGGGTGGTCCTGAACTGCTATAAGAGAAGAGGAAGGTGGAAAACAAAGGAGGAAACAGTGCAGTGGCTGGAGAACAGCTCCAGGACTCCTGGGTTCTATTTCTTTTGACTCCCCAGACCAAATTCGCATCCTTAGCACAACTCCATGGACTTCAGCAGGCTCACACCTGGGGAGAGTTTGGCCTCGTGGGGCATCTTGGGCAAGTCACATGTTCGTCCTGCACTGCAGCTGCCACAGGGCCTTGGTAAATGCTTCCCAACCTCACCGCGGGGCTGCACTTGAGAGCCATGAATAACAGTCCTGGAGGATTCAGGTTTAGACCCAGATTCCAATCCTCCATGCTTGGAAGGGGTGGGGCATGGGGTTGTATGGAGAGTGGATCTAGCATCTAGGTCCAGGGTTCTAGTCCAGGCCCATCCCAAGAAACCAGTGGGAGTTAGGAACCGAACATGCAGAGGCATTTTGAAAATCCTCCTAGGCACCTACCTGCACCATTAGGCACCTAAATACCTTTGGAAATCTGGCCCTTCGTCTCTCTGTCTCAGGTGCCCGTCTGTAGATATTCTGCTCCCTTCGTGAGTCTGTCTTGTGTACGTCGGCTGTCAGCTCTCTGGGGCAGGGCCTGTCTCTCACTATGTGTATGTACAGCACCTTGCACAACAGGGCACTGACCCTGGCATGGGCATCTAGTGCAATTGGAATACAAACACATCGTAACAGCGCTTCTAATGGCAACGCACTGGGCTGCAATAGATTAAGAGCACTGATCCCTGAGCAGCGAGGGCATTTCTGCCCGGGAAGAGCTCCCTGTAAAAAAAGAAAGCAATAACGGCCCCGATCCTCACAGATATGGGAGTCAGACCCAGAGGCTCTGGGCCAAAGGCCCCATGTTCTCCTCCCGCAGAATCCCCTCTGCCTTGATGCCAGAGGCGTAGCGAGCGCCCTCCGTACCCTCCGACCGGAGGGGGCCCCGCAAGGAAGGGGGCCCCTAAAAGTGGCAAAATAAATACCGTATTCCAGTTTCTGCATTGTAAGGGGCCCCGCCCGGACATATGTTCGGAGGGGGCCACATTCTTTGTTGCTACGGCCCTGCTTGATGCCTACAGAACACAAGGCGATGGGCGTGTTTTGTCCACAATCAGGACACTTTTACCTTGCCATGGGTGTCCACTTGTTCCACACGGTCTCTTGTCACACGTTCGCTTTGCTAAATCTTTGGGGCAGGGACTGTCTTGCTTTTTAAACTGCATTTCCACCATATTAATCAATTGCAAATTAATGAATTACCCTGTCAGCAGCCAGCAAGGGGAGAAGCTTGTATTTTGCACCAGGATTTCATTCTCTATATTGTGATTAAAGGAACAAGGGTTTACTCTAAAACCACTTAGAAAGCTCCAGATCCCGGGGCAAAGGTGCTGCCAGACAGGATGGATTAATCAAAGGAGGAGAGAGCCAGCCACACACAATACACACTGCAAGGTAAAGTTAGATGCAGCCTGGCTCTGACATGCACCTCCCTGGTGAGCTGAAAGCATTTGGATTTAATCAGAGCGAGAACAGAAATAACAACTGCAAAACAAGCCACCAGCCCCAGACTCGAGTTCCAAGAGATTCTACCTCTCTAAGGAGCCAACTGCCTTTTGGGAACATCTTGTGATTTATACTTGGATTGTAAGCTCTTTGGAGTATGGACTGTGTTTGTTCTGTTTGTACAGCGTCTGCTGGAATACTAATAATGGTTATATTAGGGTAGCATTCTAGATCGGGGACCCTGGTGCAAAGCAGAGCTGGGCAGGAACTGTATTTCCTGTCCGGCAAAATTTGTCAAGATTTCAAAAAAAACTTTCCCGTCCCAAATCAGGATGAGAAGTGGAAATCTCAAAAATTTGGCAAACTGAAAATCTGGACAAAAAAGTCAGTTTGGGTCCATTGAAATGTTCCAGTTGATCATTTCAAAATGTTGATTTCAATTTTGACATTTTTTATTTTAAAAAGCCTTTGACTATAAATTAACTTACATTTGAAAAGAAATGTTGTTTTGAACTGAAAATGGGACTTTTCGTTTCAAAACCATCCAAAATGGGACACTGACAATTTCTAAACTTTTTTTTTTATTATTATTTATTTCCAAATTTTTTCGGAATGGGAAATGTGTCAAAATCAACCCTTTCCCCCGAAAAATTTCCCAACCAGCTCTATCGCTAAGCATTCATACAGTTTCCTGTCCCTGCCAGATATGGGAACCAAGACACAGAGAGACTGAGTGAGCTACAGTCAGAGAGTTTAAGGCCAGTCATCGTGTCTGATCTCCGGTGTATCATAGGCCAACCATCCACTCAACACCCGCACACTAACCCAACAACTAAAATTAGACCAAAGTGTTACAGCCCACAAGAGACTAGACAAGACTTGCAAATCAATGGAAGAGCCAGGAACAGAGACACCGGATGAGGCCATTCTTCCTTTGCACACACCCTTCCCTCCTTAGCCCCCCACTGGTCGACCCTTTTGGGAACCCACAGGACTAACCGGAGATGCAGTTCCACTCCCACTGAAGTCAGGGGAGCAGCAGTGGTGGGACATCTTCAAAAATAACCTCTAGTGCAGATGAGGCTCCGGTTTCCCAGGCTCCATTAGGCCATGCTGAGTTGCTGACCCCAGCTCTGAAGTTGAAGCCCTCGGAATATCCGGGGAGGTTGTTTCACTTAGAAACAGTTGGTCAGGTTTGAATTCAGTTGGTCTCGCTCCACAATCCCTTTTAACCATCAAAGAAGGACAGTCTGAGACCCACGTGGGTGGTGTCCAAGCCCCCAACCAGCTTGGTGCCGTGTTCAAGAGAATTTGAACGCAGTCATAGGCGCTGGAGGCAATAAAAGTTTATGAGGCTTAGCTTGGGAAGGGTAGGAAGGGAATCGTTATCATCCTGAGGGAGTTACGGGCCCCTGGCAAATTGTGGGCTCCTCTCTCAATGAGAACAGGGCCTTCGGTGTGGATGTTAATGGGACGGTTATTGCATGTTACTGGAAAGCCAGCAGATTATTAAAAACACATCGCCTGGGGCTTTATGTCGATTCAATAGTTCAGCAGCCATTTAACTTCAACGCGTTTTTAAGTAATCGGTATCTAGTTGCCCGGCAGTCTGGGCCATGCAAATACCTGCATGAAATGCAGCACTAGGCAGTTTTTGGTGGCATCATTGAAAGTCATCAGGTAACGAGAGGGGACCAGACTTACAGGTATATTCCAGCTGCTTTGCACAACTCTGGCAATGCAATCAACCCGGCAGAACCGGCCAGTGAAACTGGGCTCATGCTGGGAGTGAACTGGTGACTCTGGTCGTGGATTTAAAACTGCAGGTTCCCTTTGGAAGCTGCAAGGCTAGTGAGGAAAATCCTGTAAAACCAGGAGACCCAGTTTAGTACATTTAAAAGGTATCTCAGGGTTACAGCAAGGGACCAAGGGTTGTAGGGCTCCTGGCTCTGCCATGACTCTGTCATAGGAGGATAGGTCTTTAGGGCCCAATCCCTTGTGGTGCTGAATGCCCTCATGTCCCACTGACTTCACTGAGGGCAGTGGGTACTGCTCAGCACCTCATGGGATCTGGCCTTTCGCCTCACCGTGCCTCAGTTTCCCCATCTGTACATTAGGGATAATGACACATAGTGGACAAAGCACTGGCCTGAGACTTTGGAGACTTGGTTCTATTCCCAGCTCTGCCACTGGCCTTCTGGGTGATCATGGGGAAGCCACGCCCCCTCTCTGTACCTCAGTTTCCCCTCTCTGTAAAATGGGGATAAGGATCCTGACCTCCTTTGTAAAGCGCTTGGACATCTCTGGATGATAACAGCTAGAGGTTGTTATTACTACTACTTCCCACAGGGTGTAGGGAGGGGGATGGGATGACCATGGATCCTACCACAACAGAGTGAGATATAAGACCCATCTCTTTGCGACAGCCTTCAGACACAGCGGGAAAGTTGTCCCCTCACTCAGATACCTCACTGAGAGGACCCTTATAAATACTTAGCCAGACAGTACCAGGGCTACTATTGCAGCAGCCTTTGGGCTATACAGCTGGGTATGGACCCGCCAGGTCTACATATTCCTGGAGCCATCAGCCCCCTCCTTATCCCCCCCCCTTCATGCGGACACAGAGCGTAGCTGCAGATTGTGGTGACCGGCCTCCCGACCTTCCCAAACCGTAGCAGTTCACCAGCATCTCATGTCTATGCTCAGCGGGGAGCATAAGCTGACCCAACGTCAATAAGCAAAGGCAGAACATGGGACCTGGAAGGGTTTGAGTTAGGAACGGAGAAATTGGAAATTCACCCGTTCAGGGAGCCCAGCAGAAGGCAGGACCTCCCTTTAGGTCCCACGCAGAGTACTGCCAACCTCAGGAGAGCAAAAAATAAATGAGTTGGATGCCAACAGATCAGGAAATAGCCACATGTTTGGGGGGCCAATTTACAAAGAGATTATGTGGTTTTTTTTCAGTCTGCCTAACAATTGGTGAACTGCCCATCCCCAGATTGAGAGAGGTGGTGTGTTAGTGCTGCCCATACTCCCAGACATATTGGGTAGGAGGATTTTGGCCCCTGCTGCAGGAGTTTTCACCCCCCACATCTGCCCGTCCCCTGCCCGGCAATGAATTCTTCCCCCCAACTTCCAAATCAACCCTGTGCCCCTAGTCTCCAAATCAGTTCCGCTCTCCAGACGCCCACCAGTTCTGTCCTCCCCTTCCACCAGTCCAGCCAGCACCTCACTCCAAATCTGCCCCACCCGGCCCCCGCCAGTTCTGCCCCCCAGCTCTTCCATCCCCACCCAGCCCCAAATCTGCCCCACCCAGTCCCCACTAGGTCTGCCCCCCAGCTCCTCCACCCCCCACCTCACCCCAAATCTGCCCCACCCAGCCCCCACCAGTTCTGCCCCCCAGCTCCTCCACCCCACCTCACCCCAAATCTGCCCCACCCGGCCCCTGCCAGTTCTGCCCCCCAGCTCTTCCATCCCCACCCAGCCCCAAATCTGCCCCACCCAGTCCCCACTAGGTCTGCCCCCCAGCTCCTCCACCCCCACCCAGCCCCCACCTGACCCCAAATCTGCCCCACCCAGCCCCCGCCAGTTCTGCCCCCCAGCTCTTCCATCCCCACCCAGCCCCAAATCTGCCCCACCCCACCCAGTCCCCACTAGATCTGCCCCCAGCTCCTCCACCCCCACCCAGCCCCCACCTCACCCCAAATCTGCCCCACCCAGCCCCTGCCAGTTCTGTCCCCCAGCTCCTCCACCCCCACCCAGCCCCACCTCACCCCAAATCTGCCCCACCCAGCCCCTGCCAGTTCTGCCCCAGCAGCTCCTCCACCCCCACCCAGCCCCCACCAGTTCTGCCCCCCAGCTCTTCCACCCCCGCCCCAAATCTACCCCACCCCACCCCACCCAGCCTCCACCAGTTCTGCCCCAGCAGCTCCCCAGCCCCCGCCCCTCACCTCCACACGCCCCCTGGGGTTCTTCACCCCTCCCAACGCTGGGGGCTGCAGCAGCGTCCCCGCTCCCCTTCCAAGCCGGGCGGGGGCAACTCCAGGGGCGCTTCAGCCCCCCCCCCGCCACTGCAGGTCCTGCGGGAGGAGCAGGGAGAGGAGCCCACGCGGTGCTCCCAGGAGGGGAGGAGGCCAGGAAAGGGGAGCTAGAGCTCTGATTGGTTGCTCTGCCCCTGGAGGAGGCGGGCAGAGAGGCAGACGGCCAATAAGAAGGGGGCTTTTCCCCCTCCCCACCCACTCAGCGGGGCTCAAATTTGCATGAGGGCAAACCATGGCGAGAGTTGAGCGCTACTACGGTCCCACATCCACCCATAGGGCTAAAGTAGGACTTAAGTGGCGCTGGTGGTGCCTAGGCCTTGTGCTAGGTCCCTACAGACCAGGGGGCGGGGCCTGTGCAGCCCAGGGGGCGGGGCCTGTGCAGCCCAGGGGGCGGGGCCTGTGCTAAGTCCCTGCAGCCCAGGGGGCGGGGCGTGTGCTTAGTCCCTGCAGCCCAGGGGGCGGGGCCTGTGCAGCCCAGGGGGCGGGGCCTGTGCTAGGTCTGTGCAGCCCAGGGGGCGGGGCATGTGCTAGGTCTCTGCACTAGGGTCAGTTATCACCCCTTGAGAGCAAACTCCTTGAGTAGACTCGTGTGTTCCCCCCACCCCCAAACACACACACAGCGACTGTGGTGAAGAACCCCAGCCATCGCCACAGCCCGTTTTAGACCGCGGCTCCTGCGATTTCGCAAAGGATGAGGTTGTGTGGTGATGTCGGGGAGAGTCACACATCGGGACTCAATTAATTGCCGGAGTTGTGTTGTGAAATACCAAACCTTTATGGCACACGCTGATATTAGGAACATATTTGAGGGTTGTTGTTTTTTTTTCTTTCTTTCTTTCTTCTGCATAGAGAGGAGACTTGGCCAGGCTGGAAAAAACCCAACACAAAGTCGAAACAGATGCTTGCCAGGGGCATGGCTCGTTCCAGTGCAGGAACAAAGGCCATGCCACAGTGCATTCTTCACCTGCTAGCCCGGAGGGGCCCCTCCAAGCCCACCGGGGCTGTCTGGGGCGCATGAGGATATGTCTGCAGCAGGGGCAGTGTTGATGTTTTTAGCCCTATTCATAAGAGAAATCTGGGCGGCCAGATTCCAAGCCGGGATGTGTGTTCACTTAAGGAAGAAAGCTCCTTTAAAGGAACACGGGGCACTGTTCTACCCTGGAAGACCAATGTCCCAGGCACTCAGCTGATCAACCTAATCTGTCTGGAAGTCCTTTACTCACCGTGTAAACATCTGCTCATGTGGGAAGCGGTGTGGCTCAGTGGCTAGGGGGCTGGCATAGGCATCAGCTCAGCCCCAGCCCTGCTGTAGGATGTTGGGCAAGTTCCTCTTTGGGGCATGGACTATGTCGCAGTCTGTGTCAGGGATCTCAGTCAGTGCTATTGTATTCCAAACAAAAGCACCCGTCATGGAAGCCATTGCTCACCCGTGGGAAGAAGAGGTTTACCAGTCTGTCCTGCCTCTGCCACACTGCCGTGTGGGCCAGGCTTTCAAACACCGGCTTCTCTTTACAAAGAGAGTGTTCTGGGGGAGTTTTGCACCCCCCGTTATTTGCAAGGGCATGTTAGGTGTAAGCAGCTGGTTGTACCTGCATGTGTTTGGTGGGTGCAAAACCAGAGGCTTGGTTAATGCTGGAATTAAATCTGGCTCTAGCCATGTAGCTGATCATCTCGGCTCCTGGAAATGCTTTGTGCTGAGCAAGCTTAGAGACAGGGCTTCCCTGCACCTGCCCAGAGCTGTGGGCGTGGCCGGACTGCCATGGGTCTGCTCGCACAACAGGCACAAACAGGCGCACACCCAGGCACTTAATAGAGACTCATGTGTGGCCTCAAAGACCCACAAATGCATCATCACACACACAGGCACTTTGTACACACACACACATGCACTTGCAGAGACTTGTGTACACACACACACATTCACACACACCTTCTGGCTCAGCCTGCACCAGCCAGACTGATGCCTGTGCAAAGCCTCTAGGAATTTGCTTTTCTGTCCTGCTCTTTTAGCCAGTGTTATGTGCCGTTGTTGTTTTAAGCGAATCTGTGCTCCAATCTCAGCTATGGGCGCAGAAGTTTCTCAGTAAAAAGTAGAAACTGAGAAACAGCTTCAGGAAGCTTATTTATTCTTTCTCCAAAAGTATCCTTACTTGTAAGTGACCCCAGGATCTGGCCCCATACCCTGCTCTCAATCTCATTGAATTCAGCCAGGGGCATGAGAGAAAACCAGAGACAGGATCTAATCTGTCCACCCCCACCGACCAGCTCAAATATCATGAATGCGGTGATGTTTCCCAGCCATTTTTATTGGGAACTAAAGTGACTGTGATCCAACTTTGCAGCAATATGGCTTGAATGTATAAAATTGCATTAAGGGCATTTGAGCTGCACCGCGGGAAGTTGCGTGCCGTTCAGGGGGCCATCGGAGCGGGCTATCACGCTGGAGATCTCAAAGAGCTCAAAAGTTGGGCACGGCTCACTATCCCTGTCTAATGGAGAAGGAAACCAAGAGGAAGTGACTTGCCCAAGGTCACATGACAGGTCACTGGCGGAGCCAGGAACAGAACCAAGGCCTGGCACCCAGGCCAGTGCCGAATTTACAAATCCGTACTGCCTCGAAAATGGGATGTACCAACAGCCACCTTCAAATATGACCCAGGGGCAGTAGGTGCAGAAAGGACTGACGGGCTCACCCAGTCTGATCAAATGCGTTTTGCATGATTAACCCCTGTGTAATTTCCCTGAATGGGTTACGCTACCTGCCCCTGAGTATCTGCAGTGATCTCACCTGAAGATCACTTCCTTAAGGACTCTGCCAAAACGCCCTGATTCAGTAACTACCAACTTTAACAAGCGGTCTGGTAACAAAGACAAGTGGACTGGATCGATTGGGGATTGGGAATGGAGTCTGAAACATTTCCACTCCAGGGTCTGATCCTAGTCACATTAAGGGGGAGGAAGGAAGGATGGGCCAGTGGTTAGGGTGCTAGCCCGGGACTCTACAGCCATGGATCCAAGTCCCCGTTCTGCGACAGACTCCCTGTGTGCCCTTGGGCTAGTCACCCAGTTGCTCCATGCCTCGGTTTCCAATCTGTAAAATGGGGCTAACAGCACTGCCCCACCTCCCAGCAGTGTTGTGAGGCTAAATACATTAAAGACTGATACTATGGTAATGAGGGCCATAGAAAGGCTTCCCCTGATTTCAGTGGTCTCCGCTACAGCGGAGGAACTTCCATTTGGTGTTATGTGCTGGTGTAAACTGGCCCGTAGGGCTGGATATAGCTCTGGTCAGTGATGCCCAGATGGCTTTACCACATGATGGCTGTTTGGCAGCCTATGTGAAATGAGTTTGGCAGGTCTCAATCAACCCCCCATCTGGGACAAGAGACCACAAAAAAACACCACCTCCATTGCTACTAACTGCTCCCCTTTGCTGTCAATCTCAGTGGAGAGGCCAAGGTCAGGGCTGAGATATATTGCTGGGGAAGTTGGTGCTGTTGGTACCCAGGATGCACCTGTTCTATGGATGACAGAAGACTCGTCTCCAATGCTGTCACTCAGACTGGAAAAAAGATGCAAATTTTTAATAGCGATTACTCACTGGAATTGTTGAGCATTTGCCATCTTTCAATCAAATTAAATGTCTCTTTCCTAAAGACATACTCTAGCTCGACCACAAATTACTGGTCTTGCTGCAGGAATCACTGGTTGCAATTCTCTGCCCTGTGGTATGCAAAAAGTCAGACTAGACTAGTTAATCAGAATGGCCTCTTCTGGCCTTCAGCTCTGTGAATCTGGGCACGGCCTCCACTTTAGAAATTACTAAAAGAAAACAACGACGTGGAACTAGTTTTATTCCTTTTAATTATAACCCAAAATGTAACATAGCAGTAAAATGCCCCCGAACAATATGGAATAGGAAACATACGTGTTACATGGCATACATAAAGGATGGGGACACAACCATACAAAAATAGAAGAGAGGGGATTTTTTAATATATATAATAATATAAAGGCAATGGTTTCTGAGCCGCGTGGTGTTGGAGACGATACGCTATTTACACAGGTCACAACACACACGATGTCGCTGGGGATGTGAAAAATAAATACTGGGGATGCGATCAGAGGAAGCTGAGCTGAGGATCCTTTTTGAATGTGTCCATGAGGTTCTTATGATGTGTTTGATAAGCCAGGGACAGCTGTAATGTCCCGAGGTTCAAGAAACCAACCTGCTGGAGAGGGGGCAGCTGGGATGGGTCACAAAGGAGCCAGGCACCGCTTCCAGGACACAACAGGCCAACCCAATGTAATAGCAACTAGAGGTTCCTGTTGCCATCAGGACCCCTGTGGGCAGAGCTCTGTTAACACACACAGGGAGAGAGAGAGGCAGGAGTTTGGAGGAGAGGCTAACCAGACTAGACAGACAACAGAAGAACTACCGCCCCCATTTTTACAGGTGCGGAACTGAGGCACAGGGACCCCAAAGTCACATACAGAAGCTGTGGCAGGGCTGGGAATTAAACCCAGATCTCCTGAGCCTCAGGGCTTGACCAAGCAGCCAACCTTCGTCTCGCAACGCTTCCCTATTTGCCAAGCACTCATCACCTCTCTTCCCGACTGCCCTCCCCCCTTTCTAGTGAGCGACTGTCTTTGGGATTCCTCCCCCGTTTGTGTCCCAGGGTCAGCAGCCGGGGGAAGAGGGCCAGTCTGGAAACAGAGTTTGCAGCCAACCTGCAGCATGCTCTGTAGCTAGCAGTGGCCTTTCAGCGTGGGCCTGATGGCGATCAAGGGACTGATTTGAAAACCCCAGAATGACATTTAAAACCCAAAAGGCACTGGGCCGGGTTCTCCTCTCACTTACACCGCTGTTAATCAGAGCGACTCCCCTAAAGCTGGGGCAAAGCTGATGTAGGCGAGATCAGGTTTGTAATGACGTTAGGAGAGGTCAGAGTCGGGACCAAAGCTGCCTGCCTGTCTCTTTAACGCACATCCCCTTGGGGCCCTGGTCTCAGATGCCTTGTCTCACAGCCTCCGAACGAGTGCAAAGTGCTACCATGCATACTTGCTTTGCACCAGCATCAGTGGCTCCGCAAAGGTAGGGTGACCAGATGTCCCGATTTTATAGGGATGGTCTCGATTTTTTGGGTCTTTTACTTATATAGGCTCCTATTACCCCCCACCCCTTGTCCCGATTTTTCATACTTGCTGTCTGGTCGCCCTACGCAAAGGTGCAGGACAATGAAAAATGAAGCCCAGAGGTATTACCGAGATGGGCCTGAACTAAGAGACCAACACCACTGAATTCTGGGTAAATTTGGCTCTGAATCCAGACTGGAGCCCTTTGCAGTTGCAATGATCCAGGCTGGTGTAACCCACTCATGTGGCACATTGTCTCTGTCTAGGTCAATGAGCCTGCCACAGCACTGGCTAACGGAGCTGATGCTTTTAGCTCCAGAGGTCTCAGGTTCTATCCCTGCTGCCAATGAGCCACTCAGGGGCATGGCATTATAATGGCAAAGGTTTGCCCAGCCTTGCCCGTTGTGTGAAACCTGGCTTCGAGGGCAGTGTGCGAGGTTGTGTTACCTCTGCGTCCTCACTGACATTGCTTATTACATGGGAACCTGGATTGGACAAGCTTAGGAAAACAAAAGATGCAACAACCACAGCTTTGAACTGAGTTTCCTGCCGTCGGGAGCTGTCCATCCCCACAGCTGAGCCCCTAGGACAGAAAGTCCCTCAAGGGAAGGCTCAACCTCACATTCCCGCTGGACAGGTCCAGGAACTTCTGCAGATGGGGGCACCAAGAATTAAAACAAAAAAATAAATACGCCCGGGAGTGCTGTCTTGGGGCTAGTATACAGCGTGGGCCCAATTCTCAGGGACACTAAGGCCCTCTGGCAGCATAAAGGGGCCTTAAAAAGGTGGAAATGGCTCCCAGACAACCCTCCTGCACGTGGGGGCCTCCCCAGTCAGTGTAGAGCTGGTGTAAAGATGGTACAATGGTCCTGCTCCCAGCCCACAGCCCAGACTGAAGACATGGTTGGAGTGCTCTGTGCTACGGCTAGTCACTGCCTCCCATGGGGAGCAGAGCATAAGTTAGAGCAGCCTAGAGGCTGCTCTAACTTACACCAGGCTCTGAACCACCCAGGACTATGAGGAGCAGAAAGGTGGTTTAAAGCCACCCTAATCTCCCTCCCGTGCCCCAGACGCAGGAACGGAGTAATGAGAATCGGGCCCTATGCGTCTGCATAACATAAACAGATATAAATAAGAATCTTTCATCTTAATAAATATCAGGTATATGGTTTGTACAATATACACATAATGCCCCTGTCTCCTGGGTTCAGCCTCTTGGCAAAGAAGGAGTGTTTCACACATAGTTTTCTTCGGCATCGCCCACATCGAGGGGGAACTTGGCCACAGCTGTAAATAGAGCCATAAAAGAAAATGAGCTGCAGGGCAATATTAAACACTACAGTCTGGAGGGCTCAGGGGACCGGGACTGGGCCATGGAGCATTTCATCTCCAGGTCACTGGTGTAACGTGGCCCATCACAAGAGTGGTCAAAAGTCATCACTCTGCTCTCGGGACAGTTCTCAGACCAGTCCCCAGCGGGCAGGTCTCTGGATCAGGGGAAGCTGAGCACCTGGGATCATGCCCCATCTCTTTAAGCTGAGCGGTAACAGTCAGAAGCAGAAATTGGACGCTCGCAAACGGAGGCACTAAAATTAGAGGGCACGGGACTGACAGGAAAGAGCCATCAGCCTGGGGAATCCCTTTCCACTCTCAAAAGCCCCTTACAAGTGTGGTCTGGGTTGTTTCTCAACACATCTTTACGCAAGGTCTGACTGTGTGGAAGGACCTACCAGCCAACTCTGAACCACACCCCCATCCACCATACCCAGGTGAATGTTCTCCAGGTGAAGAAGTGAAACATACCTAAGCAGCTTCCGTAGTGACGGACTCCGATAGATCTGCCCAAGAAGCAGGTTGCCCGCCGTAGATGGCAGGCAGACGGGTAGGTGATGTTGTTGTTGCCGCAGAGAGTGTGGTCCAGGGTGGAGGGATCCGGGCAGGGGGCCGTTCTGCACATCACACAGTGGGCGCTGCCCGTCTGGTCCACAACGCAGGTGTGAGTCCCGGGGCACACCACGCTGGAGCAGGACTCTAAGGGAAGCAGTCACAAGCCGGAGAGTGAGCTTGGGCGGAGCATGTGTGCGCGTGGTTTAAGCTCCATCAACGAAGGATCATTGTGGACCAAATACTGCTCTCAGTTTCACCAGATTAACTCCGGAATAACCCCACTGGTTTCAGTGAGGTTTCTCCAGCTCTACACTGAGGTAACTGGGAGCAGGGTTTAGCAACAAGTTTCCCTGGAAATTGTGCTTCCCCTCTTTTATTCAGCACAAATCCAGATATTTGGCTACTGGCAAACATTTGCTTCTCTTCACCAGCAGAAGGAAGAAGCCTATGTGGTTTTAGACGGTGCTGTGCATCTGATGGCTACTTGTTCGTGCCTCTGTAGATCTGGGTACAGGAGCAAATCGGATCATAAGTGCAATGAATCCCATGGCCTCATCTGCCCCTGGCATGACACTTGCACACTTCCCCAAACCTCAGTGGATGTAAAACCAGTGACCCTTCCTTTGGCCCCTCTCCACTGCCCGACTGATGGTCTGTGACCTGGGTTCTACAATTCACTCCAAATTAAAACAAGAAGCAAATAGTGGCTTTACCATCCCTAGGCACTGCCCAGCCAGAACCAAATGGAACCGGCAAATTGCTGGGTTCTCGACCCACCGAGCAGTCACAAGAGTGCGAACCCGCACGCTAAGCTAGCCAGAACACATGGAGCAACGGCTGATTTCTGCTCTGACAGCCCGCCTGCGTCCCATCTCTGCTGTGTACACACATACGCTCACACACGCCAGCAGACGGGGCATTCCATGGCAAGTGTGCGTCATCACTTACTGTAGATTATAAACACTCTTTCACAGGGGTTTAAAACTTCAGCTCTTTTTGAAGCTGGATCAGGCGGTGACTCGACAGCCCAGCTCCCAACTCCCCAGATTTGGCTTTTAAGATGATTTCGACAGGAAGGAATTTCAGAGAGGGGGCTGGCAAAAATAATTGGCGTAATAAAGCTGCCAGACCTTGGCAGGTTTGGGATGTTTTTCTGGTCTGTTTTTTTTAAAACAATAGCTGGATGCATCTAAGTGACATGTTATGGGCCGCTGTTCTTTCGTCGGTGATGGACGTAAAACCCCCATTAAATCCAGAGCTGGTTACGCATCAGAAGATGCTACTCTAGTGTAGAAATATACAGCGCATTCAATACTGGGCATCGTATTTCAGTGAGTACATAGGGCTTAAAAATCCCATTGCTCAGTGAGACTTTGGAGCTGTCAGGTCCTGTCGCCCTGCCCCTTGTGCAGTTATTGCCGAAGGAGGATCCCTTATGAAGGAGAAGGGCAGCATTTTATACCCACTTCATGCTGGTGCGATTGCAAAAGCCTTTAGAGTCATACACTTCCTATTGCAATTTGGAGCAAATGAGGATATACGTTGCTGTGCACTGTTAAATATCTGCCACTTATCACCCAGAGGTGGCTGCATTTCAGTGATGGATAAAGTAACCCCCACAGCGGTAGATCAGGTTGCAAATTTCTTTGGGATGGTTCAGGTTACCTAAAGAATAAAAATAACGCCTTCCATTTATCACCTTAACTCCTCAGCTTCCGTTGAGCCTCGTCAGCTTAGTACATACGGGGCCACATCCACAACTGGTGTAAATGGTCATTGTTCTATTTATGACAGTTTGCAGGAGCTGAGCATCTGCCCTCTGCTACGTGAGGTTATGCACTTCTCAGAGGGTGTGTCTACACTGCACACTAAGCCCAGGCTATGTCCCACGTTTGAGCCCAAGCCCCACTTCTGTCCACACACAAGTCAATAGGACTCGGGTCAACAAGCACTCAGGACCTGGGTCCTAGGACTCTGGGAGGAGGCTGGGTCAAGCTCTGTCACTTTGCAGTGTGGTCGCATTAGCACAGCTGGGAGGTTTACAATGTGGAGACATACCCAGAGACTCGCTACAGCTCTTAGATGCAGCAGGGTGAGGTAGACACGGGGGGCCTAATCCTCATCTCACTTACACCCAATGTACATCAGAGGAAAACCCATGGAAGCCAGGGGAATTATCCCAGTGTAAACGAGATCAGAATCAGGGAGTGAGTTTCAACAGGTTCTTCACCAAAACCTCAAAGACTTCAGGGTTCAATGCTGCCACCGGTACCCATGCTGAGTGGGATCTTGCTAGGCAAGGCCCTCCCCTGGGGACTTGCTATGCAAAGAGAGTGGCAGAATCGGGCTATTCAGTATTCGAAGATTCTGGTTCTTACTCATCATTTGCTACATTTATCCCAGCTGCTGGACACATGCAGACCCCCTGGTTCTCTCTGGCTCAGGTCCCAGCCAGCGCTACACATTGTCCTCCCCAAGTCCTGGCCCCAGTGCAGCTCTGCTCAGGCAAGCAACCAAAGCAGGATCACTAATGCAGACCCGGTGCTGGGAGTTTTTACAGTGAGGCGTCTCATCCTGCTCAGGGCTGGCATGGGTGGTGCTGCACTGGGGCTAGGCCAACGGTGGGAGAACAGCTGAGACTCTAGCCTCAGGGGACATGGGAGACAGTGATGCCTAGTGGACAGAGCACTGGACTGGGATTCAGGATTTCTTGGTTCTATTCCACCAATGACCTGTTGGGTGACTGTGGGCAAGTCGCTTCACTGCCCTGTGCCTCAGTTGCCCCATGGGTTATCATGACACTGGCCTCCTTTGTAAAAAGTCTTAAGCTCTACTGGCGAAAAGTGCGAGATAGGAGCTTGGTATTGTTATTTAGGAGGATAAAATAATGCAACATCTGCTCTCCTCACGGCATTTCCACCTAGGGACAGAAACAGCCGGGAGAATGACAGATCTCTCATACTGGGCACCCTGTCACATTAAAATAACCCATGAAAAGACATACAATAAAACTGGAACTAGGCCCGAACCAGATTGGCCCCACCTTGGCCCTTAGTAGGGTGACCAATGTCCCAATTTTATAGGGACAGTCCCGATATTTGGGGCTTGTCTTCTATAGGCGCCTATTACCCCCCACCCCCGTCCCGATTTTTCACACTTGCTGCCTGGTCACCCTAGCCCTTAGAGAAGCCCAGATTTGAACTCCATCTCTCTGGCCCAGCTCTGCTCCTAGGCCCCCAGAGCACCCCTAGAGTGATTGGCTGAATAGGTCAGAGGCCCCGCAGGAGACAGAAGCCTGGGCTCCCACCGCAGCCCTTAGCATTGGAAACTGGGCTATGGAAAGTGAACGCTGGCCGGGGCGCAGGGATGATCCAAACGGAGCAGCAGGGATCTGCTGAGTGGGGCCCGCTCAGCCCTGGAACCAGCTGCCACGTCTCAGCCTGGGCACGGCCGAGGGAATTCACGTGTCTCCAGATTGGAAAGGGTTTGGGGATCCTGAGGGATGGATTAACCTCTCTCTCGATGGCCCTGGAGCATGGTCAGGAGGGGCCTCAATTTAACAGCTCAGCTGGAAGACCGTGCCTCAAACAGGGCAACCCCCTTTCAGGCCTTGGCTTGGAACATGAGTCATGACGGGGGCTCTCTCGGACCCTAAAGCTTCTGGCTCAGAGGCAAGAGGTAAGAAGTGGGGGAACGGCCTGTAGGTCAAACCCAGCTCTGGCCTGCCAGCCCATGTGCCAGTGACCCACACGCTGCCGTCCAGAGCTTTCCTCCCAGCTCCACTCTTGCGTTGAGGGGGCCAGGGATAGCTCAGTGGTTTGAGCATTGGCCTGCTAAACCCAGGGTTGTGAGCCCAATCCTGGGGTAAAAATCTGTCTGGGGATTGGCCCTGCTTTGAGCAGGGGGTTGGACTAGATGACCTCCTGAGGTCCCTTCCAACCCTGACATTCTATGATTCTATGAATTCTGACCAGGCATAAATGCGTGCGGCTCCATTGGGGGTGATGGGTTTCCACCCACTAACAATCGACTCTAAATAGGACCCTGCCCTTCCACCACGAATTCCCATTTCCGCTGCAGGCGGCACAGCGGGCATGTCAGGGGAACAGCCCCAGGCTCCTTGCCCAGTATAGAAATCTCCCACGCTAGAGGGATACGCCACGGGGACCTCAGTAGGGGAATCGCTGCAAAGTCACCTCCAGGGGACAGGAGATACCAGACATGAGGAGAGGGGGAATGCTTGTACCGAGCCTTGAATGTGCTAGGGCTGCAAGCGCCAGCTACTGGGGAAGCTGCCCTCGGGGAGGATCAGCTGCCTTGGTGGAAAGGGTGACCCGTGAGAACATCCATCTTGACAGCACCGGAGAAGCAAGGACAATCTGAAATGATTGAGCACCATTTCCTCCAATTACCAAGGGAACTTGAAACACACTCGCGTTGGGGGTTTTTAGGATAGTTCCACTAAGGCTGCCCGTCGCATGCAGGGAGAGGGCCAGGGCGCGGGAAGAGAAAGGGGGGCCCGACGTACTTTTGCATTTGCCCTGGTACATCACTTCCAGGTCGGGGTGGTCTCTGCACTTTGCGGTCAGCAGCTCGCACTCGTTGCGGTAGGTGTAGCCATCCGAGCCGCACACTTGCAGCTTCCTGGGCAGGCTGGAGCAATCCGGGGCACAGGCGCAGTGGGGACGGCCGTGTTTCATCTTGCAGACTTTACCAGGGCCGCACTCCACCCCCTCGCAGGTCTCTGGGGGGAAAGGAAAGAGGCATTAGCACAAGGGAGCCCCCACTCGGTTTGCACCGGGGCGCGTCCTCTCCCTCTGCAGAGGGATCGAAGGCTGCAAGGGGACCGGGAGACACAGGAGCGGACCAAGAACCAGCTGTGGTTCAAATCTTGCTCACCAGCCTCCTGGTGTGAGGCAAAGATGAATTAACCCCCTAAGGCCCACAGGGACTGAAATCCTTTCTTTAATCACAGGACAGGAGCAAGCAGTCCAAGCTTCCCCACAGCACCTCCTGTTATGAGAGTGCTCGATCAATGAGGGATGGCGGCGCAGATCTAAACAGCGGGTCCACAGTGACAGTGCCAGTAGGGGGCGCTCAAGACAACGCAGTATTGGTCCTGGGTTCGATCGGACCAGTGATGCCTCTTGTTGAGCCCTGTCAAAGGCTTCTTGTATGCTGCTCTTTATACGCCAGCTGCTCTTAACAGCCCCCAGCTGGGCCAGAGCCTGGGGGAGAGAGGATACAGCACCGCGGCCTGCTCAGTCCTTGGACTCTGCTGGGGCCACCATCGAGAGTGCTCACTCCCGTGCTGGCTTTTGGGACGTGCGGGCCCGTCTCCTAAGAACCCCCCCCCCCAAGACCCGCCCAACTCGTTACACAAACAGATGGTAACAGCTACTGGTTCTCGCTGGGGTCAGCCCTGGGGGATTGGATGTGGAAAGCTCCCCGGGCTTTGTCTAGACGAGGGGTTGTTCCCTCCAGCTTGAATGCAACTTGCCCTCCATCCGGACGCAGAACTTCCTTGATTGAGCGTTCAGTTTCAGATCATGCCCGGTAGCCCAGGCTTTACCCTGCGTCACCTCAATCCTGTGTAACTACAGGGTAATGACACAAAGTCCTGAGCCACTCAGCCCCATAACAGTCTGGTTCCTGCCCAATGGGAGCTGTGGAGCCGGCGCTTGGGGCGGGGGCAGCGTGCGGAACCCCCTGGCTGTCTCCACACATAGGAGCCGGAGGGGGGACATGCTGCTGCTTCCGGGAGCTGCACAAAGCCATGGTAGACAGGGCGCCTGCCTTAGCCCCGCTGCACCGCCAACCAGACTTTTAACGGCCCGGTCAGCAGTGCTGATCGGAACCGCCAGGGTCCCATTTCGACCAGGCATTCCGGTCGAAAGCCGGACACCGGGCAACCCTAATAACGGAGCAGATCTGCAGCTTGAAAAGTCGCTCCATTCATCAGCGGAGTCAGACCGGTTTACAGCAGTCGAGGGGCTGGCCCCTATGTTCAACTGCCAGCTGATTTTTCTTTTTTTTAAGAGACATTTCTTTCTCTCGTGCAACAGAGAACCCTGCTCTGTTGTGCACGGCACCCTCCAGAAAGCCCAGCCTGTGCACGCGGCTGTGTGATCAACAAGTTCTCTTTCCCAAACAATACCCAGCCCTGTTTCGCTCCAGGCCTCCGTGACTTGAAAACGAGAATGGGCAACAGCGAGGGGGGAAATCTGTCTGGGACGCCTCTTTCCCTACGGGCAGGGGAGGAAGAAACAGATGGCTGCATTGTCGCACTGGGTCGCCTCCTAGCAAAAACAGTCTGCGCGGGTTCAACGGGGCCGTTGAACTCATGTGCGTGTGTGGCAAGCCGCAGAATTTCCCCCGAACCCAGAAGACATTTGGGGAGTGCGCAGCGCGAGCCGGGGGGAGGCGACATTGGCTCCTATGAGAGGCTAGTTATCACGTCTCCAGAGATTGGAGGTGTGCAGCGGGGAGGAGAGGGGGGAAATCAGGTTGCTCCAGTGGGAGCATTTACAGCATGTTCCACAAGTGTGACTCGGAACCACTGCCCCTGCTTTGCAGGACGGCTACCTTCCCCAGTGCTCTCGGCATCTTCTCTAGCCTGTCGGCCGCGGGGTCAGCTTTACTGCCCCGTTTGGAGCAGGGGAACACGGACGCCCACCACGGTATTACTTGAAATGTGTCTCTTTGGACCTAGAGAACTCTCCCCCTGCGGAGTCATTCCTTCACTGAAGTGGGAGGCGGGGGGCTTGGGGAATGTGACCCCAGGAGCTCGGGGGGGGGTGGAGGAAGTGACTCCATTCAATAAGGGGAAGGGATTGACTGTGGACATGGTGTGGTGCGGTTTCCCTGGAAGATCGCGTAGGGAGGAAGGTGGAATTCCCCCAGGAGTTTGTCCCTATTTCGCAGAGGGGAAATCCCCTGGCAGGGGACCAGCTGCTTTTCCTGTTTGCACCCGGAGCTCTATATCCAAGCAGTAGCCATTGCCTGGAACAGGGCCTGTCTTGTGAGTCAAAGTCCCTAGCTCTGCCGGGACTGAGTAAATGAGTGACGTGGGGCTAGCTCCTGCGGACGAGCCTCGGCTGAGCTCGCCTGGCATCGGCCACGCTCCAAACAGGCCACGCCCTTCGGCGAGCTGGGCTGGGCGATTCCAGCACGCGCAGGGCTCTCTCTGCGCCGGGGTGGCAGTGAGGACTGCTAGACAGATAAAGCATGAGCCTGGGGGGGCGTTGCCACTGCTCCATTCCCAGCAGCCCCGGCCCCTCGCCCAGGTTAGCTCTGCAGTGCCCCGCCGGGCCCCAGAATGCCCCAGAAGGAACGTAACCTGCCTCTGACATGGAACCCTGGCACCCTCCTCCATTCAGGAGCCCTGGGGGTGCTGCCTGGACCTTTCTGCCACTCTCCAGCGGACCTGGCTGCAGAGCAGGGGGAGACACTATGCTAGGGGCAGAGAGACACCGTTTCTCCTGGAGCAGAGCCAGGAGCTGGATCACAGATACAGGTCGTCCCTCCTGCCCTTTTCCAAGGCCTCCTGTGCATCGGCTAGCTCTGGGGGAGGTTCCTTTCCGGCACCTGGGGAACGGGCAGGATCAGATTGGACTTTATGGGGGTTTCTGCAGTGTGGGGAGTTTGTTCCTCCTCTTGCTTTGGGATCCTCTCGTCTCTGGGATCCTGAGGCGCTGATAAATCCCGTGCAGCGGATCGGTGCCTGGCTAAAGCAGCAGAGCTAAACGTAAGCAGAAGCCGAGCAGATCAAGGAGCTCTGTTACCTCCTCCTGGACAGGGTGAGTGAGGAAGGCTGGTTCTCAGCCCGTGTCGCAGGAGAGCTGGGTTTAATTTCTGGCTCGGCCACTGATTCATCACGTGATCTTTAGCAAGTTGCTTAGGATTTTCAGAAGGGCTCAGAAGCACCCAGGTTGTCCAAAGCTCCTGGCCCCCACATCTCTCTGTGCCTCAGTTCCTCCGCTGCAAAACTGGGAGAATAATCTTCCCTTTGCCTGCCTTGTGCATGTCAATTGTAAGATCTCTGGGGGAAGGGCTGGCTCTTGCTGTGCGCCGTGCCTGGCACAATGGGGTCCCAATCTCAGCCCTGCGGTGCAGGCCGAGGTGCAGTGAACAGTAATCATTGACCTGGAGGCGGATTCTGACTTCCCTCATTAAATCAGGGCCTCTACCTCCGTTCCCTCCCAGCGCTGCCTGCCACTCAGCGATGTCAGACATCAGAAGCAGACCCAATCCTCAGAACCTTGAATTGGGGGAAGTTTCAAGTCTGAATCCTGCAGCCTGGGCCTGGTCTCTATAAGGAATCAAGGACCGGGAGGGCAGTTTCAGTTTTACCTCCAGCCTCTCTCACTACCCGTCACGTTGTTCCCCTTCTGGGGACCTCTCCAAGGCTGATTTAAGGGCAGGGAGGCAGCAGTGTCTGTGATCAGGCACGAGAGGGGTGCATAAGGGCGGGGGAAGGCTGTTCGTTAATGGCCTTTGTAAAACAAATGACTCAAAGATCCACGCGACCTTTCCAACCCACTCCCTTACAACTGCGGTCAGCAGGTCTTCTGGCCTGTCCTCACATGGCCGTGCAAGTGTGACGGGAGGATCCGTGCCTCTGGCTTGCTCCGAAACATCTGGAGGGCTTGGAACGCACAAACTGGAGCGTTTCCATTTTTTGAACTAGCCCGTTCTATAAAGACGTTTGGAGATGTTGAAAGGGGAGAGCCGTAAATAAATAAATGGAAATCTGCGGCGGGCAGCTGGAAAGGGAGGATCTGGCAAGAGGAAACTGTTATTTCACCGGGAACGAGCCGCTGCAAGCCGGCTTAGCACACTCAGATCTCTGCTCCTCAGCGGTGTCCAGGGCTGGAACTGCGTTCCAACAGGACTGGGGGGAGTTGCACAGTGTGGGGCGGCAGTCAATCGTCCTACGCTGCCCCCTTGCAAGCCCCCATGCAGGGGGCGGGGCCAGCAGTGGGAGGAGGAGTCTCCACAGTGCACCTCATGGACACGCAAGGCTCCTCTGGAACGCGGGGCAGCCCATAGGCAGCTGTCACACAGCGCCCGCCTGGCGTTATTCTGATCGATGTCAGGGGCCGTTCCAGTCCTCGGGGCCACCCAGGATCCTGAGGGCATGATGCCAACTTCGCCCCCTTGGGCTCTTGCCTCTAGTTGGGGATCTTGCTGCTCGTGCCCTGCTACCCCGACCAGCACTTCTGCTCCTGTTGCTCTAGGATTTGGCTGGGAGTGGCGGGGCAGGGAATAAACCCCCGCACCTCCTGATCCTGAGGAGGGCCATGACAGGGGGAACCTCCAGGTCGTCCCTCCCCCACATGCAGGAGCAGGGAGAAACAAAGTCACACACGTTGGGCCTAAGAGCCTACGTCATCATTGACACCAGTGCAAAGTGAGCGCAAATGGCTCCCCCGTTCCATGGGGGTTCAGTTTACACCTCTCCGCACGGGTGTAAACAACTGCGCGCCAGACACGGCAGTGACTTGGCTCAGAACCAACTCTGCTGGTTCCATGTCGGACCCCAACCCAAAAAGGGGCCTGTTTGTCTAGGTCCGCTGTGGCCGGTCTCCTGAGCTACCAGGCCAAGATGGTGGAAATGCTGCAAGAACAGACAATGGCTGGAGATTTCTGGTTTGTAGGACCAAACTCCCCCAAGGGCGACGCCGGAGTCGATGCCATTTTAAATGTGACCCCAAACCTCTGCTCCTAGTGGCTGTTTGTGATCTAGTAGCTATGACAACAGACTGGGACTCAGGACACCTGTGTTCTTGTCCTAGCTCTGCCTCATGTCACTCTGGGTAAATCACTTCCTTTGTTTCACCTCCCATCCTTTACCTGCTCTCGCTATTTAAGCGAATATCTTTGGGACAGGGACAGTCTCACTCTGGGTACTGCTGCAGCTAAAGCGCCACAGCATAAGACACGTCCTGTGTTGACGGAAGGGGTTTTCCTATCCAGGTAGTTAATCCATCTCTCCAAGAGGCAATGGCTAGGTTGATGTGAGAATTCGTCCGTCAAATTAGCCACGTCTACACCAGGGGTTAGCTCGACCTGTGACGTTTTTCACTGTCCTGAGCCGTGTCGCTGGGTTGAACTAATTTTTAAGTGTAGACCAGGCCTTTGCGGTTAGCTCCACACTGCAAAAAAACCCACAAACACCCATGCCAGCGAGTCTCCGAGCCCAGGTCAGTGGACTCGGGCTCCCGCTACAGGGCTAAAAATAGCAGTGTCCATGTGCCTGCTCTGGCCAGAGCCCGGGGTCTGGGACCCAGCGAGGGGAGAGGGTCTCAGGGCCCGGGAGGGAATGTTGACACTGCTATGTTTAGCCCTGCAGCACAAGCCCGAGTCAGGTAACCCGGGCTCGGAGACTTGCTGCCACAGGGTGTTTTTTTGCAGTGTAGACGTACTGTGTCTCTAGATGCTCCCATAACACTACGCAGTATTTATAATAAAATACAATAGGCTCGGGCCTCCCGCCCCTGGGCAGGCCGGGGCTTCCTTGGGCACTTTGCCGACGTAAGGACAGCGGGGCGGCTGTATGATTTCAGCCATCAGCAAGCACATCTACCTTTGCAAGGATGGCAGGGCACCAGCCCGAGGAACCCCAAGAGGCTGATCTTGTTGCCTGGCTGGGTGTAGTTGGACCAAGCGACGTCAACGTTGCTATTGCCGCAGCATTCCTCCCAGGTCACGTCGGCCTTTAGGATCATGGTGCATTTTGCTTCCTTCCCCTGCTGCAGCCAGCAGATCCCACCTGCCAGGAGAAAGCAGACCATGAGAACCACACTTGGGAGGCTGTGTCCTTAAGATGAAGCTACTGCGTTTATTGGGTAAAGCCACTCCCTGGACAGAGAGCCAGCCCGAAGCCTTTGCACGGCTAAAACAGTGCATAATAGGTGCGAAGTAGTTCCCCACCTCCTGGTGCTTCTAGATACTTGCAGTTCACAAGCTGGCTGTCGCCCCTCTTCAAAGACACAACAGAGCTCAACCTCGGGGTGGGGGTGGGTGGTGGTGGGGGGAATAAACTAATATTTAGGGCTGGATTTGCAAAATGTGTGTCAGCCTGCTATGGCATGTGCAGCTGCCCCATATGCATGGGCTTTGCACAGGTGCACACACATATTTGTGCAGGTGCAGGCATTGGGCCCGGCTTGGGAAATGCAGGGGGTGCTGAGCAGCACGGTCTGCAAATGGCTGTGTTTGAGACAGGCGGTCTGTCTCTCTCCCCTCACTCCCTTCTAGTGCCTTCTCTGAGCCAGACCTGCTTGCCCCTCACCCATCTCTGGCATTAGGCTCTGGAAAACAGACACGGGGTAGTTGTTAAAGAGAACAGCACCAAAACCCTAAAGTGGCAGTTCCCAAACCCCTTCATTTTCATCTGTAGGGCTGGATACTCATGAATCTAGTTCTACAGATGCGGCCCAAGCTATAGTCCTGAGCTCCAGACAGCAAAGACCCCAAAATTGAAAGAGATTTGGCAGTTCTGTCAACTCCAAGCATTCAAAAATCATGAGTTGGGCCCCAAAATTCCATCAGATTGGCTTAAAAACCATGAGACTTTTCAAAAATAGCAACTTTGGGATGCTTTTCATTTGCCTTCCCGTATCGTAGCCTCTAGCGGGTCACGTTTTCAAGCTTTTCTCAGCAATCACAAGGGCTAGAATCTGTTGGGGTTTTTTAAATGAAAGTCGAGATTCTCTCTTATTCACATGAATCCAGGATCTGGGGCTTTAAGAAAGGCACTGAACAGCACGAGGCTTGCAATTCAATCGCAATTCAATCCTAACAGTGGATGTGCAAAAAGAGGTTTCAATCTGGGATTAGATTTCAAGCCTCCCTCCAAGTGTCCAGGGACATTTGGCTCTGGAGATTCTGAGCTCTCCCTCGTTACTTCCCCCTTTCTTAGGTTTTCATCGTTTATAACCACCCATTCAAAAAAAAAAAAAAGAGCACAGAGCATTCAAGCAAGACTAGAACAAGCTGAAAAGACCTGGCACCTCACTGGCAGCACAATGAATTGCCCTGGCCTAAAACACCCCATGGATGCCCTGGTGCCATGACCCCGGGCTGGGCTAAGCTGTGGAGAGTGCTGCCCTATGTCCAGTGTGCAGCACTGCAAAACTACCGGCTGTAGTGGTGGAGCAGACGTGTGGGACCATGAGTGGTATGGCACTTGGGATCAATCCTTCTAGTATGCAGCCATGTCTTGACCATTGGGCACTGGAGACAGCCCCTTGGGACACAGCCAGGCCACTGGCATTTGATCTCACTGAGTCAAAAGCCTGTTTGTTTCTTAATCTCATGAGCGAATCATTTCTTTTTTCTCTCTCTCTTGTGAGTGATTCCTTTGCCATTTCCTTCCTTGTAAACCGGCCACTGCTGACGCTGGTTGGTTTGTTTTCTCATTAGCTTGATCTGGGGTTTGTTAAACGGCTAAAGATGTGGGGGCCAGTTTCCGCCCTCAGACATGCCGGGGTAAATCTGGAGTCACTGCGGTAATCAGTGAAGTTACTTGGGGAGTCACCCCAGTGCACACGGAGATCAGAGTCTGGTCTGAGCTTCCCCAGCCCGCAATTAACCTGACTCTGGTTGGGTTGCAGTAGCTCTTTGCCCTGGGCAATTGGAAGCTCCCGAGGGAAGATTTCTCACTGCAGCCCAGCTTTCTCTGTTCTATAGAGGAGAAGATAATAACAGACTCTGTGTCTGGGCCCTCTCTGATTAAAAGCGCAGGACACCAGGCCACTAACTGAGGAACAGAAGGTTCCTAGTCTCCCCCTCTCGCCCCCGGTCACTAGTCTAGACGGGTGGGGTGTCTGAGCAGAAACAATGGGAAGAGGGAGCCCGCTGTCTCATTCAGGAGGGTTTCTCCCACCCTGGCCTCATGCAGGGTTAATCCTGAACAAACTCACTGAGTTCTGATCATTCTGGGTGACTAACTGCTGGGCCCCACTCCCTTTCTCCCAATCTCACAATGCTGCAGCCAAGGGTAAACCCACAGAGATGACCCTGGGGCATCCTAACATTTGGAGTATACTCCCTCCTCCCCACCCCCATTGGTCATGGACAGGGGCTGTCACTCCTCTTGCCAGCACAGTGTTTCTTTGCATACGACCAGGACTTTGGATTCTGCTCTTAATCTTACCCATGTTAAAGGCATCACAGAGGGTGTAAACCAGAGCAGGATTCAGCCCTGAACACTGACTTGGTCCTTTGTAAATAGCACTGCACACATATTAATGAGTTAATCCTCACAGTGCCCCCTGGGGGATGAGTGAGGATCACGCCCCTGATGGGGAAACTGAGGCACGGAGTGATTTTAATGGGTTGTCTATATGGGTATAATGCCCCCTGTGGACATTCTTATTCCAGCATGAGTGGCTTTTTTCAGTTTAGCACAATAAACTAACAAAAAAAAAGAAAAAGGTACTTTATATCTTTGTTTCCACATGCAGCTATTCCAGAACAACGATTCCTGAGTAACTCCATATTTGGACACTCTCGTTCAGAGTACCTTGTTCTGGTTTAGCTTAATCTACTTGTGAATTAAGCTAAACAGGGACATTTTATTCTAGAATAGAGCGTTCACGCATGGAGTTATTCAGAAATGGCTATTCCACTTTAACTTCGCATCCCACCTTTATCCAAAATAACTTCCAAATCTAGACAAATCCTAGTGGTCATGCAAGGAACTGTAACCACCATAGAACTAGTTTCAATTCACACCTTAGCTTATCCTGGTGTAACTTTCCCATGTGGACAAGCCCTACTACAAAGCTTGCCCAAGGTCAATAACAATGCCATGCCACAGCAGGAAATAGAACCCAGGAGTCCTGATTCCTAGTCCTCGGCTCTAACCTCCAGACCACACTTCCTCCTAGTGGCAGGACTAGAGGGCTGAGTCCCAATGTTTGATCTAACCCAGGGGTGGGCAAAATTTTTGGCCCGAGGGCCACATCGGGGTTGCGCAACTGTATGGAGGGCTGGGTAGGGAAGGCTGTGCCTCCCCAAACAGCCTGGGCCCCGCCCCCCCATCCGTCCCCTGACTGCCCCCCTCCGAACACCCAACCCCTGCTCCTTGTCCCCTGACCGCCCCCTCCCGGGACCCCCGCTGCCTATCCAGCCCCCCTGCTCCCTATCCCCTGACTGCCCCGACCCCTATCCACACCGCCGTCCCCTGACAGCCCCCCCAGGACTCCCACCCCCATCCAACTGCCCTCTGCTCCTCGTCCCCTGACCACCCCCTCCCGGGACCCCCTGCCCCTAACTGTCTCCTGGGATCCCCACCCCCTTATCCACCCCACCCCCCCGCTCCCTGTCCCCTGACTGCCCTCCCGACCCCTATCCACATCCCCGCTCCCTGACAGGCTCCCCGGGACTCCCACTCCCAACTCTCCCTGTTCCCCATCCCCTGACCGACCCCCCAGAACCTCCTCCCCATACAATTGCCCCCTCCTCCCTGACTGCCCCCAGCATCCCCCACTCCCCGCCCCCTTACCAGCAGCAGGAGCTCGCAGCCCCGACACCAGGCCAGAACCAGCTGCGCTCCCCACGCTGCCCAGCGGGAGCGGTGGGCCAGAGTGTGGCCCACATGGCTGCAGGGGAGGGGCTGGGGACTAGGCTCCCAGTCCGGGAGCTCAGGGGCCGGGCTGGATGGTCCCGTGGGCCATAGTTTGTCCACGTCTGATCTAACCACTAGACAACACTGCCCCCTTCAGAACTGTACATTGCGATGACGTGGTTGTCAATGAGCCCGGAATTTGGCCCTGAGCTGCTTATTCATCTGTTAATAATATTAATTGGGCTAGACTCTGCTTTGTTACAAATCCCAGCGACATCCATTCCGGAGTCACGCCATTTTCACACTGGTATAAGTCAAATCAGCCTCCGAGGGTTTGTCTACACGTAGAGCGCTGCCGGGGCAGTAGCGCTTAGTGCAGACGCTACCTACAAGAGCTTGTCCCGTCGGCGTAGGGGCTCCCCCGCCCCAAGAGGCGGTAGCTATGTCGACTGGAGAAGCCCTCCCATTAACACAGTGCTGTCTACACCAGGGGCTAGGTCAGTATAGCTACATCGCTTTTCCACACCCCTGACGTTGGTTTGTAGTGTAGACTCACGCGTGTAGTCTGCATGTCACAACGTTAGCCCCGAGCCAGATCTTTGTCCCCTCTTGATAAAAAATGTTGGGTTTTTTTAAGCAAATAAACATCCTCTGCAGCATTTGCAACCCAAACATTGCAACATTCTGCTGGTGCAACTGACTGGAAACAGTGAAACTGACCAGCCTGTTGTCTTGTCCAAGTTGAGAGCAATGTAAAAGGTAAACAAAGAGCAACCAGCGCAAGCCAGATCCTGCTGTTACTACTGAGTGTAGTAAGGCTCTCTGTGAGCTGAGGGGTGAAAACATTATTACTATCCTGAGTAGTCCCATTGATCCTGGGGACAGGGACCTTGTTCTGAAGTGTTTGCAGGATCAAATCCTCTAAAATAGATTGTTAAAATGCTTTCAGTTTTAAGTACCTGGGACATTACAGGGAGAGGAATGTGTTTGCTTTTAAAGTATGCCGGCAACCGGTGTAAATTCACATCACTGCACTGAATTCAACGGCGTTACAATGATTTACACCAGCTGAGGATCTGGCTCATGTTTTTTAATTTAGCACATGATAAGGGGCTTGGAGCAGAATCCAGGTTCCCCCCCCCCCCCCCCCAAAAAGGTGGAAAGTGTTTGGATCCACGATTTTTCACCCATCTCTAAGTCCAGATGCTAATTCTGGGCCTGATCCCAAGAAGCGCTGAGTTCCCATCGAAGTAAATGGGAGTGGCAGGCGCTGAGGCCCAGATCCCCAAAGGTATTTAGGTGCCTAGCTCCCATGGGAGTCAGCCACCTAAATACCTTTGAGGATCTGGGCCTCTGCCCTTGTCTGCCACCTCTTCTTTCAGTCCTGTTTGCCACTGCCACAGCCCCGTGTGATTCCTTATTGCTTGCTGCAGAAACTGTGCTGCCCTCTCCCGAACGTAATTCATCAAGGGGAAATCTCAATAACTGGCTGGGTACTAAACTCGGATGCAAAATGTGGGGAGCTTTGGCCCCCCTCACGGCTCTGCCAAACCTCCTCATTCCCGACTTGCAGCCTGCCTGGCTGTTCCAGTCCTAGACAACCCACGCACAGCTCTGTCAGTCCTCCCCAATCCTGGCCCCAGCAGATCCAACTCCATCAATTCCAATCCCGGCATTCCACACAGCTCTGCTGCAACTCGGCCAGCCGTTCCAGTGCTGGGCTCCCCACACAGCTCTCTGTCAGTCCTCCTCAATCTTAACCTGCAGCTGCCCCATTCCTGGGCTCCCCACTCACCTTGATCCTGACCCACTCATTTCTCTATAGCATTTCCACTAGTCATAGGTATTTAAAGTGCCACTGGCACCATAGAAATAAATTAGGTTAGATCCAGGAAATTAATTAAAATTACCCGAGGACCTCCCGATTTCATAGCATCTCAGTCTCACGAATGTCCGTTCCCACCACACCACCCCAAAAGCTAGTGAAAAATATAAGCACAAGTATTAGAAGTGGGCCAAACCCTTCCCCAGGAGCCTCCTTATGGAAGCAAGGTCATCCTTCCAGTAGGATTTAAATTCATTGCAGGCTGGGAGATGACACACAGCTACCGGGGAGGGGAGAATTTCTAAATTTGGATACAATCCGAACAAGGTTTTCTGGAATCTGGCTATTTTAGAATAGTTTAGTTGACAAAATAATTTGCAAGTGAAGAGGGGGTCAGTTGTCCTGAGCCTTATGAGAAAAAACAACTGTTTTAAGATTATCACTAACATTTACCCTGTGTCGTTACTTTAACACATCCATTAATCCCATTGCTACTACATAGAACAACTTCTTGCATTTCTAACTGTGCCTAGGTACCATACTGTTGGCACTCTTTAGGGTCCTTCAAATCCTAGTGCCTTTCAACTTGAAGGAACCCCAACGCACTGTGTAAACTTAACCGCCAGGAGAATTTATACGCAAGTAACACTTCTGCTACCGCTGAAATGCAGCTAGGGAGGAGCACCGAATCTGTTTAACAAGGCTGCACACCAGTTCAGGGAAGAAAGAAGCAAATTAGAATCCCATATCCAATTGCATGCTGCAGGGGAGAATTGGAGGGAGACAGGTTGCAACTCTCCGAACTGCAATTTGGCCTGGACCTCGGGGCAAACACCTGTATACTTGTCCTGGGTTCTTTAACGAGGAGGAGTGGTCGCAAGCTTGGTTTTACAATCCCTGGGAAGGAGTTAATTCCCCAGGTTCCTACTCAGGCAAAGTTCCTGTTGATTCCTAGGGTGAAAAGCTGAAAACAGGAGTTGTGCCATTGATTTCAATGGAACCAGGATTTCACCCCTTAATCTGTGCCTCAGTGGGGACTGAAACCATCTATGGTACTTCTCTAGCCCCCACTGCTGGAGTACCTGAGCTCCTTACAAACTTTAATGCATTTAGGCTCCCAGCATCCCTGCGAGGTAGGGGAAGTGCTGTTAAATGGAGAACTCAGGCACAGAGGCTCAGATGTGGAGGAAGGGGAATTGAATCCAGGTCTCCTAAATCCAGGATCGTGCATAGTCACCGGATCATCCTTCCTCTATGAGAATAAGAACTCATTAAGGACGCCAGGGTTTTGACCCAGGGACTGCCTGTGTGGCACTGTTAGTGCACCTAATCCCCAAGATTTAACTGGATCTTGGCTGATATTTGTAACAATTCTTTTGATTTCAGCAAGGGTCCGAATGGCCTGTGCTCCCATTGCCAGTCAGCAACTGTATCTCATACAATGTGCAAGCTGTAGTAATTTTATTCAGATTAGACCAGGTTCAGAGGTGCACTGAGTATCAGGGGAAACATTGCGGTGCAGGCAATGGCACAGATTTGTCTTGTGGCGAAGGCATGAGGCTGGGATCTAGGTCCAATTCCCAGCTCTGCCCTGTGGCCCTTGGGTAAATCACATTAAAGTCCGTGTCTGTAAAACAGGAATCCTACCTCCCAAGGATGCTGCAAGCATAAAATCTATGAATAATTGCAGCATGCTAAGATGATGCCATAGCTAAGGTGATTGGAAATATTTTTGAAGTAAGGTCCCCATTGACCTCGCTCTATCACTCAAGGAAGAAGCAAAAACCCACTGCCTGGCAGAATTCGAGCTTTATATACAGGCTGAGCAAAACTGCAGTGGGAACTTGGATGCTTTAAAATGTTCTCGTAAGATAGGGATTTGTTAGCTAGCTGGCATCTCTGAGGCAGGTTCCCCGGTAGACAGCCATTAGCAAAATTCCATAGGCAAACCCCACGCTTAGTGTTATTTTATGTTAATATTCTTAACAGAAAGGGGCACAAGCAGCAACCTCTGTACCTGGCTTTGGAACGCTCCAGTTAGATGGATCTGGGGTTTGGGGATGCCCCTTTATAAACCCGAGGGGCCTGATTCTCCATTACCTTCCATCTTCAGCAGCAATTTGCAATGGTAAAATGCTACCAGAACAGAATGATAGTACCTGGTACTCACTTGGCCCGGGGGTAAATGACCGCACGAGGCAATGGAAAAATCAGGCCCATGGGCAGGGCTGCTAAATTCAAGTCGGTTCCCAGGTTTGGATTCTGAACGCCCAATGTTTCGAGCTGGCGTTTGGAAATCATTTCTAGTTTTTAAACGGATAAAACTCAGCACTATGGCTGCCCTAGAAAGCATGTGCGTTCTCTTGCTTTTGAGATCCTTCGGGACTGATCCTGATGGGAGGTGAGCACCTGTGGACGTCAGTGGGAGTTATGGGTACTCAGCACTTTTTAGGAACTGACCCCAGTGGGCGACTTTTATACTAACGCCAACTTGGTGAAACAGACCAGCCGCAGTATACTGAGATAGCAGGGGACTTGGCTAACTTTTGCCTGGAATCTCTTTGCTTGAGGCTTCCTTCCACAATGAAATCACAGCCTTTATGACACTGCAGTCTATATCAGTATGATCATGATAGTGGGACTTCATCCTTATGTCTTCACACAGGACCAAATGGGGCAGGGAGAGAAGCTATGGGGGAGGGCTGAGGAGGCTCAGAACCTCAGAGGATTGGGCCCGTAACAAGCCTGGTGAGAAGAAATGCTCCTGTGAAGCACACCAATAGCTACAAAAACAACGAGGAGTCCGGTGGCACCTTAAAGACTAACAGCTTTATTTGGGCATAAGCTTTCGTGGGTAAAAAACCCACTTCTTCAGATGCAACATGTTGTGGTTTTTCACCCATGAAAGCTCATGCCCAAATAAATCTGTTAGTCTTTAAGGTGCCACGGGACTCCTTGTTGTTTTTGTGGATACAGATCGGCTACCCCGATACTGGACACCAATAGCTAGTCTCCAGTAGTGGCCAGGGGTGAACGACCATAATGCTAGATTTATAGTGGTTCTCAACTTTTCCCATACTGGGACCCCCTCCCGGCCTGGGATCCCTCGCCCATCTAGCTAGAAAACCCCTTCCCATTTAGCAATCTGAGAAGGGGGAAAGTGGTCACAACCTCCCCTCCACACACACCTGTTTGTGACGACCCCTAGGGGATTGCTCCCCTGAGGTTAAAACACCTGCTGAATTACAACACAGGGAGGCAATTTCTTCCTAAGCCCAGCTGGGGAACGGTAAGGACCATGTGGCAGGTAAATGGATGGGTGTTCGTCTGGCATCTCCCCCAGTCTGCCCCAATGCAGTTGTCTAGACTACACATGATTTGCACAGATCCAGAGTTGCTGCAACCAACCCATCCCATAGATGATTCGTTTTAAAAGTTTCTAAACTCCCAAGTGCAAAGGAGCCGAAGAAACATTGAACAGCCGCCCTGGAGCTCCAGCTGGGGACTAGCCCAGCTCTCCAGAGCAGGAACTAGCCAGACCGTTTGGAGCACAGGTAGTTTTGCAGCCCCCCAGGGGCACCCCACTCTGCGGCAGCTCCCACACGAACGGCCGCGTTACGGCCGGACGAGGCGTGCGCTGCTAGGAAGTTCATCCAACACCCAACCAAAGGTGCGCCTTGCATTGGTGCTGACCGGGGGAGGGGGCAGGCTGGGATCCTGATCCTGATCCGTTCGGGACAAGGTCCGGTCTGAGATCAGAACCGGCTTTGAACTACTGGAGACCTTTAGCGCTGCAGAATAGCAACGTTTAACCTAACAACGGGAAAGGGTTTTATTTTGGAGGGGGAATAATCCCTCCCACCCCCCAACTTCTACCCGGCGAGGTTTGCAAAGCTCACCTGCATACAAGCACGCGTCTGCAGCTGCCTGCCCTTCCCTAACTCCGGGCAGTTTGCTTCAGGGCAGCAGCGGGTTGTTTGGGGGTTTTTTTTGGCCGGGGTTGTTGTTAAGAGCTGCACCTGGAGCAGCCTCGGAGAATCACTTACCCTGGACGGAGTCCCCTTCCCCTCCAGTGATGTGACACCACATCCCAGCCAGCAGCAGCATCACCCAGGGCTTCATGTTGAGCCGAGACAAGCGATCAAAACCCAGCCAGGCAGCCCCAAAACTTGAAAAGTTGGGTAGTCAATTTCCCACCCCCGCCGAGCCCTCTCCTTTGCCCCAGG
This sequence comes from Emys orbicularis, assembly GCF_028017835.1. Classification (NCBI taxonomy): domain Eukaryota; kingdom Metazoa; phylum Chordata; order Testudines; family Emydidae; genus Emys; species Emys orbicularis. Next base: position 11,200,361 of record NC_088706.1, on the reverse strand, counting down.
GCGTGCGGCTCCCGCAGATCTCCGAGGGGGAGAGGCGTGGGCTGGCCCTCCAAGTCTCTTCGCCTGGTCCTGGGCTGACCTGTTGCCTTTTGAGTTACAAATCTCAGTTTCACACTGGCTATATACAGATTTTTTTTTTCGTGCGGGGTTGAATCATGCTGCCGGGGTGGGCGGTGCCCGCGCAGCAGCCAGTGAAGTGCCGGGAAGAGCAGTGTGTGTGTGTGTGTGTCTGTCTGGACGAATGTATGTTTTCAGGCTCGATTGTCTGAGGTTACAAATCACCCCACTCCCACTCTCATCAATAACGTACACACAAGCGGACAGGCGGAGGGATGGGGAGAAAACTCTCTCGCGTAGCTGGCTGCGAGCGTCGACTTTTTTCTTTTTCTTTTCTCCACTCCTTATTCTTTTCCGCCAAAATAATGCTCCCTGCCTGACCCTTTAAACACATGTCTCTGGTATGTGGAGTAGATCTCTCCCGAGTTCTGTTTACTCCTGCCAGCCCCAGCTTAGAATCACTCATGATTCCAGGCTGGATGGCAAATGGCTTAAGTTTGTAGTTGTTGCTTAGCTGTGGGGAATAATTATAGCACTTTATACATCACAGTTGGTTCAAAAAAGAAGTAGAAGGGGAAAAAAGCTAGAGAATTAATATTAGGCTGTTGGGTTTTTTGTTGAAGTTGTTGGTGGAACGTAGATTTGTTGGGAGGGTCAGATCAAGTGTTATTCCCCAGAGATTTCTCTTGGAACTTCAGGATATGTGTGTGTGTGTGTGTGTGTGTGTACTAATGTGGAGTGGGGCAAATAATTTGACTCAGTGGAAGGATGGGACCAGACTGCAGAGTCCGTGCTAGTGCAAATGTCTGCATGGGTTGTAGGGCAACGAATAATCCAGACCCCTGATTTGAACTTTGGCAAAGTTCAGCCATGCGTGGGCCTGGGGTTTTCTTTCAGGTTAAATCTAGCCGTCTAGTGACCTAGGTTTTACAGCACCCTCTCAATCATGGTGCCAGAGTGCCCAGTAATTTCAGATCATATTACTACTACTTTGCTGTTATGCAGCCTTTTTCATCTTCAAAGCACTTTGTAAATGTTAATGAATTAAAGTTCACAGCCTCTCTAGTAGAACAGTGTTATCCACATTTTGTAGATGGGGAAACTGAGGCACAGACAGGCCCTCATAGAGCAATTCAGTGTCAGAGTGAGGGTTAGAAGTCCTGGCTCCCAGGCCTGTGCTTAGTCTTCTATGCTTGGTGCATGTCTGTGAGGCCAAGGAGAGTCTGCAAAGTAAATGTGGGCAGGTTTTCCATGGATATTACAGGTTGGCAGGTTTTCCATGGGGTGGGAGGGCTGGAATGGGGAAGGGGCGTGGCTTCCAGAACCTGCAGCTCCAGAGAAAATACAGGGAAATGAAGTGCTAGCTGCTTTGTGATTCTGCCTGGCTCCTTTCCCTCTCTTAGCATCACGCCTCAGGGGCCACTGACTCATCTGCCCAGGCCTGTGCAACACCAGTGCTGGGGTGGAGTGGAAGTTAAGGGAACCTGGAGTGATATCACTTCCATGTGAATATCATTCTGCATAGCTACCGGGTTCCGATCATGCCCCACTCCAACCACGCTTGTTCCCAGCCTCCCTGGGGTTGGGTAGAGCAGAGACGCATGCTGTATTCTCTCTGCCTCTTCCTGCAGCTGGTTCAGAGGTCTTTTCTAACCCCTGTCACCTTTATTTTTTGTCCCTCTGTACTTCACAGCTGAGGGGACCATCAGACCCTTAACACTGGCCTCCGCTGAGGTCACTCACTCTGCAAAACTGATCCAGGGTCTTTCCGAAAGGAGGCCCCTTCCAGATGCCACAGGGGACCTCCCTTGCTTCATACTCCCTCTCGCTTAAATTCTGCCTTATGGAGCAGTGATCTTGCTGCTCAGAGCAGGTCATCTCAGAGCTGCTGATGCTATCCCAGAGTTATCCCTGAGTCCTGGTTTGGTGGGGGATTAGTTCAGATCCAGCCAGGGCTAAATGTCACGTGGAAGGAGCAACTCTCTCCAGCCAGCTAGAATCGTAAGAAACGGGAAAGGCTGGCCATGCACAGAACCAGATTCTCCATTACCCTGCACCTCGTGCAGTCATCACACCCGTACATAGTCCATGTCAAATGCTACCAAATCAAAATGCTTCAGCCTTTGTGCAGAGACAACCTCACTAAAAAGAGCAGCGAAGGGGCAGCAGCCTGGGCAGTGGCAGAGGCTAGTTGCCGGCTGCCTTGTACCTTTCTGTTGCGGCACGTGGACCTTTGCTGCGTTCTCTCTAAGCAATTGCCCACGGAAGGGCAGGGGGTCGTAGAGTCAAATTCTGTGGCTGGCTTTAAATCAGCAAGAACAAGTATGCAGCACTGCAGAGGGATCATTAATCCACCCGCTTCAAGGCACGAGCTGCTCATTGAAGTGGCCAAGATGGGATTTTCCCCTGGCATTGCACAATGGGGAGGAGGTTACCTTTCTCAGCAGCATCAAGGATTGGCCACCTCGGGAGGCAGGCTGCCAGAACTGCTGGTCAGATGCCCTACGTCTACAGCATTGTGTTGGGGAGGGAAAAGGTCAAAGCATGGCATATTTTCTTCCTCTCGGAACATAATTCTGTAGTGTCCCTTCAAGGATTGCAAAGGCTGGGGGAAGAGGGATACTCAGCTAATATAAATTGTCATAGCTTTGCTACTGTAGTCAATGAAGATATGACACTTTACGTCAGCTGAGGATCTGTCCCTTTCTAAGCACTAATGAATTTAGCTTCAGCATCCCTGGAAGGCAGGGAAGTATCATTAACCCCATTTTAAAGCTGGGGAAACTGAGGCCCAGCGAGAGGAAGTGGCTTGCCTAAATTCATGCTAGGAGGGGGGGAAGTTCTGTAGCAGAGCCAGGAACAGAAGGTAACAACCCGTCCTGTGCTGTAATCAACAGACAATCCTTCTTCCCCTTTTCACATTTTCCCTGGTGCGCTTATGATTGTCAGCCTAAGGTCAAAACAAAACGGAATGGCTGGCAGATACGAAGCCATAACAGCAGCACATGCCCAAGGGGAAAGGGAGAAGCCATGCCGGAAAAACCAAGTACAGTATGTTTTCTGTCCAGTGATAAAAGGTCATAGGTGCCTGAGCTTAGCCTGAGCACCCAAGAAACGAAACATGTCTCTTTGGCGAGGCCAAAATGTTTCTTCTAGATCTGCCCTCCATGGAGAGGGACATTGTAATGCTGGCTTTTGCAACAGGCTTTGGTGCCGCTACAGTGTTTGGTGGGCAGGGATAAAGCAATTCTTTACAGACACAATAAATGGTAACCTTGCACTTGACCTTCTCTGTCTGATTATGTTCCCTTGTTGAAACGACTCGGGTTAGTTGTCTGGGTGCTGGCATTGTTCTGGATCAAGCGGCTTCCAATGGTATTTTGCTCTGTAGTGGTATTTTAAAATTATGTGTACATTAAAGAGGGAAAAAGAAACAATCTTCTTTAATCTCATTCCATAATCCCTGAACCGCAGATGACCCTTCAAGAGAATCTTGCTTCTCTCCTTTGTTTGGGCTAATTACACTCTGCTATATAAATTATGGCTCCAATTTGCAACAAGACATTGAATTCATTAGTGGCATTGAGGAAAGTGCTTCTTAAAGATCCCATGGCTAGAGCTACACGAGAATGGGGTTTCCATCCCGGCTCGGCAACAGATTTACTGTGGGGCCTCGGGCAAATAATTTAATCTCACTATCGGCCTCAGTTTCCCCACCAGTAAAATGGCATTGATAGCTCCCTACTCCACCGGGATGTAATCCACTAACACTCAGGAGCTGCTCTGATACAACTGGTGATGAGTGCCATAGAAAAACCTACAGATAAACATGGGAGACCAGGCAGCAGAAGCGGGTGGGGTGGGGGAGACCCTTGAGTGTAGGAATTTGCTCTGTGATTAAAAAGAGCCCCAACCCACTGACCTTCAGGGTGTAATATAAGAACCATCTATTTACTTAGGCATTTGCCTAAGCAGGGGGATGATTACAGAGAATACAGAGGTAGCTTTATTCTGGACAGGGAATTTTGTAGGCTGACCTTTGTCAATAGTGTTTTGCACAAGAAATAGCAAGAGGGGCACATTTTACGTGTCACACAATAGAAAACGACAACTGTGCATTATTGCCGTGTACTTGTTGAACACACGATTAGAATCTGGCTTAGAGGACCAGGTCTTTATTTAGTGTAAATTGGTGTGGCTACTCTGAAGTCAGTGGAGCTGCCTCGGTTTACATCACCAAAGGATCTGGCACACAATCCAAATGTAAGCCCAGCAAAGCCAGGGAACCAAGATATAAGGGCAAAGCTCCACTCTTTACTTGTGCCCAGGGACTTCAGCATGTCTCTTATGTTGTTCTGAGATGTCTTCAGCACTCAGGCACAGTAGGGTGTATTAAGGCAGTGTCGCCTAATGGATAGAGCACTAGGAGACCTGGCTTGTATCCCTGTTTCTGCCATTAGCTGTTGGGTGACATTGGGCAAGTCACTACCCTGCTCATTGCCTCAGTTTCCCCATCTGTAAAAAGGGAATAACGATACTGACTTTCTTTATAAAGTACTTTGAGACCTACTGATGAAAAGTGCTGAATAAGAGCTAGGGATAAGGCTGAGGGAAACTGGGGTTATTTAGTCTGGAGAAGAGAAGAGTGAGGGGGGATTTGATAGCAGCCTTCAACTACCTGAAGGGGGGTTCCAAAGAGGATGGAGCTCGGCTGTTCTCAGGGGTGGCAGAACAAGAAGCAATGGTCTCAAGTTGCAGTGGGGGAGGTTTAGGTTGGATATTAGGAAAAACTATTTCACTAGGAGGGTGGTGAAGCACTGGAATGGGTTATTTAGGGTGGTGGAATCTCCACCCTTAGAGCTTTTTAAGGCCCGGCTTGACAAAGCCTTGGCTGGGATGATTTAGTTGGGGTTGGTCCTGCTTTGAGCAGGGGGTTGGGCTAGATACCTCCTGAGGTCTCTTCCTGCCCTAATATGCTATGATTCTATGACTAAGGGAAACGGCCAGATCCTCAGCTAGTATAAACTGGTGCAGCTCCATCAACTTCAATGGAGCTACGCCCATTTAAATCAACTGGCCCTTTATTCAGAGCGATGCCACTTTAGTGGGTTTGCCTCATGGCTGTATTCCCCGCCGTTCACGCTTTCTATGTAGTTGGAATGAGAGAGTTGCTTGTAGACCATGGTCTTATCCATGGAGTTGGGGAGAGATATGTACAGACTAGTGGGTCTGAGCCCAGAGCTGGACATCAGGCACTGCTGTGTTCTAATCCCAGCTCTGAGGCTAGCTTCCTCTGTTCCCCTGGGGCCAGTTGCTTCAAAGCTCCATGCCTCAGTTTCCCCATCTGTCAAACAAAGATAATGTTTCTTGCTCCAGCCTATGGTCGCTCGCGGGGAAGTTGCTGAGGATTAATTCGTTAATATTCACAAAAGTCTTTGAAGATGAAAACCCCCGAAGAAATGCCAAGAATTACTGAGCTATATTCTCCTACCCAAGCAATCTTTTCATGTCACACTTCCATTTCTGCAAAATGGGGAGAGAGGGTTTCAAATCTTTCAAAGACCAACGCCTCCAAATCTGATTCCCTTGGATGTTTGGTCTTGATTCATAGATTCATAGATTCTAGGACTGGAAGGGACCTCGAGAGGTCATCGAGTCCAGTCCCCCTCCTCAAGTCAGACTCCCCCTGACTACTCACCCTGGTTTCTTCAAATAGAGCCTCTGTAGGGAATGCAAGATACTAATGATACCACCTTATAAATACTTAGTTCCACTACTTGGTCTTTTATCCCAGTGCAGCTGCTTTTCCTGACTGCGGTTTTCCCTCTCCAGCCAAGCCCATGGCTGCACCGGGCCCTACTGTAGCATCAACTGCACAGCTAATTAATACCCCATTTACCTCATCTTCCAGATTATTAACAACAAGGGGGTTAAATGACAAAACCGCCTCATGCCCAGTCCTGCAGCAAACCAACTCCCCACCCCGACTTGACACTTTGCCATTTGTTTACTATCCTCCTGCCAGATTTCAGCACATGTGGCAGTGCTTATATCCCAGGCAATTTGAATTAATTATTTGGGTAAGATTTCACAAGGCGCTGTGTCAAATGCTTAATTAAAGTTCCGATCTATTACGCTGCCTGCATCCCACGCCGTAAGCTCAGTCTGTAATTCGATCAGAAAAGCTATTGAGTTTGTCTGGCACAGGTTTGCTCTCTATGAACCCAGCTGTTTATTGCTCAGGGTCCCATTAACCCCTCGGTGCCTGCAGAGCTCTTCTCGGACTATACTCTGCATACATACACTTCTGTCGGCTCATTACATCTCCTTGCCTCAGTTCGCTCTAGAAGGACCTGATCTAAAGCCCCCCCCGAAGTCAGTGGGAGTCTTTCCATTGATTTCAATAGATGTTGAATTAGACCCAGATTTTCAAAGCCACCTAGATAGAAAATCTGGCCCTATATTAAGCCACCTGATCCATGCGTGTTCAATCCCATGGCAATAGATCCTGCAACATACCCAAGACTCTAACTGAATCCAGATGCGGCCCCACTCTAGCTGTTTTCCTGATCCTGACCCCTCTCTCCACTGAAGGTGGCCTGAAAGCTATTCCAGCCCAGAGACATCTTTAGTGCCACAGAGCCAGGGCCGGCTCCAGGCACCAGCTTAACAAGCAGGTGCTTGGGGCGGCCAAGGGAGAGGGGCGGCACCTGCAGCAATTTGGGGGCGGCAGGTCCCTCACTCCCTCTAGGAGCGAAGGACCTGCCACTGAACTGCCGCTGCCGATCGCGGCTTTTTGTTGTTGTTGTTGTTGCTTGGGATGGCAGAAATGCTGGAGCCGGCCCTGCACAGAGCCGCTTGTGTTTTGTCTCTGCAAGCTTCATCCAACTGAATATTCTTTCCTGGTTCTTTCCTTCTCCGTTTCCAGGACATCACCTCCTTAATCCTCAGAGCTTTGCGTCAGCCCCATCCGAAGCCACATCAGCCTCCTTATTGCTCCTGGTGGTTCTCTTTTTCCTGGCATTATGGCCTCTTGCTCCTCAGTTATGCTGGGCAAAGTCCAGAGAACCTGACTCGGTTTCTTACTCAGACTAAGTTTGCTCCAGCCTTCTTCTGTTCTTGGGGGTGCTTCTTCCCCTTGCTTTCTTCACCCAGGTTCTGGGTTCCCATGTGAGCTCAAAGTTTCCCAGTATTCCTTGCATCCTTCTGGGTATCTTTCTAATCCTGGTGTGCCATCCTGTTCTCTTCATCTGGTTCAATGGTTCTCTATCCATTCACCAGTCAATATCACTATGAGCTGGTGGGCTAGCTCACTAGCCCTGGAAGGAGTAAGTTTCCCATCTGTAGAATGGGAATAATAATCCTCCTTTTGTCTGTTTTGCCCATTTAGAATGTAATCTCTTTGGGATAGGGATTGTCTCTTACGATGTGTCTGTACAGTGCCTAGCTCAGTGGGGCTAGGATCTTGCTTGGGACCTCTAGGTGCTACCATAATACAGATAGTAACAGGTCAGAAATCAGCCAGTACCCCTTGCCTACATTGTCTCCCTGCCATTCCAACAGGAACATTGCTCATCTTCTGCATCTGGCTTGGCAGGCAGAGTGGTCTATGAGCGCTTGCACAAGGCTAAGAGCCTCTGACTTTCTTTGTTCTAATCCAGCTCTGCAACTTACTCTGTGACAAGTCACTTGGGCCTAGATCTTCAACGATATTTAGGTGCCTAACTCCCAAGGACTTCAATGTATTTCTTCGCACAAGGCACAGTCAACCTGTGGAACTCCTTGCCAGAGGATATTGAGAAGACCAAGACTTTAACAGGGTTCAAAAAGGAATTAGAGAAGTTCGTGGAGGATAGGTCCATCAATGGCGATTAGCCAGGATGGGCAGGGATGGTATCCCTAGCGTCTGTTTGCCAGAAGCTGGGAATGGGCTACAGGGGATGGATCACTTGGTGATTCCCTGTTCTGTTCATTCCCTCCGGGGCACCTGGCACTGGCCACTGTTGGAAGACACAGGATACTGGGCTGGATGGACCGCTGGTCTGACCCAGTATGGCCGTTCTTATGTTCAGTGGGAGTTAGGCACCTAAATACCGCAGACGGTCAGGGCCTTGACCCCTATGCGTCTGAAGAATGTTGACATAATTCTTGGTTACCTACCTTTCAAGAGCATTGGGAGGATTGCTGCAATTAGTTGGTGTTAGTATGCTTTGAAGATACAAAGCAAAATGTGTGATCTTGAGATCCTTTACTGTGTGTCCCAGTAAAGACTTCTTGGGTAAAATCTAGCCGTACTGTATTCAATGGCAAACCTCTCATGATTTCAATAGGGCCAGGATTTGACTTCTGACCTCTAGTGAGGTCCTTTTCTTTCGTTACAACACGTTCAACAGCCCAGACTCTGACATGGAGGAGCAAATTAAGCCTTGGCATAAGCAGGTGTAATGAAGTCAATGTACACGTGCTCACTTGGAGATTTTTAAAACACGTTCGTCAATACTGAAGCACATTAAAGTTTATGGCCCCAACTGCCTGAAAAGAAAGGCATAAGAAACATGACCGGGGCTGTGAAGTAGAGCTATGGAAAGCAGAGAAATATAGACAGCACCTTGGAGATGGGAAAGTTGTACAGAAGTCGGTAGAGTCACGTTGTTACTACTGAAGAGAAGCAGCTAGTCATTGATGTAGCTGGTTTCCCATCTGAGTGAAGGACCAGATGCCTCTTGTCTATGGCGTTCACTGGGCTCTGTATTTGATTTCTCCAGGCTGTGGATGCACATAGATTTATAGCTGCCTTAATTGGTTCCCTATGAAATGATCGAGTTACGCACATAATTGTCTGATCATTAGGATGGGGGCTGGGGCACAAGTGCCAGGCTATGAAAGAAAAGGGGAAGGCTGGATGGCAAGATTTTAGTTGTCGCTGAAGAGGTTATGTTTCTAATGACCCAGAGTCTCTGCCCAAGTCACTTGCCTGGGTCTAACTGAAGCCAGGTGGACACAGCGTAGTGGGAAGACAATCTGGGGCACAGGAAGAGTCCTGAATGAGCACATCCAGAGGCATCCAAGATTGCTCTGGGCCATGGGGAAAACAGCACCGTGTCCAAAGTCCCTTCCAAGACATGCAAGTCAAAGGAATCATGTTGCCATCAATGTCCTATTCTAATGGGTGCAAGATGTTTTGATCTGTTTGGTCCAAGAATTTTAATTCAGGAGCAGTGCACAAAAAATATTTGCACAAAAGGATATTGCACAAATACAGACGGTGCAGTCATATCGCCCAAGTAACATGGTGCACAAAGATATGTGTCCAAAACGTCACGGAAATATTGCATTGCAACACCCCCCCGTTGATTACACTTCTGTTATGTGGCACTGTGTCTGCTCCTCCGGAGCAAACTCAACCCAGGTGCCTTTAATAGAGTTGCCCCCTTTTATACATCAAGACTCAGTTTCACCCGTGACGTCAAACAGGACAGAAGAACCATTGGCACTGGGAACCCACACAGCCTACTTGTGTGTTGACTCATAACTTTGTCTACACTACATTCCTGCGTGAGTTGCGTAGCAAACTGTGTCATGCATGATGGATCTGGGCCACGTAATTTCACAAAACCCCGGGTGTTCCTTGCCATAAGTTATTGCGGGCATGAGTCTGACTGGGGGATGAATAAGCAGGAAAAGGGACAGAGGCTGTAACAACAGGTAACAGTAGCAGTTAGTGGCACAGAGGATCAATTCAAGAGGGAGCTGTGCCGACGTACACCAGCTGCAGAGCTTGGTTAGAGCTAGGAAAGTGACTATGAACAAGGATGTGGGGCCGGAGGATCCTGCTGAGCGCTGCATGCTCAGGTGTGCCTCTGTGGGCGATCTTCCCCTTTCCGGGGAAAAGTGGGTGCTGCCTCCTCCGCGCCCTCCTCTTCCCTCCCCATCCTGTGAGGAGGGCACGCTACTGGATGTGGGATCTGCATGTGGGGATAGAGGTGGCAGGGAGTGCAGTTGAAGAGGGAACTGGGTTGCTTAATGCATTGTCCTGCCCATCCTGCAATCATCCTTGCAGGGAATCTGCTCCAAAGTGAGCAATACTCAGAGCCTGTTAGCCTGGTGGGACCTTCCAGAGAGCTGGGGGCAGAGACGTGTGAGGAGCAGAGGTTCCTCAAAGCCGGTGTACAAGAAGAGGATGTCTGTGCGGATAGTCCTTTCATCTGGCAGATCACCCAAGGTCTGTTGGTTCCGGGGGGCCAAAAGCTGTGCACTTTCTGCCAGGAATAGGAGAGAAATTCTACCATCCACCCTCCCCCCGTTCACCCCAATGGAACGATGGGGTACTAACTCCTCACGGTGACTCTCATACAGTGTACCAACCCAACCCTCCCGTCTTCTGGCAAGAGGGGACAATCTGGCCCATCCCAGGGCTCTGTGTCTAGTCTCTCTCAATGATGGATCCCAGTTGCTCAATATGCGACTCCAGATTCTGCCTTGCAAGCGCCACCGAAAAGGTCTGAAGAGCCAGCTGCTTTCATCCTGCCCCTTGCACGTCATCACCTGTGACAAAGAGCCTGCGACCGGATGTCAGCTGAGGGTGTAATGGAGGAGGATGAATGGGGCCGAATGGAATCCAGCCCGCTCTTGCAGAGCCATCCTGTCAATGCCGCACTAACCAGAGAAATGAAAGCAAGGCAAGCAGCTATTACTCACAGCTTGACACGTGGTGGGGAGCAGAGACATTGAGTAAGAAAGTGCTATTTATACTGTCAGCTTTTCCCACTGAAGACCCAATCCCGCTCCCACTGAATCACAGGGAAGAGAAGCAAGCTGCAAAATGGCATCTGAGGCCTTGATGCCGCAAGGCACTGAGAACACTCTGCTCCCATTGGCTTCGGGGGGTTTTGAGGGTAGTCAGCACCTGGCGGAAGGCGCACAGCATCTTACAGGATTGGGCCCTTCGTTAGAAGTTGGATCAGTACCCTCCTGGCAGGTCTGATGGGACCATAATTTACATAGTTCAGTACCAGAAAGAGAGGAATTGTTCAGAGAACCGCAATGACAAAAGTTACATTGGCTCAGCAAGCTGCTAGCCAGGAGGGGGGGATCTAACTGTGCCAGGCTTACAACCTACTCAGAAATCAGGGGTCTAGGTTCTTGGTAGCTTGAAGGCTCCACTTCTGACTGGTTTCAGTGAAATGCGAGTCCTGTGCTGCTGCATGGCATGGCACATTCTTAGATTCGCCCCGTCTTCCTCAGCAGCGGGGCAGAATGACTTTCAGAGAAGAATCTCGATGGCTTGCCTAGTACAGGCTTCCAGATAATATAAAAACAAAACATGTTTTTCACATTAAATTTCCCTTGAAAAACAATGGTTTAAATTAAGGGTAAAAAGGAGAGGGGGGAAAAAAGAAAGAAAAGAGAAGAAAACTTTAACGAAACTCCAAAAAGTTTAATGAAACTCCAAACTTTTTAAAAAATAAGTTCTAGAGGTTTCATGAACCCTAAAAGGCAGGTGGGTTCTCCCACCATGAGCTGCTCCAATAGATCAACCCCTCCAGCAAGGACTGGGAATATCAGCAGGGCAAAGAGATGAATGAATGATTGATTATTATTGGCCCTCCAGGAGTTCTTAGAAGCCCCGCCCCTGGATTGGGGCCCTGTTGGGCTGGGCACTATATACCAAAAGCCAGTCCCTGCCCCAAAGAGCGTATCATCTAAAGAGGACAGACAAACAGTGGGAAAGTAAAGAGACTTGCTCAAGGTCACACAAGCAGGTCAGTGGCAGGGATGGGAACAGAATCCACACCTTCTGTCCCAAGAATTTATCTGGACCCCATCACCGCAGTATCTGAGCACCTCCCAATCTTTAATGGGTTTATCCGCACCCTGCCGTGGGGAACGGCAGTGCCATTATCCCTGTTGTGCAGATCACACTCCTCAGACACAGAGTAGGTCTACATTACAGCAGGGCCGCCCGGGGGTGGGGGTGGGGGGGCAAGTGGGGCAATTTGCCCCAGGCCCTGCGAGCCCTGGCCGAGAATCCCTTCCCTGGTTACTCACCCGGCGGCGGTCCGGGTCTTCGGCGGCACTTCGGCAGTGGGCCCTTCAGTCGCTCCGGGTCTTCGGCAGCATTTCGGCGGGCAGGTCCTTCAGTGCTGCGGAAGACGCGGAGCGAGTGAAGGACCCGCCGCCGCCGCTGCAGACTCGGAGCGCCGCCCGGTGAGTACAAGCGCCGCAGTGGGTGGCGCCTTTTTTTATGTCCGCTCCCCCGCTTTGCCCCAGGCCCCCTGAATCCTCTGGGCGGCCCTGCATTACAGTGGCTAAGCTAGAGGACTGCAGCTGTAGCGTAGACACTTCCTACAGCAATGGAAGGGGATTTTCCATCAGTGTAGATAATCCATCTCTCGGAGTGACAGAAGAATCTTGGTTGTGTCTATAGCAGGAGTTAGGTTTACCTAGCTACGTCACACAGGGTGTGAGACTTTTCTCAGCCCTGAGCAATGTAGGTAGGTAGACCTACGTTTTAGGTACATACCAGACTTCTGTGACTTGCCCAGAATCACACAAGGGTGTGCCAGTTCGGATAGTGGTTTTAGGCGATGTGCACACATGATTTGGTGGAAAGCGGATTGAGACCCTCAAACTCAATTCACGCAGGCCACCAAACAGCCACCCGATAACTTTTGGTCACGGCAGCTGGGGCTGGTTTTGAACCTGTGAGCCAGAGGTGAAAGGCTCTTTGGGTGGAGGTGGGGATAGAAATGTAATTCTTATGATCTGCCTGTACATTCATTCAAAGGGAAACTGATTCAAATCCAACATGACGTGAGTGACTGGTTCAGTGCGGACAGTCCCTGAAGCGTTTGTAACAAACCTATCGGCTTTCATTTGAATGGTCTCCAATTTATGAATTAAAATATGCAATTCTAGATCATCTGGGGTGGGGGAAAGCCAGGAGCCCAGCTACTCTATTTATTCTCACTTGCCCAGAAACACAACACAGAGCTAGGCTTTGGCTCCTTTGAGCTTCTCCTGGCTTCAAGGATCTTTCTAAGGCAGAATCTGGGGTTGGTTCTGTGCCTTGCAGGAGAGAATTGCATCTGCCATTCTGGAACTAACCAGCTCTGGGTCTGCACGGCAGAGTTTGGATCTGAATGGTGGGGCAGTCTGGGAGAGTTTGAAACTGGGATTTCAACTCTGGATATCACTTAAAACAAAGACCCTTGTTCTGGGGCGGGGACATCGTTCTCGAACTAGCTCTCCCCTGGACATGTATGGTTTTGTGAAACAGGATTTAGGGTGACGGAGGTGGTATGCAACAGCTCAGCTTTAACCCCAGACTTGCTGATGACCTCTCAGCTTTTATGAATAGGAAATATACAGCGCTTGGGAGCCCCCGGCTTCCACAACGTGATGTGGATCTGGGGTGTGCAGGGGGAGGAACTGTGAAGGGAACACGTCTGTGCAAGGCGACATCTACGTGGAATAACATCTGAGAGTCTGGGATTTATATAAACACTGCAGAGCTCATGTCAGCAAATCCAGGAGTCGGATGGATTTCCCCACAGCTTTGTTACTTCCCGCAGGGCATGTCTGGATAGAGAAGGCCCCAGCTACAGGTTCCTCTGCCTGCTAACCACCTTTGAGCAATGTAAACTAGACCCCACGCAGCTGGCACAGTGCTGGCAAGCTGGACTTCCCCCAGCACAAAATGGGAGCAAGTGTGTGCCATGAACACACGTCACACACGCATGCTGGAGAGCCTCAGAGTCTGAGCCGCCTCTCACCCCTCGCCAACAGCCTGGCAGAGTGGCATTGTCTGAATGAAGTAACGTCTCGGGACGTGATCTCATGGTTAACGCCCACAGGCCCTTGGATGGAATGCAAGCGGCAGGGTCATGTGAATGGAACAAGAGGTGCCCTGACTCAATTCCTCTGGGCTTCCTGGGCATGTGCATCTCATGTGCATGAGCCAGACAGAATCACTTGCTTGGGGCTGGGTATGATCTGTAGGCTGCTTCCTGCAGGGAGCTGAACAGAGAAGATTCTACTGCTTTGCAGTGGTGCTAGATTAAACTTCCCCTTTTCCTGCAGGTGTGGACAGTTTAAAGGTCTAAGCATTGGCCTTGCTACATTTACTCTCCCTGTAATCACAGGGACAGAATCCCAAGTGAGGTCTCCAACCCTTCATCTTAAAGGAGATATATTCAGCCACTGCAGTTTACTCCATGTGCCTCTCAGATGTGTCCTTTCAGGCCTGTCTCTTCCTTGTGGACATTTAAGTGTTTGTGATATTTTCCACTGCCCTTAGCCAAAATTCTCCCTCTTTCCTTGCTGCCTTCCCTGAATGGTTATGGCTGCATTCCAGCAATTGCTAGAAAAGCATTTTGGGAATGGAAGGTGCTGTATACGGATAACTTAGTGCTGAGCAACTAATTCACAGAGGATAACTGATTCAAAACATTTTGCCTCCTGGTCAATCTTCTGCAAACAGACTGCAGTTTTCTCATATTTGCTATTCAAGAGCATTAGCAGAAAATGTTCATGGCTGGCAGCTCACTTGCAAATATTCAAAACGGAGTCCGTTTTGATTGGACGCATGTTCCACCTGAGAATTTTCTGCCCCCACTGAAAGAGGATAACTCTTAGAATTGGCTTCCCAGTACAAATATGCATCACTCTGAATTTGATAACGGCTTTCCGTCAATGACCATTGACGTTTGCTTAAAATGTGAGGTTTCTGCCAATGCTCCTGCTGGTGAACCTGTGTGCTAGAAATCATGCAGAACAGGGGCATGCACTCAGCAAAGCAGGCTCATTTAAACCATCGGATGTTTGCAGCAAATCTTTCCTGCAGTATTCGCCCAGCTCCCACTATTATCTCCTTAAATGGCTGGATTTACTCACAGGGGATAATATTCACCCAAGTGAAGACAGCGCATGTGACAATCTCTGCTTGACTTATGTCCCACAAGAGGGAAGAGCTGGGCATCTGTAGTATCAACTGGTACAATCTCTTCCTTTGTCTCCAGGAGGCCTTCTAAAGATCAACCGCTTTGGAATGTCCCTCACCACATCTGTTATCCAGGATGTGGCCTCTGGTGGGACAGACTGTGCAAAGTGGCTGCCAATACACTCTACTATCCCAGTGCAGAAATGCAAGACTCAGCCTCTACTAACTACCCATCTATCTCTACCCATCTGTCCACAGGCATTTAGATGCCAACTGCTGGGACTGAAACTTTCCCAGGTTTGTAAATCTGTCCACAAGCGTGTAGTTTCCTCTCTGGATCGGTCAGATTGCCTCTAAAGGGTCTTTCTTTCCATTGTCCACTCATCTTCTCTCACCTAAGATGAGAAACAGCAGCACTGAAGAATAGAGTTGCTCTTGCGCATTGGTCCATTGACCTCCAGCACCAACAATAGCGAATACTTGATGCTTCCGAGGACAGTGCAAACCTCTCCAGCTGTGCACTTTGTTTGTACATCTAGTACAATGGGGCCCTGCTCCATGACTGGGGCTCCCACGCTCTACTGCAATACAAATAAAACAAACCACAATAATGACAGGGAAATTATTTCCTGCTTGCTCCAGGCTATCAGCGCCTGAAGCCCTGAAACATGAGATTTGATCACCCTTATCTCAATATGCCTATGTGAAAATATTATCAATGATTATTAAAATGATACAGCTGCCATATTTGACTCCATCCCTTCCTTTGTCCAGGACACAGAAAGCAAAGGAGTATTTCCTGCTTGTTATAAATGTACAGCCATTCGCTACAGCTTGTTCTCCTACCATGGCACAGAGTAAAAAAAGGAGAGAGAGGTCCAAGTCAAAAAAGTCAGATCAGAACTTTCCTTAAGTTTGAGAGGTGTCAGAACCCAGGATTTGGGTTCAGACTAGTATAGTTGGTGGGAATTTACAAAGTTTGGCTCTAGATTTAGAGCTGAACTGTCACCCGGGTCAGGGGATTTCAGATGTGATGTTTTCGTCTAGACTCATCTCCTATAAAAAGGAGGGACTCACCAGTTACAGGAATAGCTAGCAGAATCGTGAATCAATTACCAATCAATTGTGAAAATTTCTCAACAAATACTAGAATCCTTACTAATGACTCTACAGTAACTGACTACAGTTACTAATCAGCTGCAGAATTTGCTAAGCAATTGTTAGAATTTCTAAGCAATTACTAAGCAATTCTAGAAATAGCTGCTCAATTACTAATCAGTTTCTATAACGATGTCTAAACGGCTCCAGAAAAAGCCAGTTATTTAGTAACCAATGGCAAAATTTTGTACCACTGTCCCTCAGCTTTTTAATTTTTTAAAATAAACTGACAATTTCAGAGTTTTACCTCTCTGCTTTTCAGAAGTACAAAAATTCACTGAGCAAAAACACCTCCAGAAGTTCATCTCTTCTTAAAAACCTGAGCCAATGGCGCCCTCTCGTGGATACAGATTAATTTGATGCTTAGGCATCTATGCAGCAGCCCCTTTTTTGTGCGTGACCAGATTCTTCTGTTGTATTAACTGTTGGCTTCAGTGGAGTTCTCGGTGTGAATTAGATCCAGCATGTGCAGCTAGGAAGAGTATTCTCAAACCACCACATACATACACAATCTATTCTCTGATATCAGGGGGTAGCCGTGTTAATCTGTAGTGACAAAAACAACAAGGAGTCCTGTAGCACCTTAAAGACTAACAGATTTATTTGGGCATAAGCTTTTGTGCGTAAAAAACCCACTTCTTCAGATGCTTCTGCCTTCAGATGCATCTGAAGAAGTGGGTTTTTTTAACCCACAAAAGCTTATGCCCAAATAAATCTGTTAGTCTTTAAGGTGCCCCCGGACTCCCAATCTATTCTCTGAGTCTCATGTTGATGGGTGAATTTGTGTGTGGAATTGTGGCATTTGCCTCTTATTATTTATATCACGGTAGCATCTACAAGCCCCACCCATGATCAGGACCCCACTGCGCTAGGCTCTGTACAGACACAGAACATAAAGACAGTGCCTGCCCCACAGAGCTTACAATCTAAGTAACGTGCCTGGCATAGAGCTGTTTTTACCATAGTGTTCTTTCTCCGAACACTGTGGTTAAAAATAGCCAGCACTTGCTAAAATAAAGCTAGGATCCTGCACATACACACGCATACAGGTCTGTCGCATCTTACGCGCATTTAACATGCGCGATTTCAGCTTTACGCGGTCGGCAAAAAAAAAAAAAAAAAGAGAGAGAAAAATAACAATTTTAATACTGTTCTTGTAGTGCGGGCGATTCTGCCCGCCATTCAACTCAATGTAATTTTGACTATACACGGTTTTCACTTTACGCGCTAACCGCGGAACAGAACCCCCGCGTAAGATGAGACTCGTCTGTACTTAACTTTGCCTCATATGGGTAATCATGTGTGCAAAATTAAGCAGCTAATTAGTGTTTGCAGGATTGGGGCTTTTAGGCTGTTCTGAGGTTTTAGCTTATTGTCTATCAGGGCCCTTGGAGAAACAGAGCAAAAGAACTATTTATTTCTCTGTTGTTTAAGCCACCCTTAACTCTCACAAGTGCCAACATCTGAAGTTAAAAAAATTAGCAGAGCTGATCAAAAACTTTCTGAAAAGTTATTTTGACAGTGGGATTTTTTTGGTTAGAAATTTACACTTGAAACACCATCCAAAAAATGATTTCCCCTCCCCCCCCAGTTTTTTGCTAACCAGCTCCCCCAACCCCACTCCAATTTTGGTTTTCAGAGGAAGTTTTTCATTTTTGCCAACATTTTTCACAAGGAGAAAAAAAATGTACCAGCCAGCTCCACCGTTTTGAAAACGGTGCCATCCTTCCACAGATAAGCACATCACCAAACCACCAACACACGCAGTGATAAGACTCACTGGAGAGGACAAGAACTGAATGGGCTAGGGAGACGGATTTCCCTTCTCTGCCCTACACAGGGTCACTTCAGGACCCTGCGGAGGCACTCTGGCTGGGTGGAGTCGGAGAAAAGCTTGCTCTGCAAGTTCCCAAGCTGTCCCTGTTTTGTGCATTGACAGTCCAGGGGCCTCATGACCTCTATCCAGAAGTGCTGGAACTTGGGGTGCTGCCGCACCCCCTGGTTTGAAGTGGTTTCCATCAGATACAGGGTTTACAGCTTGGTTCAATGGCTCTCAGCACCCCCACTCTGCAAATTGTTCCAGCACCACTGCCTCTATCTGGCACCTTTCACCGGCAATACATTCACTTCTAAAAGTTTTTTAAAAAATTGTTTTTTTTTTTAAAAAGGTGGATCTATGCATAGGATTTTTCTTTGTGCACCACCAGCACACTGGGGCCCTAATCTCAGTGAGCAATAGCATAAATCATAATAATCACTGGTGCTATAATTCTGTAACAATTGGCTGCTGCATCCCATTACCATGCCTTGGACTCCTATATATTCTCCACGCCCTCAATCAATCAGAGACTTCCTTTCACAATGCCATCCTGATCCATATCTTGGGCCAGATTCTATTTCACACCTCTTAGTGGGTGCAGATCAGAAGGTCCAACACAGAGGGAGCAAAAGTAGATTCATGCCTCCCAAATTCTGGTCTGGTAGAACAGATAACCCTATAGAGCTGTGTGGCAACCCAGAATAGTTGGAACATAGAGGGCTCCTTCCTGCCACGACCAGGCCCATGGGTCTGTCCTACGTTATATCCCTTTGTCAGAGGCTGTGAATGGAGACAACATAAGGCCTTATGCTGCATAGGAACCCACCTGCAATAGGGGGGAATTTCTGGCTGGTGGATCTGCCAATGTTCTAGCCCCTTTAAGCAGCTGGAGCAATGCTAAGGCCCAGAATTGGGGCCCTTGTCTGTGCATGGATAGATTAGATTAATTCATAAAACCAAATTTATAGCTGAGGACCAATCATCCAATGGGCCAAATCCTGAGGTTCGTCCTCAGAGCCAAAACCTCACATGTGTATGCAGAAGACTTCAATTCTTCCTTAGATATTAAGGGGAACGGTGTTCCAAAAACTTCTCTTTAAAAAAAAAATGAAATTTTGTTTGTTTCATTATATATTCAAAATAAATACACGGCACTTGTTTTTGTCAACTGGCACTAACTGGTCCCAGCTGCCAGACACAGCTGAAATTGGCAATGGATGGTTTTATCCCTGACCACCAGCTAGCATTTCCATGGAAACAGAAATGGTAAAAATGGGGGAATTTGCTTTAACTGTTTCTCAGCTACCTAACATGCCAGGCACGAGGGAGAGATGAACCCCAGTGCTGCCAGAAGTACTAGGAACATGAGCAGGCAGCACTGGAATTTGAACGCCATAGCAAAAAAATACTCTTTGACAGCACAGGTGCTGGAGTGGCAGCACCAGCACGCCACTGCTAGTTCTTCTCTAGTACAGATATTGGGTCAAATCCATCTTCAGTGAAGTGTCATCCCCTGGAAACAAATCTGTCCCTTGAAGGAGGAGGATGTATGGCTACAGTGGCTAGCAAACTTTGCTCAGCTGAGGGCTGCCTTCATAACCCGCTATGTGCCTAGGTACCTCTCCTAATTGACCAAAATTGGGGTAGACTGAGAATACACAGAGGTGCAGCTGATAAAGACTGGTTTCAGAGTAGCAGCCGTGTTAGTCTGTATCCGCAAAAAGAACAGGAGTACTTGTGGCACCTTAGAGACTAACAAATTTATTAGAGCATAAGCTTTCGTGGGCTGCATGCGAAGTGGGCTGTAGCCCACGAAAGCTTATGCTCTAATAAATTTTTTAGTCTCTAAGGTGCCACAAGTACTCCTGTTCTTTTTGCGGATAAAGACTGCCGGTCCCAGCATGCAATGCTCTTATTGATTTCAGATCAGAAGCATGCTGGGATATGTAGTCTCCATGGAAATACCTCTGTATTAATGAAGAGAACAGACATTAGCTAAATTATGGAATTCTGTGGGCAGCAGTGAGCCCAAGGACACAAGCTGGTAGTAGCGCCATGAGTAAGCTCTCCCATCAGTCAGAACATTGTTCTTCCACAGTGTAGTTTATAAAATATGTATTATGCAGAATGTAGTTGAAATATTACTCCAGCCAGTTACCAATACTCCTTCAATTCCTGTCCCTCACCAACATGCAGCGTTGCTGTGGGGTTGTCAACTGCTGCACTCCACCCCAGAGGTGGCTGCATTTCAGTGGCAGATGAAGTCAGTCTTGTGCTTGCAAGCATACATTTACAGAGGAAAAACTCACCCACAGATGTGAGAGGGGTGCTGGTGCTGAGTGGCCACATCGAGATGAGCGTCACGTTCGCCAATGGAAAAGCAAACCCGGCACCAGCCGTCAGAGCCCCGGCACTCCAGTCAAAGGAGCCGTTCCCGCCGCTGGGTGTCAGCACCGGGCCGTGCTAGTGGTTGAGGCTTAGCGGTAGTGGGAGACACTGTCGTGGGGGGCTTCTTTTGTATCTGAGACCAACAAGCAGACAGGCCTCCGTGCAGACCCCACAGAGCCCAATAGGCACAGGTAGAGGGACTCCCCTGCCCCCGTGCAGCCCCCTACACTCCATACCTCTGTGCAGTCCCCTACACCCCCATGCAGCCCCCTACACCCGATACTCGTGCTGTCCCCTACACCCCTATGCAGCCCCCCAAACCCCCATGCAGTCCCCTACGCCCCATACCCCTGTGGAGTCCCCTACACCCCCATGCAGCCTCCTACACCCCTTACCCCTATGCAGTCCCCTACGTCCCCATGCAGCCCCCTACAACCCATACCCCTGTGCAGCTCCCTCTTGCCCCTGTCCAGTAAGGGGACATGGACCCTAGATGGGGAGTCCTTCCCCAAGCCCTCCTGCTCTTCCCCCTCTCCTCAATTAGCTCCTCCTCCCAAAATGGTTTTAGCCCCTCCCACTTCATCAGGAGCCCCCAGTGGGCGTGGCTATGCCCTCCAGTGGTTTCCCACCTCAACCCTCTCCCCTGAGGAGACTCAACGCCCCATCCCTCAAATCAAAGAGGCCCCGCCCCCTCCCTTTGGGCTCCCAGAGGCCCCGCCCTCAAGACTCTCAGCAGCTCCGCCCTTCGCCCCCCCCTCCCGCCGAGTCACAGAGGCTCCACCCCATCTCGACCCGCGTTTCCGCCAGTCCCACCACGAGCCCTTTTCGTGCCTGCTCGGCTGCCGTAGCCGCGCCGTGCGTCGCCCCCGGCCGGGCGGGGCGGCGTGGCGTGCGGGGAAAGATGGCGGAGGCTTCCCCGCAGCCGGGACGGTACTTCTGCCACTGCTGCGCGGCCGAGATCGCTCCGCGCCTGCCGGTGAGGAGGGGGTCGCGGCCTGAGCTGGGGGGTGGCCGGGCAGTTGGTGAGGGGGAGGGGCCCGGGCCAGCTGGGGGATGGGGGGCTGAGAGGGGGTCGCTGGGGGGCAGCGGCCTGGGGAGGGTGAGTGATCAGACTGGGGGAGCTGGGGCAGTGGGGAGAAGTGGGGGGATGAAGGGGGTTGGGGTGGAGGGGGGGGGTCGGGGAAGGCGTGTAAAAGGGTCCCCTAGGCTGGAGGGGGAGGGAGGGAGGGAGGTTGTACTGGGCGGGGTTTAGGGAAGCCAGTCTGGGAGGGTGATGGGCTCTGTGCTGGGGAGAGCGGGGAGTTTCTAGCCTGCTGGACATCCCCTTGCTCTTCCTGGGTTGGAAGATAGCAAAGGGGACTGGGGGCTCTTGGGTGGGGAGCAGGAGGGTGAAGGGGACCCCCCCCATGTTCTGGGAAGAGTGGGATCCTGCTGACTGTTAAACTGCGAGGCGGTGGCTGTCCCCACACACCCTTCCCCCAGGCTTTCGAACTGGGACAACTTGACTGGGAGGGTGACTTCAATGTTTCATGGTAACATACACTGCAAAATGTTTGATCAAAAGACGTGCCCACCCCAACGCTGCCTATACCAAATACCCAGGGGGGCTGTCTCCTGGCACCCTATCCATGCCTCTGGGTTTTTCTTGCCCCACTGCCTTCATTTATGTGGCGGGAGAGGTTCTAAGTGACACTCTTCCAAATTAAAGCTGTGTGTTTACTACTCTATGTGCACCAGATAAACCCCAAACAAAAAACATGGGGGGGGGGGTGAGAGAGTTTCTCCAATTATCAGGAAGATTTTCTATTAACAGTCAGTGGAGAAAAGCGGAGTGTAACCCTTAGAGAAAGTAATTCTTTGGAATGTAGGAATGGGCAACCGTGAGGCAAACACAATAATTTCACTGACCAGCGCAGGACTGTTTCTTATACTCATTGTAGTGCTTTAACAGTGTGCTTTGAGCTCCACCTAAAATGCCCATGCAGCTTTACTTGTTAGGAGAGAAACACCCTCCCCCCATAATGGTGAGAAAAAAGTGCTGATTATTGGCATGAAAGTGACTTTGATAAAGTAACACGTTTGACCATGACTTGTAGGAAATCCAGCCAAGATGTGTTCTATTAATGAGTTGCCAAATGTCATCAGCCCATCAAGTTTATTTTTGAAGTTAATGAGCCTTTCCCTTGATGCTGAGCCTTTATTTGTCCTGAAACTCCTAACACATCATGCCAGGAAATTAATTGCAATAGAATTTTTATCTTTAGTGAAAAGCGACAGAGTCCTGTGGCACCTTATAGACTAACAGACATATTGGAGCATAAGCTTTCAAGGGTGAATACCCACTTCGTCAGATGTGTATGCATCTGACGAAGTGGGTATTCACCCACGAAAGCTTATGCTCCAATACGTCTGTAAGGTGCCACGGGACTCTTTGTCGCTTTTCACAGATCCAGACTAATGCGGCTACCCCTCTGATACTATCTTTAGTGAAATTCATTTGCTGATCTGGTGTACAGTGAAAACTCAAGATGTGCCATGAACTTGGTAGTGAGTTCCAGATATAATACTTGACATTTTAGTAGAGTGCTTAGCAGCTGAACATCTCAGGGTCCTTTAGACATGTTGCTAAATATTACTCCGGTATTACTGGGGAAATTGAGCCCTCAAACAGATTAAGAAATTTACCCAAGGTCATAAAAACATCAGTGCCAAGGTTGGAAATAGAACCCACTTCCCTACTCTAGCCACTAGACCATGAGGCTTCTCGGTGTTGTATTGTTTCTAGGGAAGTCTTTTTAAATGGTGTGCAAAAATAATCCAGTTTAATTCATATTTAAAAATCAACCCAGAGCTTCACTGTGTATTGTAAATGTGTGTTGCTGTCAACCGGTCTCTTTACTAGAGTAATTCACAGGGCTGTGAATGGTTGGTTGGTTGTGCTGGACTACTTTGTTAAATCTTCCTTCTGAGTGTTCAAATCTATAGCATTTTATATAGTCATAAGAGCGCTTTTACCACACCCTTTGGCCGGGGTTTTGGAAGGAGCAAAAGGAAGTTAGGTGTTCAGTTCTTATTAATTCAATGGGAATTGGGTGCCTAACTCCCTTGGGTCTCTTTGAAACTCCCAGCTGTAAAGTCTGAGTTGCAGAATCCTACCAAAAATCTATTTTCTGTTAGGCTATATGTACACTACCACATTTGTTGGTACAGTATAACTTGTGTTGTTCAGGAGTGTGGAAAAAACCACCCCTCTGAGCAACGCAAGTTTCACCAACAGAAGCGCCGGTGTGGACAGTGCTATGTCAGTCGAAGAGCTTCTCCCGCCAACATAACTACCGCCTCTCTTTGGGGATCGTTTAATTACGTTGATAGGAGAGCTCTGTCCCATCCGCATAGAGCGGCTACACAAGAGATCTTACAGCGGTGCAGCTGCATTGGTACAGTCGGGTGCTGTAAGCTTTCTAGTGTATACATAGCCTGGGTGAAGTGTACAAGATTTTGAGATAAACAAGTCTCTTTTTTGCCTCATACCTGATAAAGAGCTCTGTGTAGCTTGAAAGCTTGTACTCTCCACCAACTGAACCTGGTCCCATAAAAGATATTCCCTCACCCACCTTGTCCCTCTCATATCAGCTACAACACCACTGCAAACTATCTTTTAGTGTCAGACTTGACACCTAGTGCCAGTAGATTGTGTAGAGGAGTGTATGTTTATCTTAAAATGAACTAGAGGAAAGTTTACAAGTTTTTTATATTTTGAGGGTGTCTAGATTAGTTCAATGATTGTCTAGTAATTGTAACAGGCTGCTGAGAAGGTTGTCAAATTATTTTTAAATATAAATAAAAATGTCTCCTTTAAATCAGTTGCTGTTCAGCTGTTGCTGTAGCGTTGCTGTGATGCTTACTGTGAAAAGATTCTGCCTTTTCCCGATGTTTTTTAAACCTTCCAAAGTTACAAAAATACTAGTTTTTTTGTTTGGTAAATAGGCTCCCACATCTGTGTATGATTTAGCTTTAAGGTAAATACCACATTATGAATGCTCCTCAGGATGTGATCTTTGTCTGTGAACAGCAGCTGCTAAAACCTTCCAGTGCACACTGATGCTTGATTCTCCAAGTGTGTGTGTGTCTGAATATACCTGGTTAACCCTTTATATGGAGGAGATTTTTTTAGGTATGACTATCAAACACTATATTTTATTTTCTAGTCTGATTATGTTGTAACGGACGTTTTTAACCACAGCTTCAGACTCACTAACTGGATGTCATTTTCTTTCACGTGTGACAGCAGGGATTCCCTGATATTTCGACAAACTACTGTTGAACTGGGAGGTTAATATTTTTGTTAAAGGATGTTTAGCCTGGCAGGCTTTAATTTGAGCATCCAGCTTTCCTGATAACTCCTCAATTCAGTGGCTGTTTGATGAAAACTTTGCTGGCTGTTATTTTAAAATCAGGAAAGAGAATGTTTATAGCAAGATTTTCTAGATACGCCACCTTGGACTTATGTCAAGCACTGGTTCATAAACTAACCAAGGACAGGGCTGGTTGTTGCTTGAATGGAAGACCTTGAGGAAATCCAGCATGGTGATGCAGCTGGTGGCACTCGTCTTTCTGAGGCTTGGTCTACACTTACCCCCCAATTCGAACTAAGGTACGCAACTTCAGCTACGTGAATAACGTAGCTGAAGTTCGAAGTACCTTAGTTCGAACTTACCTCGGTCCACACGCGGCAGGCAGGCTCCCCCGTCGACGCCGCGGTTCCCCCGTCGACGCCACGGTACTCCTCTCGTCTAGCTGGAGTACCGCAGTCGACGGCGATCACTTCCTGGTTCGACTTATCGCGTCCAGACAAGACGCGATAAGTCGAACCCAGAACTTCGATTCCCAGCCGCCGAACTAGCGGCTGGGTGTAGACATACCCTGAGTCAGCAACTGGAAGTGCTGTTTCTGAAATACATAAAACTCAGGCCTTTAATCTTTGGTCCCATTAGAGATTCCATAGTACTTTTCAAAACGTGCTGAAGATAGATTTCTTGGCCAGATTCCAGCTTGGGTAATTAGTCCACCTACCTACAGTTCTTCCTACAATGTTATGTTGCTGCATTCTTTTAAACACCTGCTGTTTCACTTCTGGGATACCTGCAGTTGAGCAGTGGGTGAAATGAACCCTTTGTATCGCTGATCAGTTTTTCACCGGGTTGAAAGAATTGGATTTATATTTTACATTTATATACAGTTTAAGAGCTAAAAGGCTGATATGCTCCTGCTAACTACTCTTGAGCTTTGAGAGGGTGGATAGGGAATTTGTTGGTTGTCACCCCTCCATCCCCCCCCAAAATACTTCCTCCCAGATATATTGGTCACTAGCCTTGTGTAATACGCAAAGTTGGGTTTCCTATAACAATTGGAGCAATCCTTTTGGTGGTGAATGCAACCGTTGTCTGTTTTCTAACATCGCTCAGTGCTGAAAATCCAGGCTCAGTTGATTGATGCTCAAGCAGCTAGTTGTTTCAGAGGTCCAAATTAGGTAGGTCACTCTTATTGACAGCAAACTAAGTCACCAGAGTGGAACTGACACTGCATGTGTTACAAAAGGAAAGAGTCTAACAGTTTGAGGAGCAGCGAACTTTGGCAATTGTGCTGTTCCAGCTGCAAAAGAATTTGCTGATTGCTGTATTCAGAACTGCCTGTTGGCAAAATTATATCCCTCTAATAGGAAAGCTGAGAGGAGCCAATCACTTGCTTCTCTTGATCAGGCTCACGGTACTGAGCATGGAAAGCAATAGATTGGTTTTGTAAATTCTTATCCGAGTGGGGCATTGATGGAATTTGAGGACATTGGCTGAAGTTTATTTCAAAGGGAGAGAGACTGATCCAGTTTTTTGTACACTCCTTCCCCTGTGTGCCGTTAACCAACTCCCTGTGAGGCGTTTGGGTTAGGTAGGAACACGTCTGAAATACAAGTTGCAGGTATTTTGTAGAAACATGACTGCAAATCTAAAGAGAGTTCCGTGGGGGAGAGGAGGCAGCTGCATCTGTTAAGTGGTATTCAGGGGCAGTACCTACAGATGGGTGGCGTCTTGCTGACTCCTTATTCTCTGGAATAGAGACAATATCGAATGGATTTTGGGTGTTGCTGTGCACAGCTAGGGTCTTACAATGTTTTTTTTCCCCCATGGCTTGGGAAGGAATCACAAACTTCTTAGCAGGGTGAGCACAGGCCACTTGCATCCTGTTCCTTTTGGGAATCAGGTAGCTCGGCTCCTAAGTGGAATATCTTTGGGCTTGACTACACCACCCCACAGTTTGGACTAAAGGGATGTGAACAGCCGTGCACTCCAAAGTGCTGTGCTGTAACTGCCCCGTTTGGGCGCTTCGGGTGCAAATGTAAAGATCCCGAGTTCACACTAATTTAGTCCTCTTGGACTTGGGACCTTTAAATTCATGCCTGCAGTGTCCACAGCACTTTGGTACTCACTGCTATTCATACCACCGTAGTTCAAGCTGCAGGTTAATGTAGACATGCCCTATGTTCTTGGGTGTGACAATCCTGAAAGTAAAAGTAGTAGGGGAAGCAGCACCTGCATTCTTTGGAAAGATAAACTCAGATAAGCCAGCTATTAGTATTAGTGGAATTAGTAAATTCCACTTAGGGTAGGCAAAATATAAATGACCAAAGTGTCCTGTTTGGTTCAAACTGGGCATGGTACACTTCACTTCCTCTCTCCAGCTGCACTGTATTGTATAGCATTGTTGTGTGTAGTTATTTGTGGGGGCTCATTTTAGTGACAAGTGAGTCCTGCGTATAATTTTAAGCCCTTTGAGTTTCTTCTGTCTCAAAGGGGCAATCGAACCATCAATAGTCATTAAACATAAATGCTTCACTAAAGCTGGGACTAAATGAGAAAAGCAGGTGTAGAAGACCCTTACTCTGAGAAGGAATTCCGATTCTGAACATGCCGACTGTTTGAGCTTTATAAAAGGTCCGGTCTTAAATTTGGAGCGATAGAGGTAGATGGAACGAGCTTTCTCTAATGAGCATGCAGAGTGGGAGGTTATTTTAGTGTTTGTGTTGCAGAATGACCCCCTTATGTCTCCTTGAAGCCTCCATTGGTAGAGCTACACTGCAATTATAAACCCATGGCGGGCCCATGCCAACTGGCTGGGGCTGTGAGGCTTCTAAATTGTGGTGTAGACATCTGGGTTCTGGCTGGAGCCCGGGCTCTAGGACCCTGCAAGGTGGGAGGGTCCCAGAGCTCAGGGCTGCAGCCAGAGACCCAACTCTACACCGCAGTTAAACAGCCTCTCAGCCCCACATGCCTGAGTCAGCTGGGTTGTCTAATTGCAATGTCGACATACCCTGTGTGGTGAAAAATCCCAGCTCTTGTTAGTAAATGCTTTCCTCTTTGTTCTTCCTGACATTATAATTGGCAGTAACTGTAACTCCACATTGTTTCTCTTTCATTCTGACAGTTTGTCCTCTAGAAGCCATTTGAAAATCAACACGTACGCATGCTGCCTTGCCAGGAAATCCAGTGGTTTTGCTTTCACTTCACCTGTGACTACATTAAGATCTGTCTTCTTTCTAATGCTCTGTCTGCGCTGGGGGTTAACCAGTGTTATCTGAACCACTTTTAAACCATGCTCCAAACAGTTTCAGGCTTAAGTTTGTCTGGCCAGTGTGATGAAGGCCCAAGTTCCCTCTAAGCTGTGCGGCCACATGGCTGCGCAGCAGGCTATCAAGGGCTGCTGCGGCAAGAGAGGGCTGGAGGGAGTCCCCTCCCCCCCCCCCCCCTTGGGGCAGCCTGCACCCGAAACCCCTCATCCCCAGCCCCACCCCAGAGCCCACACCCCCAGGCTAAGCCCTCACCCCCTGCACCCCAACCCTCTGCCCCAGCCCTGAGCCCCCTCCCATATCCTGAACCCCTCATCCCTGGCCCCACCCCAGAGCCCCCAGCCGAAGCCCTCACCCCCCTGCACCCCAACCCTCTGCCCCAGCCCTGAGCCCCCTCCCACACTCCAAATCCCTCGGCCCCACCCCCGCCACACATCACTTCCATATTGGTGCACATAACAAAATTAATTCCGCACATGGATGTAAACAATAGAGGGAACATTGACTGAAGGCATACGTTAATGATTTAAAAACTGTTATAAAGGGTGCTTGACTTTCTGTGGTCTATAATCTAATCTCTGCATAACAGAATGCTTTTAAAACATGATTTGATAACAGTTGTGCCCTGTTCCCACTGACTAGGGAAACTGTTATGCCTGAAATGGTTTTATGCAGCATTTAAAACTGGTTCATGTAATACAGTGTGGATAGAGAAGGATGTAGCCATGTGTCTGTATCCCATGAGTCTGTTAAGTAGAGATTCTTTTTACAAAAGGGTGAGAAACAAGCATGGAATTCTGGGATTTGTAGCCTTCCGTCATAAAAGGCACAAAATAAGTCCAGACAGAACTCCTGAAATCATCTCAGTTGCCATCAGAAACTAAAGAATGCTCCGGAAAGTGTGAGGTAGAAAGGCTGCCTATTACATTTGTAGTTAATCCTGCTCTACCTGGGGAAGGATAGTAAGAGTGAGGTTATGAAGTTTGGAATTTTCTCTGGAATTGTTAACTTCACGTATTGTTACATGTTGGTCCTCATTGTGAAAGTTGGTGTGGCCTTGCATGAATTAAGACCAATTTCTAGTTAGTCCCCTTAAATGTGAATAATTTGAGCCCGGTGTTACACGGGGCTGCAGTGCTATATGTCCTACCATATCTAATCCATAAAGATGGCTTCCTCCTTCTCCAGGACTTAGAGCTCCTGCTTGTCGCCAGAGTGGCTCAAAACAGTGACTTCTTTGGTACTTAAAGCATGGTGGACTTTGGGGAGTGGCGCAATGCCTGACTTCACCTCTTAGTTTATAGAATGTTATTCTGAGCGCACAGTCAGGTTTTCCGTGCCTTATGCCTGTTGGCTAGCAGTAACATCCATCCTTGAGAATGGAACGCAGGGTTTTTCTCCATTTCTCCATATGGAAGATACTATCTGTAACTATTTTCTAGCACCTGCGTTTCTCATGTAGTTTTTCTCTTCTATAGGATTATATTTGCCCAAGGTGTGAATCTGGTTTTATTGAAGAACTTCCAGAGGAGCCCAGGTAATTTGCTGTTCCTGAAGGATACCGTGAACGTTAACTTGGAATCTTCTCTGTTCTGTTTCCTTTTCCTGGGGTGGGAGGTGTTACAAACTAAGGGGACCGGTTGGACAACCTCTAACGATATTTGGTTTTTCTCAGTGAAAACCTACTTGATTTTTCCAAAGTTGTAACATACTTAACTCACACACAGTCTGTGTCCACAACCATGTTTCCCAACCATGATGGATGGAAGCCTGACATCCTCACTAGTGACCTGTGGACATTCAGAGAACTTTCTGCAGTTTTGACTGGACTTTCTCTGCCCTGGGCTGCTTGCTCCAAACCTCTCTCTTTCCCACAGTCTCTTCATCTTAGCTTCACTCCATACCTTCTCTTCTCCCATGCCTTGACCCCTCATCCCCCTGCCCTTTTCTTTCCTTTTAACTGATCCCCTGCTAACTAACCCCCCCCCCCAAAAAAAAAAACCCCACCATGCAACTTAAATCCCATTTGCTGCCATCACATTGTTTACTCTGCTTGTATGTTCTACCTCATCCCCCACCCTGCGTCTGTCTTGTCTAGTTGGTTTGTAAGCTCTTCAGGGCAGGACCGTCTACTTTTCTGTGTTGCAGGGTGCCCAGCATAATCGTGCCCTGATCTTGTTTGGTCCTTAGGCACTACCAAAATATACATATTAATTTAAATAAAATAATAAGCATGACAGTAGCTGATTTCTAACCGTTTTTCTGCTATGTAGACAGTAGCACCTAGCTGTGGGTTAATTGGGGGTAGCGCCCCCCGAAATCTGAGAGAGCGGATGATGTCCCAGAGGCCACTGTGAAGAAACACCCACTATTCCAGGGGTTCTCAAACTGGGGGTCGGGACCCCTCAGGGGGTTGTGCGGTTATTACATGGGGGGTCGCGAGCTGTCAGCCTCCACCCCAAACCCCGCTTTGCCTCCAGCATTTATGTCGTGTTAAATATATTAAAAGTGTTTTTCATTTATAAGGGGGGTCACACTCAGAGGCTTGCTATGTGAAAGGGGTCACCACTACAAAAGATAGAGAACCCCTGCACTATCCCATACACACAGCAGGAAGCAGTGATACACACATAGTTATACAGAATGTGATCAGGATGTGGTTTTTGCCTTGTAAAAAATGCTTTAATGTGTGGACACGCTGACCTGTTTTGGCTGTAATGGTGCGTTTGCCAGTGCAGGTTACGCGTAATGTAATTCTTGGTCTTGACTTGCAGTGAGCGTGGCCTTGAGATTTAAACAGTGCAAGGTGACAAGATGTTAAAGAGGTCCACTTGTTTGTTCTTAAACGTATAAGCAAGTCTCCGCCTACGTCAACTGTATCAAGTGTGCATTAGTTATTCCTTTGGATTGCAGTAGGTTTTCTAAACCCATGCAGAGGCATAGCTCCATGCTGAAAGGCAGCATTGTCTGGTAGATGGAGCTAGAAATCGTGCCTAGCTAATCCTAGCTCTGAGAGTGACTTGCTGTGACTTTGGCAGAGTCAATCAGGTGCTCTGAACCTCAGTTTACTCTGCTGTAAAACCAAGATAACATTTAGCACACGCATGAGCCATGAGGAGTAACGTTCATACAGCTCTTTGAAAGCATAGCGCTATGTATTGTTAATAGTTCTCTTGTAATCATTTGCTAACTGTCATTCTCTGACTGGTCATGTGATTTTGCAGTGCAGAAAAGAGGACTGGTTCCAACGAGTGGGTTTGCAACAGCAGCATTAAGCGTGTTTGCATCGTTGTGATGTTGGCATCCTAAATCTTACCCTCATGGTGCTCTGGAGAACGTAGCTGAGTTGCCTAGGGGTGGAGTGGGTAGAGGAATGCTTGGCTGATGTAACAGGTGGGCCTTCTCTAGCAAAGTTACTGTTCTGCAGCTTCATGAGATGTGCACAAGGCAATCAACAAGAGGGGGAAAGATCTGAATATTCAGGGAAGTAAGGAACAGCAAGAAACAAAAATTACATGAGCGATTGCAGTGGGAAACAGCAGCTGATGAGAAAATAATGTGTTGCCTGTGAAATGGTTTTGCACAACTCGTAAACTGGTGTGACGTTTGCCCCTACCGAGATCCCATCCCTTGCTTCCCTCTGCTGCAAAAGGCTTTCCATCGACCCCGCGCGTCGCGAGTCAGCATTTCTGAGTCTAACCGATGCTGTTCGCTCTTCTCAGGAATGCTGAGAATGGTTCCAGCTCTTCCGCGTCGACCAGCGATCAGAGCAGGCATCCATTCGAGGTGAGTAATAGCAGCTCCCCAGCCCCTGCTAGATTATTTTTTTCTTGCCATTGGATCTGAATGTTTTCCACAGACAGATCATTTTATTATGTCCCCTGGATTTTGTCAAAGTTTGGGGGTAAATATCATCCAAGCGCCGCTTCTAGAACTCTCTAAATATGGCATTCTTCTCGGTGGACAGCTGCGTCTCCCCATATCCCGCTTTTGTTAGGGGGAGCCAGGCTGTGGTATATTGAACTGTTTATCTGGGTATGCCGTGGTCACCGTTTAAGGCAGGGGTGGGCAAACTTTTTGGCCTGAGGGCCACATTGGGGTTGCAAAACTGTATGGAGGGCCGGGTAGGGAAGGCTGTGCCTCCCCAAATAGCCTGGCTCCCGCCCCCTATCTGACACCTCCCAGTTTCCGCTCCCTGACTGCCCCCCTCAGAACCCCTGACCCATCCAACCCCCCCGCTCCTTGTCCCCTGATCGCCCCCGGGACCCCACCCCCATCCAACCCTCCTGCTCCTAGCCCCCTGACTGCTCTGACCTCTATCCACACCCCCGTCCCCTGACAGGCCCCCCGGGACTCCCATGCTTATCCTCCGCCCCCCGTCCGCCCCCCAGAACCTCCGCCCCATCCGTCCGCCCCCTGCTCCCTGTCCCCTGACTGCCCCCCCAGAACCTCCCGCCCCTTATCCACCCTCCGGCCCCCTTACCATGCTGCTCAGAACAGCATGTCTGGCAGCCGCGCCGCCCGGCTGGAGGTAGACACACTGACGCTCTGCTCGGCAGGAGCACGCAACCCCGCCACCCAGAGCGCTGCCTGCGCGGTGGCGTAGCTGCTGGGGAGGGGGGACAGCAGGGGAGGGGGCTGGGGGCTAGCCTCCCTGGCTGGGAGCTCAAGGGCCGGGCAGGACGGTCCCACGGGCCGTAGTTTGCCCACCTCTGGTTTAAAGAGTCAGCAGTTAGCCTCAGTGCCACACAGTGGTATCAGAAAAATAATGGTTATTTCCTAAATTTAATCTCGGCCGATGCTGTCTGCTCATTACAGGGCTGCTTCTCAGCACAGAGCCCTCAGCTGTGATGCTGGAGGCTGTCTGCAGAGTTTGGCTTTGTTTCATCACAGAGGCCTTTGTTGGGACCTGAATATTGTTAGTAGAAGTAAAAGCTTGCTCCTTGTGACCAATCTGCCTTGAATTCCCTTCACTACAGAACGTGGATCAGCACTTATTCACCTTGCCACAGGGCTATGGCCAGTTCGCCTTTGGGATTTTTGATGACAGCTTTGAGTTTCCTGCCTTTGGGTCCAGTGGCCAATCTGAAGACAACAGGGACTCCGAGAACCGGCGGGACAGAGAGCACCAGTCTCGGCACAGATATGGCGCAAGGCAGCCCCGAGCCCGCCTCACTGCACGGCGTGCCACTGGCAGGCACGAGGGAGTCCCAACGCTAGAAGGGTGAGAGGTGGTTTCGCTTTCTAGGGCTCTGCTCAGTGACCAGGGCTTGATTTTCTTTTTAAAGGGGTTTAGCTGAGAACCATAACATTTGTTTGTGTTCTCCATTCACGAGGACTAGCCCCCACTAAAAGCTTCCTGTGTCGCGTTCTTCTCCTTCACAGATGTCTTACTTTCCATGCAAACAGCTGCTTTTGGAAGATTACATTTCAGCCGGACTAGAACCCTTATCAAGCCTGTATCTTGAGTGAAATTGGCCATGGTTTACCTGTACTCTACAATAGGTCATACCACAAAGAAGGGAATATACCTGAGAGCTTTTAACTAAAAGATGCCCTAGACTGAATAAGCATCTGTCTGCCCTGATTCTTTTCCTTGAGCTTGGTCACTTGTGGGCAAAGCAGCATGAAACCCAGCTGATGTGTCCGATCACTGGTGAATTTCTCCGCTCTTTGCAATCAGCAGTTGGAAATGCTGCTGCCTCCTAGGCCTATGCTAAAAAGTAGGATCCCAGAGACACTGTCCACTTCCCACCTTTGTGTAGGAAAATGTTCCTCTCTGAATAAAATCCTTCGACTTCTTTCTGTGGCAAGAAATAAGTAGTCACTAGGGCGTGGTCTACACTGTGGGGGGGGGGGGGGAGGGATCGATCTAAGATACGCAACTTCAGCTACGAGAATAGCGTCGCTGAAGTCGACGTATCTTAGATCGACTTAGAATCACTTACTTCGCGTCCTCGCGGCGCGGGATCGACGGCCGCCGCTCCCCCGTCGACTCCGCTTCTGCCTCTCGCTGTGGTGGAGTTCCGGAGTTGATGGCAAAGCGATCGGGGATCGATTTATCGCATCTACACTAGACGCGATAAATTGATCCCTGATAGCTTGATCACTACCCGCCGATCTGGCGGGTAGTGTAGACGTACCCTTGGATGCAGTTGCATCTTAAGCCGGATACCGTGTCTTACCTTTCGTTCCCCCTGATGGTACCACAGTATTTCCTAGCTACTCTGGACTTCCAGGCTGTTTGTGGGATTTAGTGGATCCTAGTTCTTATTTGATTTTGATTTTGCTGTCTTTCAGAATTATACAGCAGCTGGTCAATGGCATTATTGCACCTACAACAATACCAAACCTAGGACTAGGCCCTTGGTGAGTTGGAGTTACGGGTTACTCTACCTAAAGGTCTGGTTGTGTGTAGTCCCAGTGGAGACTAACACCCTGTTGTCTTTATTCTTAAAGGGGAGTCTTGCATTCGAATCCAATGGACTATGCCTGGGGTGCCAATGGCTTGGATGCAATTATTACACAGGTAAAACTGGCACCTGTTCTATGCGTATGCCACTGGGGGATGCTCGTGTGCAGTGATTGGTACTGGAGTGGAGCCCTTTCTCTAAGAATCTACCCTTCTCCCTTCCATAGAGGGGTAGCACTGACATCTGTCTTGGTTAGTAGGGACTTACAGTCCAGTATGCCTCCAAACCCTACCGTTGAGTCAATGTGTATAAAAGTGTCTACACAAGGAGCTTAGGTTTGCACTCCATTGCCAGGGAAAATGTCTTTTGTTTCATGTTTCATGATTCATGTGTCTTGAAATGCACCAGTAGGGAGCGCTCTGTTTACTTCCCCTGCAGTGGCTTATCCTGGAATGAGGCTTTTCAGTAACTGTTTCCTAAAGGAAGCAATGTATTTGAAAACCCAAGATCTGCACCTAGGGGGAACAGTGTGACCAGAAACATGTTTCAGTCGGGGCTTGGTTGTGGTTCCAAAAGACAAGCATGTTCTCCTGTCTGCCACAAGCTGACAACCTGTTTTATGGCTGTTGGTGATTTAGGAAGGTAGAAGAGAGGGCCGCACTTGATTCTGCTCCTGGTATTCCTCATGCTGTCCGATAACAAAGGCACCCATTAAATTTGTGGCAGGAACAATGTTTTAAATTTAAAAACATTAAGAGGAAATCATTCCTGTAGCATGTGTTCGGCAAGTGGAATTCACTGCTGGAGAGTTCTAAGACGAATTGTCATGACTGGGGCATGGGCGGTCAGACCTAGTGGTTGGAGCAGGAGTCAGGAATTAGGAAGCAGCCCAAAGCAGGGAGATCCCCGTTGCATGCACAACTTCCTGTTCCTGTGCTGGGTTTATATAGAAGTTGTGAACCAATCAGGACCTCCAGCATTCTGCCAATCAGATTCCAGGACTGGAGTCCTCTGCCAGGGGCTTCTATTCTGGCAACTGCTAGCAGGTCCCTGGGTGGCAGGTTGGAAGAGCCCTGTGGACCAGGGTTCAAGACTTGTGGTCCCCGCCGTCTATGCGCATGTTAAATCTCATGCTGAGGGTTGTCAGCTGGTCCATTCAGAGGTCAGGATGGAATTTTTCTCCTCGGTGCAGCTCTGCAAAGTTGCCCAGCTCCATGGTGGGGAATTAATATTTGAAGCATCAGGAGTTAGCCAGCAGTAGAAGCAGGTGACAGGACACTGGGTTAGATGTCTCAATACCTTAACCTAACAAATCCTGTGTACCATCCAGCCGGTGTCGTTTTCCTGTACTGTATGGCGTTTTGTCTTTCAGTTATTAAATCAATTTGAAAACACTGGGCCGCCTCCAGCAGACAAAGAGAAGATCCAAGCGCTCCCCACCGTTCAGATAACAGAGGAACACGTAGGTACGTCCCCTGCCTCCTCAGCGAGTCATCCAACAAAGAGCTTTGCAAAGCTTTCATGTGGTTTTTCCCTTGGGATTTTCATGTTGGCTCCTAATCTGTCGTAGGGCTAAAGAATTCCAGAGGCAGAACTGGGCACAGCTCTCTCTCATACGCCTGCCTGAAGGAAGCACTGTAAAGCTGATACGTTTGCACTAGGCAGTTAACTGCCCCAGCTTTAGCAGCTAACGTAGCTAGACGCGTATAAACGTTGGAGCCAGCAGAGAAGTTGGGGGACTCTCTTGGAAATGAGAGGTCTTTACTATCTCCTGGGCATTGTCGCTTTTTAGGGGAATCTCACACCGCTGTAGTGCCACTGGTAGGAGTGGTGGTGTAGAACAGCCGGCAGCATGCTTACCACTGCGTAGAGATTGGCTCAATCCTCATTTTAAAGCCCAGACCGAACCTGTTGAGGAGTTTTCACACCTGACCCAAACCTGATGCTTGTAGTTGGGTGGGGCCCATTGGTTTTGTTTCAGGTAGCACGGCTCTCGCGCACGCTGTGCCGGACTCTGGGCCAGGAGCCCTATGCTGTCTGGTCTCCACCCCCGCACTCCACTCACCCCCCAGGAGGTTCTGTCCCTGCCACTGCTGGGTGCACATGGTACATGACATGTCGCACTCCGCTGGGGCTCCTTCCTACAGGACTGGGGAGCCCAGTCTGAGGCATGCCCCTGCAGGGAGCTCGGCTGCCTGGCAGCAGCTTCAGACAGCCCTAGCGCCTTTGGCCACGGAGTGTCCTGGCAGGCAGGCAGGACGGGGAAGGAATCCAGCCCACCTGCCTGGCTAAGCCAGCATCGTCCCACGCCTGCTGTGCTGTGCTATGTGTATCCCACCCCTACCTGCACAGCAGCACAACGTGGGCTCCTGGTGCACTCCGAGTCTCCTCGTGCTGCCCCCTTCCATGGCAGAGCCGGGCCGCTGTCCGCCGACTCCTTCAGCCAGCTGCTGCCACCTCCACTGAGCTCTGGGGACAGGGAACCGGATCCTTCCCTTGCTTCCTCAAAGTCCAAACCCGAGCGTGAGAGCGTCAAGTTCTTTTCATGCCTCATCTGACACCTGTAGTCAGGTTCTGGTCAGGCTGCAAGCCTCTGCCCCTGTCTCTTCTAGATGGGCTATAAGCAGCATTACATGAGACAGCCGTAAAAATGCACCCAGTGGGACTGCAGCTGTGAAATTCTCCTGAAACGGTCAGCGCTGGTGCAGCCCCTGCGTGTAAACATCTCTTGGGAGCAGTGAATGGTGTTTGCTGGCTGTCATAGCAGTGCATAGTAAAATGCTGGGCAGACTGGCTTACAGGAATAGATATTTGACTCTGTTAGGTTTAATATAGAATTAGGCTTGGCAGACTTTGATTTTTAGTTTTTATACTATCGGTGTTTATTTTTAAGCTTTTTTTTTTATTTCTAGCTTCACAATGGGGGAATGATGGGAGGGGTTGGACAATACTTATTGAATGACAGTATTCGCTGAGAGTCACAAAGTTAGTTTTGTAATTGTTGAAATACAAATTGTCGACCACATATGTCAAAATATACAAGGTACGTTTCCTTAACTCAAATTCTAATAGGTTCTCAAACAGCCTTTTTCTTTCTTTACCGGTGTGTAAATTTTGATGATTGTTGATGGAAATATTTTTTCGTGGGTTTGTGTGTACAATGACATTGACATTTAAAAATAAAAAATTGAATCTTTCCAAGCCTACACCTGAAACACTGGCAGCAGCATGTTGCGAAAGGGAGTAAGAGAGAAAATATAGGTAAGGAAGGAGAGGAATTTGGGAGTAAGGTGGAGAGATACAGGCAGCTATCCCAAGTGGCAGAAGCTCTGGAGGCAGTAGCTTTCTCCCCAGTGCTGGGGAGACTGAGAAAGGTCATCAGGTAACTGGCCTAAGTCAAGAATAAAGAGAGTCAGGTTAGCTGGAGCACGTCCGTGGCGAGTTTTCAAAGCTGGGCAGCTCTGAACGGATTTCTGAAATGGGAGGGGAAACCAGCGCTCATTCTGCTCCCAAGCAGTCAGCCCTCTTGATTCTTAGCTTTGTGTTTTTGTGACTCGCAGGTTCCGGGCTCGAGTGTCCTGTATGTAAAGAGGATTACACACTTGGTGAAAATGTCCGGCAATTACCCTGCAATCATCTATTCCACAATGGCTGTATAGTCCCTTGGCTGGAACAGGTTAGTTACACCAGCGTGCGGATCCCTTTGATGCCAGGGGAATATTATATACTCTGGACATGTTCCATTATACTGTTCTCATTGGTAAATATTTCTATATCCTGATGATGCCTGAGCGTGAGCAGCCTTTTGGCTCTGAAGAAGGAGGCAGTCAGCAGCGTGACCGGCTGTTACTCGCACTGTTCCCATGTCCTATGTCTAATCCTTTCTCTCTTGATTTTTTTTTTTTTTTAATCTCCAAAGCACGACACATGCCCCGTGTGCCGGAAAAGTTTAAGTGGACAAAACACTGCCACGAATCCCCCAGGACTCACAGGGATGAATTTCTCCTCCTCGTCGTCTTCCTCTTCCTCCAGCTCACCAAGTAATGAAAACTCGTCAAACAACTCATGAATCCTAGCCCAGCCCCTGTCCCGCGTTCCCTGTCCATAGCCCTTCCTCCCTAGCCAACATAAGCAACTAAGGGCCTTCCGGAGCGGAGCAAGGGGGGGAACTGAAACCCAGAAATTCCCTCACGAGGCCCCTGGTTCTTCAGAGACGAGACACCTCATGCTCTCCAGTGGGAGGAAGTTCTCTGAATTCATCGCGTCGCCGCGTGGACTCTTAAAACTGCCGTGAAAGGCCGTTAAGCTTCACAAATTGGAAACCCAAGGTGCTGAGCGATTGGCTGCGACTCCAACTGGGGGAAGGTGGTTTGTATGGTTTTGAGATTCCGCTCTTTATATTCTGGCCCCCGCTCCTCCATCCCTTATGCTTTGAAGTTTTAAACCTTTAAAATGACAGTGTAACAAAATCTGGTTTGCTCCGAGGATTTCCAGGTGGGGAGGACGAGTGAGGGTGGAGGAGTTGCCACAGAAAATGTGAACTCTTGGAATAGACAGCTATCCCTCCCTCCCCTGCCACAGTCCCTTTTTGTTTTCTTTATAACTTCACCCTTCTCATAGTCAACACCGAAAGGGTTTTTATAATTTTAAATTATTACTGCTGTTAAATAAATGGACATTTCAGCTCAACAAGAAGGTATGCATGATTTGTGGATAAATACAGGGTAAGCTCGTCTGAGTACTGTACTATACCTTCCCAGCGGCAGGGCAGCCTGCCCTGAGATCATTGTGCCCTCGTTCCCTCCCCAGCGTGCCATAGGCTGGTACACGGTGACTTCTTTAGCACTAGGTTCCTACTGACCAACGCCCGTGTACATTGCCAGCCTGCAAATCGTCAAGCGCTGTCGGCTGCGGGATAGAAACTGCAGCATTCTTGTTCGGTTTTTGTATTTCTACCCCTCCTGCCAACCCCTGCAGTCCTGCCCTTCTCTCACCCTGGATGTGGAGTGTTGGCTGCAGGACTGGAGTTGTACCAGAGTGAGGACCAGCCAAACACCATCGTGATCAGATCAAATACAGAGCAAGGGACGCTTGAGAAAAATGTATTTCAAAGCTACTTCAAAATACAGCTGCTTTAAAAATTCCCAGGAGCTTGTGAATCGGTTTCCTTGCAAGAGTTGGTTTGCTGGGGGGAGGGTGGTGGGGGGAACTTTTGTCCTGATCTGGGGGTTTTTGATTTGGTATGAGGTTTTTTAATCGGATCCATTCTGGAGGGAGGAAGTCAGAGCGAGTATGCTCAAAGTTACGTTTTCATGGGTTGGGGGCAGGACATATTCCATTTACTGTTCTGATCACTTTGAAGCTGAAGTTTTAGTGGCGGATGGTGTGATTCTGAAGGCATCCGTAGTAGGAACCGTTGTAGATGGGGGTTTTCCAGGCCTGCCTGCGGGATAGAGGGTCCTGCCCCATGTAAAGGGGAGGCTGTGACACAAGCTGTAGCTGGAGGATTAAGTGAAGCAACTGATCCCATGGAAGACCCCAAAGAAGCACTATGGGTGTGCGGCTCCAACTGAGCTCTGGGGCTGCACAGTCAGCAGGGAGAGCCAGGTGGGAAATCTAGCTGTCGGACCACAGAAGATGCTGAATGATGTGTCTTCAGGGTGAGAGGTAGAAGCTTATTTCTGGAGTCAAGTGGTGGATTCTCAAAAACAAATCTGCTCTTGAGAGCTCGCCACACTGACATGGTCTGGCCTTAGAAGGAATCCTGGAGTCTTAGCCAAGATCAATGGGTGTGTGATATGCAATGTGTGTTGAAGGCCTTCACAGAAGTGTACGGGGGAAGGAAGATGGGTAAGGAGTCCGCTGCAGAGAGAGCCTTTTCCTCCAGGGTGGGACCGTGTGGCAAGGCACATGAGCATTCTCTCATCTCCAAGGCCAGGTTGACAGGTTTTACCAATGTAGCTATGTCAGGAGTGTGGAAAAAATCACCCCCCTAACTCATGGCTTTGCCAGCAAAACCCTTTGTGTAGACACATCTTCTACCGCAAAAGGGACTCTTTCTGGTATAGCTAATGTCATTCGGGGAGATGGTTTAACAGAAGAACTCCTTTTGCTGGTATAAGCTGCATCTCCCCTAGGGGACTTCGCCCAAAGCCTTTGTAGTGTGGCAGGAACGCTGCCAGCTTTTTTGCTGCCCTAGGCGGCGGAAGGTCCCACCCCCGAAATACCGCCCCCCACAGAGGCGGCGGAAGGTCCCGCCCCCGAAATACCGCCGATGACCGGGGCGGCCAAAGATCCGGCTGCCGCCCCCCAAATGTTAGCGCCCTAGGCGACTGCCTAGGTCGCCTAATGGGTTGCGCCGGCCCTGTAGTGTGGACTAGCCCCAAGTAATGTGAGGTTTTTAACAGGAAGAAGCTGTTATACCCTGCAAACTCACAGTTGCAGTTTTGTGTGTTGCCAGCAGGTGGAGCAACAGGCCCAGAGGTTTCAAACAATCTGGTTGTGGCAAAGCTAAAACGTCCTAAAGATGATTGGGTGTCTAGTGGCAGTCAGCCAGGTCACGTACTGACCCGGCTAACCTAGTCTTCATGGGAAGGCTTTTATTCTGACTCTGGGGTAGGGGGGCCAAGGGGACCTGGCTTATACCTTTAGTTAAGATCTGTGGCTCGGGGTGTAAATTTTAGGACTCCGTACTCTCCTCGCTCCACAGCAGAGCTACCACTGGGCTCAACGGGAGATTTGCACAAAGGTCAAGGGGAGGATCTGGCCTTTATGTTAAAAACACCAAGGAGTCTGGTGGCACCTTAAAGACTAACAGATGGATTTGGGCATAAGCTTTCGTGGGTAAAAACCCCACTTCTTCAGATGCATCTGAAGAAGTGGGTTTTTTACCCACGAAAGCTTATGCCCAAATACATCTGTTAGTCTTTAAGGTGCCACCAGACTCCTCATTGTTTTTGTGGATACAGACTAACACGGCTACCCCCTGATACTTGATGCCTTTATGTTGTAACTAAACTTTTATTCTGCCCTTGCCATTGTGCTCAGGGAAATATGCTCCTGGTTAAGACCGGTTGGCTTTCTTCCTCTTCCAGCCACCTTTCTCCATCTCTCCTCCAGTCTGTCTGTCACCTCTTTTCCCTCCCTTTCAGTAACTTCCAGTCCCACACCAGTGGAGCCAGCTCCCATTCCCTTTCCCCTCCTCCCATCTGCAAAAACCAGAAATAGTTCACCCTGCCATCTAAAGTGTCGCTGGTCATGTGCGTTATCGCCCCAGTCAGGTTAACGGTAAGCGAGGAAGTACGTACCTCTCTCATTGTTTCAGGCTTGCTGCAGACTCAGGCAGACACCATTGCCTCAGTTCCACTTGGTGCACGTTTGGAAGGTTATCTTCATAACTGGGGGGCTAGAAACCTTTTTATAAAATGAAAGTTTAGACTCCACGTGGGCCACATAAATGTACCATGCTGGCTCGGGGCTGTATGTTTGACACTATTGCTATAGGATGTGTAGTGACAAAGGCCAAAGTGGGCGAGCCTAGAGTCATCGAGTCACCCCATTGTGATTAGGGTGATCCATATAAAAGTGACTGCCTTCCATATTTCCCCGCCATAGTGTATTTCCATTGGGGCAAACACAGTTAGAACCAAAACCTAACTATCTGGGCTCTGGGTCTTTGGATCTCCTGGCAAAATCAGCCTATGGACCCTTCCTTGACTTCTCCAGCTTAGCTCCACTGCTCCTCTACCCAGACTGTTGGGGTATGTTCTGCTTCATACTAAATCTGGAGTTTCCCTGTGTCCCACTGGTTCCCCGTTGCTTAATGTTGCCAGGCTACGATGCTGGTGACTCCTCCAAATTGACCTGTTGTCCTAAGGCCCCATTGCTGGTTGGCTTTTAGGACAGTCTCTGTTTTTAGGATTCAAGGGCAGAAACTCGGCTGTGCTCTGAAAGGGTGAGAATGCAACCAGGAAGCCGGTGCGCTGTGGAAAGGGGGAGGAGCTGGTAGACTCTGGCTGCTGGCCCCTTGTTGACAGTCCAGTTTGTGAAGTGGGGCTATGGGAGAGGCTGGTAGGATGACTTGAGCAATCCTGCCACTGTACTTTCTGTTCCAGCGACACTTCATAAAACAAACTGGCTGTTACATGCCAGCTAGGTCACTTGGATTGCCACACACTTCAAACCCTCTCGGCTCGCTTCTCAGTTGCCTTGTGCTGTTGAAAATCTTTTGACCTGTTTCATGTTAACTTGACAACTCTGGGTGGGAAGGAAGGTATGGTACTCCGGGTATCTCCTTTAGACAGTCCGCCGACACCTCGACGACTTTCAACTGCATCTTTCTTGAGATACTCGCAGAGGTGCCTTCTGCACTATATGTTGCCTTTTATAGATTTGTTAAAGATGCATTTAGGGCAAGATGGTTCTAGCCCTGCTTTGTGGAGGACGCGCAACTTCAAGGTTGTTACTGACATAAAGGAGGGACCGGTGCCATGAAAACCCAGGGGGTGTTTAAACACGCAGTGGTGATGGTTGTGGTAGCACCCAAAGCCTCAAATCA
Organism: Emys orbicularis; assembly: GCF_028017835.1. Lineage (NCBI taxonomy): Eukaryota > Metazoa > Chordata > Testudines > Emydidae > Emys > Emys orbicularis. Next base: position 11,157,410 of record NC_088706.1, on the reverse strand, counting down.
GGAGTGGGGACCCCACGTCCTCCCAGAGAGTTAGATCATGACATCATAACCCCTTCCCATTTAGGACGAGGTTTTCCAAAGAGTTCTGCTCCCATCTAGGCAAGTGGTCAGATGTTCTCAATGGGATGCTGCTCGGTGCTGAGTCCTTAAGAAAATCAGTCCAGAAGGGTATTCGTTCCCTCCAGTTCTTTACGCTCTGTCACTTGCAGGGCCTTGATCCATCCTAGTTTAGCTATGCTGTTGAGGCTGCTGGGAGTCTAAGGAAACCCTTAAGCACAGGTCTGTGTCTTAAGATCATCCAAGGGAGGATGGATGTTTGTCTAGAGCCTCTTCTTAAACTGTTTCGGAAGAAAAACTAGACCATTTTGCTAGAGGACGGAGCTGCTAAAATGTCTGGAGAAAAAGCCCAACTGTGAGTGCAGCGCGTGGCCATCGAAAGCATGCCTGGGATTCACACCAGGGTCTAATCCAGGGAAGCTACACCTGAGCAGCAGTGCTGGAATGTTTCTCCCATCGTGCTTGCCAAGTGGACATGTGTCGTTGGGAAGTTCCTTTGATCTTTCAAAAGGCTGGTATCTTCGGGACGGGGCATCAGGGTCGGTGGCTTGTTTGGAACGTCCTGAGCTGGCTGGTGAGGCAGGAATTTTGTCACCAGGGCTGCCTTGCTTGAGGGCCAGCTCTCTCATAGCCCATTGATCTTGCTTCTGAGGATGAGTGGGTTTAGACCCAGGATGGACAGAAGGAAGCATTTACTTCGTCATTAAAACACAGGCCTGGGAGACAGAGAGGTAGGTTCTGTACCCAACTCTGCCATCGACTGAGACCTTGGACACCTTTGCTGTGTCTTCACACTTGTAAAACAGGGATGTTACCTACTCCACACAGGTATAGGGCGGCTTCATTCATTCATGTTTGTAAAACACACAGTCTCACAAACTGCCAGAAGGCTCCCAAGAGTTTCCTCTCCAGGCCCTTGTGGCTAATGGTGGTGGTGTGAGACCTGATTCTCTTTAGCAAGAGGCACCATGGGGTTAATGCGGGAGCTTTTCCCCTGAGCACAGACCAGTTCTAAATCTGGTTTGATGACAAAGCAAACAAGTCGTGGTTTCTGCACAATTTTGATTCTCCAGAACCTGGCTCAGCACGGGTGTTGCAGAACTGTGCACAGTCAGAGCCCCGTGTGGGACGCTTCCGGGCTTGTGCTATGTCTGGTTCCAGCCAGCGTCGAGATCGCTACATTCACCCGGTTGTTTTCTTCAAAGGAAACGAGTCAGCGCTGTAGCCTGTGCCCCTTTAAGGACCGAGCTGCCTTCAGACCCACGGAGCATGACTCAGTGGCTAAAGTACTAGCCTTAGACTCTGGATACCTGGGTTCGATTCCCTGCTGTGCCACACACCTTGGGCTCAGATCCTTAAAGGTTTGGGATCTGGGCCTTGATCTCTCTACCTCTGTAAGCTGGGGGTAAAAGCACTGTCCTACCTCAGAGGGGTGTTAGGAGGAGGTCAGATTACCCGAGTGCTCAGTAATGGGGCTATGGAAGTCGCTCAAACCAGCACACCTGCATGCCTTAAACAGGGTGAGGTGCAAAATGAGGCACTTCCTGGCACTGTTTTTGGTTGGGGGCTTCAATCCCTGGGATATAACCAACTAATAAAATCTAAAGCTTCCATCCCACTGTGCTTTGCTCTGGGTCTCATGGAGAAGGAAGCTTTTCTGGCCAGAACAGCACTCCAACACTAATCCCTGAGATGGGGAATGGGGGCGAATAGATTTCTCCTGCAGCAGAGATCTCCTGGACTGTCTCGTAGTGGGTGAGATCAGGAGCTCCATACGGGATCACAGGTGGCATTTCCTGCTCTGTAAGAGGATGCTGCTGTGTTAAGGAAGCTGTTGTCTCAGTCTGATGGGGTGGCTTGAGTCCACTAGCCTCGTTTAGTTACTGAGAAACTGGGCTGCTCCTTGGAGCTTGACTTTGATTCCTTCTAAATAGCTAGGGATTTCCCCTCTTATACTTTCCTCCTTCTCTTCCTGCTCCGGGAGGGGCTGCTTCAGCTGGAAGCGCAGTGATTAGGATCAGGCAGCTGTTCTTACTTGATTCCACAGTGGAGCCTTTGATGTCCTGGGCACAGCCCCACGCTCCGGTGTGAGAAGCTGGCAGCAGTAAAATGAAGATAGGCCAGTTCACGTACCAGCACAAAGGAGGAAGTGTCTCTGCTGCACCTGAGAGAGGTCAGAGGGGAGCCTGTCTAGTATACACCCAGGATCGGAATGTCTTGGTCAGGCTGAAGCAGCGGTGTGGTGTAGAGGCTACAGCTCTGACCCTGGGAGTCAGGAGATCTGGGTTCTACTCCTGGCTCTGCCATTGACCCGCTGTGTGCCCTTGGGCAAGTCACGTCCTCGCTCTGTGCCTCAGTTTCCCCTCCTACTCTTTGTCCAGTCTATTTAGATTGTGAGCTCTTTGGGGAAGGGATGTCGCTGTATGTACAGCACCTTGCACAGTGTGGTCCTGATCTCAGCTGGGGCCTGTCAATGTTCCTGTATCCCAGATGATAATCCCTTTCAGGGCGGCTGCATCACAACTCCTTTCCTCAACAGGGTAACAGCTGGAGTGCAGGATCTGGGTTGCCCGTCAGTTTGCAGCCCACCTTCCAAGTCGTTCCGTAGTGCTTGGCGCATGAGCTACTGGCACATGTTTTCCTCGTGCTGAAGATGCTGAGACTCCCAAGTGATTGGGCGGCCTTACGAGTGGGAGCGTGCTGCACTGCGTGTGGGGGCAAGCGCCTGCTGGATGTAATAGCAGAGCTGAGCTGGCACCCACGCGCCGTTTGCGGGTACAAGGAGCGCGCACACAGCGATCGGCTTCGAACCGCCACTTCGTAGCAGTTAGAACCCATCGGCGCCTCTCTCCACCTGGCTTCAGACCTACCTTGTTGGCTTCCCCTCTCCGGCTGGCGTGTCCTGCGCCTACCCAGAAAGCCCAACCGGAAGGGCAGAGTCTGCCGCTGCTCCGGCACGGAGGCGTTGGGTGAGAAGTTGTTCTTCCTGCCGGGTGGCGAGGAATAGGAAATCCAGTCACTGCCCCGGTTCGTGCTGCTGAGGTCCGGAGAAGGGAATTTCCTCCCGAATACAGATGGTAGCAGCGGGGTGACTCCTTGCGTAGTGATACTTAGAAGGAAGCACGGGTGTCTTGCTTTCATTGTGGCAGGCCTTGTTTCCCCTGCCTGAAATCCACTGCGTAGGGCTGGGCTGTAACCTGGTGAACACACGCCGAGAGCACAGTCCTCTCAGCACCTGGGAGCCCTTTGGTTCCCTCTGATTGTCCTTATCTGTGGAGGAACCGAGGAGGAGTGTGAAGTCCAAGCGTGTTCTGGGAACGTTATGGGTGCCGTGAAGTGAGATGCCCCTGCAGTACCGTTGTTGAGCTAGGCGGGCTGCCTTGCCCTGGCCTCCTGGGACTAGTTTAGCTGTGAGTGGACCCCGAACTCGCTCACTATCTTATCTCTGCACAGTCTCTCTGGCTCCAGCAGTCTCCTGAGGACCCTTCCCTGATGGAGTCTCCTGCTGTTTGACAAGAGCTTGAATGGAGCCGTGGCTTTCACTTTCTCTCAGCTCATTGCCTGTGGATGGGGGAGAGGGGCACCTGTATTAATGGGACCACCGGGAGGTCGTATCTGTTTCTCCTGCTTCTTTCCCCTTCCACCCTACTCTGACTGCTGGGACCAGCTCGTCACCTGGACCAAATCTGGCCACTCTCAGCGCTGACCTATTTAGGTCCTTACTGGGGATGCCCAGTGGTGGTCATGAGTCCTGAGGATCTAGGTGGTGAGTCAGAGCCGCCCTACAGAGGGTCGAAAGGCTCCATCGTCTTGATCCCTTTACTGGGCTACCGTCAGGAGCCAACGTCCTAGGGCAAAGTGAGCTCATTTGGGCCTGTGCCCTTCTTTGAGCTGTGTGCTGTCAGTCTAACCCCTGCCGGGCTCTACGCTGGCCACGGGGCGTCCTTCATGGTGCTGTGAAAGAGCATCGCAGGGCAGGCTGCTCTGCTGCTTTAAAGCCCTATCGGCCCTTTGGTGGTGGGGAAAGGGGGAGACAAGACAAGGATTCAGGAAAGCAGGAGCCGCTGGTTCTTTTCAAACCATCTGTGCCCTGTTTCCTTCTCTCTTAGCTTTGCTCTTCAGGACAAATTCCATCACAGGTCTCGGTGCTGTACCTAGCTAATACTTTGCACATAGAGCATTTGACACCTGTAGATCTCAACGCACTTGACCAAGGTATCGAAGGCAATCACGGCTGTGCCCATCTAGCTGCCGTGGTCCAGAGCTGGCTGCCGTCCACTCTGTCTGGGAAAGGCACAAGTTGTAGACAGGCGCTTTCAGCTTTGGGAAAGCCAAGCGGATGCAGCACAGAGAACCCAGAAGAGCAAAACTACAGAGGTTTTACCCCTTGCCCTCCAGCAATGGCACAGCCCCATGGTTACTGTAAAAGTACAGAACAGGGCTTTAATTTGCCTGGCCGCTTATAGACAGACACTGTATACATGTGCATTGATACGTCGTTTAACAAAAACAACCCCAAAGTGTCTGGCCGTTCCCACTTGGGTGGCTCAGCCTCCCTTCAGCCGTCTTTTGAGGGAACAATGGTTGGAGCATTATGCCCATAGATCCTGGGGGCCTGCTGCGGGGGGGTGGGGGAGCTGCCAGCGCTCAGGGTGACACACGCAGGATGATTCCACTTCCTGGGTCCACGGGGAGTCAGTTCTAGCCACGTGGGGGGCTCCAGTGCTGCTCACTGGAGAGCAGATCCAAAGCAGCGGTTTTAAATCCTTCACCGCTCCCGGGGCAGGGGGAGAGCCCATCTCCTTTTTCATTCCAAAAAATAATAAATAGCACAAAAAGAGTCCTTTAAAAAAAAACGACCCCCCAACCCGCCTCAGTCCAGGGTGGCTGCGTGCGGCTCAGGAGACGAGCATGGGCAGGAAGTGAGCGGAGAGGTGCTGGCGCCGCGTCTTGTCCCCCTGCCTGGGCCTGCCCTTGCCGTTGAGGGCCAGGAACATGGGGCGGTTCCCGGGGCGCCAGCGCAGCGAGGCGTAGGTGTTGTAGCCGTTCTCCTCGATGCGCTCTTTGAACTTGCAGTTGGGGTTATACTCCTTCTGGGGAGACAGAAACGGGGCCGTGAGTGCAGTGCGGCTGGGGGGTGTCCTCTGACTGGGGGGGGCTAGAGCAAGGAACCTTAAGAGTCCGGGGTTATATCCCCAGCTCCTGGCCGGGAATGAAGTTCAGAGGTTACAGCCGGAGACTAGGAGTCAGGGAGTTCCAGTTTCAGGAAGGGAGTGGGGTGTAACAGAGCAAGCAGCCAGGAGGCAAGACTCCTAGCAATGTGTGCATCCGTAGGTTCAGACATTTGGTGTATGTGCTGCCGGCCCCCAGCAGTGAGGGCTTCCTTCCAGCAGCATGCTGCCTGTCTCTAAGCAGCTACCCACCCCCTGACTTAGCAGCATCAGGCACAATATCCTGAATGCCGGGCTGGGCTGAGCAGGGTCCTGCTAGCTCCTATCCCAAATTCTCCAGCCGACCAGTCTGATCCCTGGTCCAGAACGAAGCCACAAGCCGTGCTCCCCACAGAGCATCCTGTAAGGAGGGCCGAGGAGGAGGGGAAAACAGCTTGCTACCTACCGACCCGTATACTTTCCCCTTCTTGTTCATGGCCAGGTAGAAACCCGTGTGCACGGATTTGATGGCTACGACGCCCACTCGCACCGACCGGATCTCCAGGATGCCTGCGGGGAAACAGAGAATTCAGGGCACTGAATCGGAAGAGTGGAACAGTGCTGCAAGCGGGTGTGGAAAACAGCTGGGCTGCCATGGCGCAGGGCCCAGGCGCTTCATTTCGTTAGCCAGCAAAGCCCCTGTGGAGACACATTTTGTACGAGCGCCAACGGAAGGCATCGCATTGCCTGCCACTGGAATGCAGCCACCTCTGGGGTGGAAGGTGGCAGCATTTAGCAGCTTATTACAGCAATATTATTCAATACCTAAGAAGCCTTTCATCCAATTTGAACTGTTCAGGGGAGGCAGAGTGCAGTCAGCTAGGTTGGAATCTGTCGAGGGCACCCATGTGTGGATGATTCTGGCTGGACCTTTGTCAATGAGGCTGCCGGTAGCAAAACATCTTCCTATCGCTCCCTCAGCTTGCCTGACCTTTGATTTCCCAGTAACAGTCGGCAGGAGGCTTGAGTTAATTGAATGCCTCCCATCGCCAGAAAGCTGAGAGACAGACAGCTGCTGTCACGTGACTAACAAGGCGTTGCTTTATGCGGAGAAGCTTGTCTCTCACCAACAGAAGCGGGTCCAATAAAAGAGATTCCCTTGCCCCGTATCACTTGACAGGGGAGTGACTTGAGGCTGGAAAGTGAACCAACAAGTGACTGAGTTACAAATTGCTCCATATAAACTCCCTGGCCGAGGAGAGCTTTAAGGAGGGATGGCAGAATAACCAGCAGTGCATGACCAAAGAGCTTACCATCTAAATAGACAACCGGTGGGAGGTGAAACTGAGGCACAGAGATGAGACTAGAACCCAGGTCTCCTGACTCCCAGTCCTGTGTGCTAGGCACTGGGCAACACGGCCTCCTAATTATTGGTTGTGTTGCAGGAGCATCAAGAGCCCCCAATCAGAAATCGGTGCCCCACTCTGCTAGGCGCCCATACACACAATGAAGAAAGCCGTGATCCAAAAAGCTTCAATCTAAGCGAAGACTTTGGCCATGTTGGGATTTTTGGGCCGTAGATGAGTGCAGTGGGGACAGAGGATGCAATTTCACTGAGGACCTCTTGGGCCAAACTCTGATCTTGGTTCTTCTAGTGAAAATCTGGAGTCACTCCATGGAGATCAATGGAGTGACGCCCGGTTTTCAGCAGTGTAAGATCAGAAATGAGTCCATTGAGAAATGCCAAGGTAAGCCCTACACTGCTTCAGAGCTTGACAACAATGCATGGGTGCTGTGTTGTTTATTTGTCTTGTGATAGTCCAGGGCCCCATCGTACTAGGTGCAAAAGGGGAGTCCCTGCCCACAGCAGAGAGACCTTTCAATTCCTCCAGGCCTGGAGAGGTTTATCCTTCCAGTCCCAATACAAAACAAAAAGACCCTTTGATACTGGGCTGGAGGGGGAGACTGGGTTTGCAGAGCTCCGCTCTGCAGCCTTCATCCTTCCAATCCGATCCCGCCCATGGCACAGAGTTGAGCCATACGCACTAAGGGAGGGAAATCCAGTTTCCTTGGGTTGCCCCAGCCTTGTGTGTAGAGAGCTGACAGCGTGTTCAGTAGAACTGCTTACACATTTTCCATTGCCAGTTTTCCGTCAGGAACTGCGGCTTCGAGATTGGCGGAAACGTATCGATGTTGTCGACATCGGACAGGAAATTATTGAAGCTATTCGTTTTGACTTCATTGTTTCAACTTTTACGGTATAATTTAGAATACAGACCAAAGTCAAAACATTTAGACTTTTAATATAGCACAAAATGAACCAAAGTCAAAATATCTCTGTATCGGGTGGTTTTGATGATTTGGAAATGAAATCTAGCCATTTTCATTGTGTGACACACTTAGAAATTTTGACTTTTCACTTGGCTTCGGCTCAAGAGATGATCCTCAGCTGGGGTGAAGCTGCAGAACTCCACTGACCTCAATGGATCTACAGTGACTTTAGGCCAGTTTAGAGATTAACAAATTTATTTGGGCATAAGCTTTAGCCCAGGAAAGCTTATGCCCAAATAAATGTGTTAGTCTCTAAGGTGCCACAAGGACTCCTCGTTGTTTTTGCTGATACAGACTAACACGGCTGCCGCTCTGAAACCTTTATGCCAGCTGCGGATCTGCCCCAAAGCCTCCATCCCCAGGAGCTCAGACAACACAGAATGCCCTGGAATGCACAAAGAAGAAAACTAATGTAGCTCACCAGACTGTCCTGATCACACGCACGTGTTGATGTTGATTGAGCTAATCAGTGCAAACAGTTCCTGCCCTTGTCTGGGCTCAGGGGCCAGCTACTCAGATTGCTGCCAATTGATGCTGGAAACAGGGCTATTCCTGAATGCAGACAAAGCCATTAGAGTGATGGTGTTTTTATGATGCTAATACCTAGTGGTTACATGGAGCTTTTTCATCCGTAGATCTCAAAGTGCTTTACAGAGGAGGTCTGTATCATTATCCTCCTTGTACAAATGGGGAAACTGAGGCACAGAGCAATGTCATTTTCTTCTTTTGTACGTGCCCCAAGTTGATATCTAGACTGTTCAGCCCTCTAACGGCTGCATCAGAGGGCACCAAGGTGTTGCAGTCCACCCTCCAATCTTCTAAACGTGCACTCCTGCCCCACCCTCTGCCTCAGTGCCCCACCCTCCCAATCTGTGAAGATTGGACTAAGCCACCTTTCTGCATTGTGGTAGCCGCTCTGGGCCATGCAGTCAGCAGCCTGTGTAGCCTAGTCTAGGATCTGCATCCCAAGTTGCAAGCAGGTCAATTAGGGCTTCTGAAATTCATCTCTCGATCCCAGAGTTGCTGCCGCTCTCTGAGGACATAGCTGTCAGCCCTGATGTGCCCTGGTTCATCTGGGATTGGCACTGGGCTGGCGGCACTGGGCATGAACGTGAATGGCAACTACAAAAGGATGGCGCCTTGTGTAAGTTTTGGGGGAGCTCTGTGTGCCAGTAGATACAAATTAGATATTAACGTGTGGCAAAGGCAACCACTAATGGTACATGTCACTGCGTTCAGTTCTGCATCAACTGGATGTGTGTGCTGCCTTCTGCTCTAAACTGCTCCACCTTATTCTGCTGGTGCGAACATCAGCGCCAGGACCGAGGTCTGTACCACATTCTGCTCTGCAGAAGGTTCCTGCTGTCTTCTGAATCAATGGCCGTGCGGGAGCTGATCTTTTCTTTGCGTTCTACATGGGCGCAGTATGTTAGAGTCCAGTCCAGATTGATCTCACTTCTTTAGGAGTCAGGCTAGAAAGAGATCGGACTGTCCTCAACACAAACTGTTAGGGGTTGGTCGGTCAGGTGGAAGCTTTTCCAAACCTTGCCCCTCTTTTCTGGCTTCCAGTGGGGACTCGGGGTTGGCCTGGTTCTCATGTGCCAGGAGCAGCTTTGCTCCATCCTGGAGTTATCTGCTGAGACTAACCGAGCTCAACGGGAATGTTATTGCTTCAATAGAACACAGTTTGTATCAATGTTTTTTTTCTTTCTTTAAAATGCTCGCAACCAAGGAGACAAATTCCAGTTGCCCTCGAGCGCCGGGGATGGGACGAGGTGCCCCTTAATCCCGACAGGCGGCCTTTGATATTTCCAACCAAAATTGGTGTCAACGCGGGCGAGAGGCCAAGGTTTATCTACAAAACAGCGGCAGCTGCGTGGTAACTGACCTTTCCCATCTTCTGAGCTGTCTGAAGGGCCTGGCTCTATTGAAGGCTCCAGAGGAATTCTCCGGTGGCAAGATTTCCCATAGACTCCCATTCACCCCAATGGTTCCACCCTCATAGACAGCCACTGAAAGGGAACGGGGAACAGTCTAGGGATCTGGCTTTCACGACAGCAGGTTGGGTCGTTGAAGCTGAGCCAGGCTCAAGGGGGCGCCCTGGTGCATAGACATCACGCACGCAAATACGCCACCTCTGAAAAAGAACCTCCCACCCGCCTGCCCCCTTCATTAACAGAAATTTAGAGGGTCTGGTCTGAATTTCAGTGGCAGATGGGGGCCTTGGGATCCTGCACTGATGGGGCTGAATCCAAGCTCTGGAGCTGAACCCTGAGTTCTGAACTTCAGTGACGCTCCCTAACAAGGCAGAGGATTGTGTCCGTGCAGCGCCAAGCACTACAGGCTCCCGATCCTGGCTGCTGCCCCAATGTTGTTTTCATTGTTTGTGTCGAGGTAGCACCCAGGAGCCCCAGTCACAGGCCAGGACCTATTGTGGTCGGTGCTGTGCAAACAGGACAGAGAGACAGTCCCTGCCCCAGGGACATTGCAATTGGAGTATAAGACCAGAGAAAATAGAGGGATCCAGACACGGGATTATATGGAAACTATGAGCCAATATTGGTCGGCATGAAAAGTAGCGGTCCAGGCACACCAGCAGCTTAAACGCTGTCAGGTTTGTTGTGGGAATCACAGCAGAGGAGCGTCTGAAGGCGGATCAGGAGGGAACTTTGTGGATGTTTCCGGGGAGAGAGGGGGCAGCGTGGGAGAAGGCACAAAGGGGCTTGTTTGGGGAATGTAACAACAGGCTGGGATCTTGGGCCGGTCGGAGGCGGGAGTCGATGGTGGAGAACGAGACGTGAGCTCGGGTGGGGATCGGCCGTGAATGGCCTTGACCGTGAAGACAAGCAGCTGGGGTTAGATGTGATAGAGAAGGTGCTTAATAATCAGGGCCGGCTCCAGCATTTCTGCCGCCCCAAGCAAAAAAAAAAAGCTGCGATCGCGATCAGCGGCGGCAATTGGGGAGGAAAAAAAAAAAGCCGCGATCGGCGGCGACAGTTCAGCGGCAGATCCTTCGCTCCTAGAGGGAGTGAGGGACCTGCCACCCCCAAATTGCCGCAGGTGCCGCCCCTCTCCCTTGGCCACCCCAAGCACCTGCTTGTTAAGCTGGTGCCTGGAGCCGGCCCTGTTAATAATAATTAACCTAGACTCCCTTAGACCCACTTATACTCGTGATGTGATCAGTTACTCAAAAACTTCCCACGCTGTTAGTCACAACCAGCTCAATGGGCACAACGGCCTTGGGGTTTAGACCCTGGGGTATGGCGTAGGAGACCTGAGCTCAGTTCCCAGCTCTGCTACAGATCTCCTTGAGCAAACCACCTCACTGATGGCCCCAGTGCCCGCTGCAGGGAATGTTGGGAAGACGTTACATCTGGTATGGACGTGACCCGCTAGCAGAAAAGCGCGTTCACTCATAAGGAAGCTGGGAGCAGCACAGAAAGCACCATCCATACATCAGTGTGAAGTGCAGTGCCAGGCGCATCATTAACGTGACAAGTGCTAACGGCGGACGGGGAACGATGCCAATACCTCGGAGGGGAATCTTCCACTCATTCCCCACTGAGGAGTGCTGCGCTGCATGGAAGCAGGAAAAGCGTGTGGCCCTGACAGGATTTCACCAGAAATGTAACTACACCCTTGGTAAGAAGAGTATAAAATGGCTGTCCATCTTCATGTCATCCAAGAGAACAAGATGTCCAAGATATGGGAGAAAGCTAGGGTGATACCTATATCAAAACCAGGAAAGGACCAGTCCCTACCAGCTAGCGACCGGCTGATATCACTTCCAAACTTGCTTACAAACTCCTGGCGCAACTAATGCTTCAAAGCCTCATGTCTACAGTAGAGTTGGCTCTGGGTGATGACCAGGCAGGCCTAATAGGAGGACTTGTGACCAAGTTCTTGCTCTTGCCACCAAAACATAAAGTGGTTTCCCACAGAAGGAGAAGACGGGCTGTGTTTCTTGATTTGACGCCATCTGGCACACTAACCTGCTAGTCAAGATGTCAGAGATGTTACTTCCAATAGGTTGTTATGGCTACAGAAATGATGCTTTGAAACAGACAATTCCAAGTGATATTAGGCAGTAAACTAAGGACATGGAGGATCCAGAAGAACGGACTCTTCCAGGGCTCTGCTCTTGCCCCAATTTTTTCCAATGTATTTACAAATGATCTGCCCCCCACAATCTCAAGGCCATTCAGGTATGCAGATGACATCTGCCTCGCTTCAAGAGACAGAGATTTCCAAAAGATTGGGGACAACCTGAACTAAGGCGTGGCAGCATCAGACTATTGCAAGAAGTGGAGACTTAAGACCCGGGTGTCAAAGACTGTGTGGTCATACTTCCATCTCGGTCACGCCAATGCTTCACGTGAGCCCAACATCTTCTTGAGTGGAAAACAATGGGCATGGGACCCGCAGGCCATATATCCAGGAGTAACTCCTAGCTTGTATACTTACCTACAAAGAACGCCTCAGCCATGTAGCTGAGAAGATTAAGAGCAAAAATGGCCTCCTACATAAGCTTCCCTGCTCGGTGCTAGCTCTCTGCTACTCAGTGGCGCAATGCCGTGCTCCGGTGCGGTTAAGCTCTTCCCACACCAAGCTAGTTGATGTCCAATTGAATCAAACAATGAAAATAACCGGGACTACGAGACCAAACCAACACAGAGTTGCTGCTGGTCCTTTCGAATATCCCGCCGGCTAACATCAGGCATCAGGCGTCACGTTGCAGCACAAGAACCGCCTGGACAAAATCCAGGAGACCCACAACTGCCATTTTTCATAGGGATCGGGGAAGCGTCTCACCACCATGAGCAAAACCAAGGAGGGACCAGGAAAGCCGGAGGTTCAGGTGGACCTTTCCCAAAGGCCCTAGCACAACTGAGACACCAGAGGTGCTGTGAGCACAGGAACGTGTGCAGTCTGGTAGTCAGAGGAGGAGTCGGGGCTCCTGGGTTCTATTCCCCGTTCCCACACTCTGTGACCCAGGGCGGATAGTGTTCTTGGTGCCTCGTGTGGCCAGCCAATAAAATCCCTGGGATAAGACTTATCAGGCCCTTCGGGCCCTATAATTTATGCTCGTCGTCTGACCTCCCGCATGACACAAGCCAGAGAACCTCACCCAATAGTCCTAGAGTGGAGGGAATTCCCCTCCCCTTCTCCACCAGCCCAGCAACTTGTGTTGGGAGCTTCTGGGATGGAAGGTGCTACATGAAAGGGAAAGCACGGTTACCGTCTCAGGCGCTGGCTGGGGAATTGGGATTTCTGTCCCAGCGCTACGTTCTCTGAGCTCCAGCTTGAAAAACAGGCCAGCACTTTGATCCCAAGCTGCACGGGCAGCGAGATCAGCAAACAGCAAAGAACAAAACCACCCCAGCTTGGACCTGGCTGCATTAGCCGCAGCCATGGTCGTCCTTTTCCCCGCAGGCAAGGAGATGAAAGTTGGGGACTGATTTCCCTGCGGCGAAAAGTCCAATTTTGTTGTGTGATTTCTTTTCCCCTTCTCCCTTGGGACCAGCTGCTTCCCCAGAGCCAGGCGGAAGGGATCCAAGCAAAACCTCCACTTGGCTGGAACAAATTGTCAGTCTTTGACCTGCGCTGACCCCTGATTTATTCCCCCCTAATTGGCAGCCGTGTTGTGCCTTTTGCCGAAATGTGATTCCTGATCTTCAGGCACAGACCCCTGCTGTTAGATCATCCCAGGCTCTTTCACCTCCCGGGGTCCTTCCTCAGCTCCCGGTGCCCGGGTGGTCTGGGAAGAACCGGCCCCAGAGACTAAGGGCTAATTGTTATATTCACTCCCACCTGCGGGGGGCCGGAGGGGAAGCCTGACACTAGCTCCTGGCTGCTTTTGCGGAGTGGCAGAGGGGGGGGAAAAGGCACAAAAAGATGAGGAAAGAGGAACTGAAGGGATTAAAGTGGTAAAACTGCAATTCTCCCCCACTACCCAGTGCCTCCGGGGCTGCGTTTGTTTTTTTCCTATCTGCTTTTTTTCCCTTCCTCTTGGGAAACGCCTGCCGTGTCCTAGCTGTGTGAGCCACGTCCCCCATGACCCTCCAGGCCGGGCCCAGGACGACTTCCTCATGTCAGCCTGCAACCCACTGACCCACCTTCCAAGGAAAGAGAAAGGACCCGGCCTTGGGTGTGTCTGGGGTGTGGATACGTGCATGGGCGTAAAGTAGGGGTGTGTGCATGGGCACATGCTCTGCCTCGTGCATGCATATATACACAGTACACGCATAAACAAATCCCATATCGATCAGTGATTCTCAGACTTTTGTACTGGTGACCCCTTTCACAGAGCAAGCCTCTGAGTGTGACCCCCCCCCTTATAAATTAAAACCACTTTTTTATATATTTAACACCATTATAAATGCTGGAGGCAAACCGGGGTTTGGGGTGGAGGCTGACAGCTCGCGACCCCCTGAAGGGGCCCGACCCCCAGTTTAAGAACCCCTGATATAGATGCTCTCCCCATATACACAATAACATGTGGCCTGCATTACACACGTACCTTGCACCTATACACACTACGCTATGTATGCAATGGAGATGTACATGCCACGCACGTAGCTTGCACAGGTACACACGACATGCATTGCACAGACAGGGATGCAAAGGTGCAGTGTGTCTACGTGAATGGATGGAGGGGCCTCGCCTGCGCACTTGTGAGAATGGGGGTGGAGGTGTGCGGCTGTGCGTATACGAAAGAAGGCGGATGGCTCAGTGCAAGGCGGGGTGTGTGTTTGAACGAGGGGAGGAGGAGGAGGAGATGTGAGTAGCACAGGGTGTGCACACGTGGGAATGTGGGTGGATCAGAGTGCAAGTGGAGGGAATGCAGCTGGATGAGTGGTGTGCGTGTGTGAACAGGGCTGGGCGAGGATTTCTGTCCCCTGGATGGTTAGCGGGAGTCTGTGTGTGTGGGGGTGGGAGGAGTACATGAAGAGAGGAGGGGTGTCGTTGTAATACAGACCTCGCCTGGGGTCTGGCTCTGTGCTCGGCCAGAGGTGTCTGGCTGGCTGGCAGATCTCCTAGCAGCGTCACTAATGCAAAAGGCATGTGGCCAGACAAGGCAGGGTTTACACTGGAACCACCCAGCGCAGTTTCAGGAAACTCCATCTCCAGATTCCCGGAGCTCCTGCTCTGGCCAAGACCCTGGGGGTAGCGAGCCTCTGCGCAGACACACAGCTCCCCACGTGTGCCGCCGACTCCTTCGCAGCCCCCCACGCTGGCACTGGCAAGCTGCACTGCCATCCCTGGTGCTACTCAGCCAGCTTTACTCAGTGTCCTTAGCACAACCTGCTCGCCCAGGGGTGTGATGAGAGTTCACGTTGCCTTGGGCTGGGGCCCGAGGAGCTCGAAGCATTGTGCAAATGGCTAGTTCTCACAACACCCTGGGGAGTGAGGTCAGTATTTTCAGTCCCATTTTGCAACTGGGGAAACTGAGGCACAAAGGGGCCGAGAGTCACCCAAGCTAACACAGCAAGTCAGCATCAGAGCCGGGCACTCAGGTTCGGAGCTCCTGGCCTGCAGGTGCTTGCTCAGACTTCGAGCCCACGCTACGCTCTTGGGAAATCCCAACTCTCCTATTAAACCCAGAGGAAGCAGCACTGAGAAAAAACAATGGGGGCCCTTTCTAGGATCCCCTTCCACTCCCCTCTCTGCGCCGCTCTTCCCCACTCACAGCCTCTATGAATATACAAGAATCTGGCGCCCGGGTCTCATGCCTCCTCCATCTCTGCGCTGAGCCCGGTAACAGGTCGCAGCAGAGCAGGTCTGGAAGCAAACGTCTCCCTGCTCAGGACACGACCAGGTTCTCTGCTGCACAGCATGTAGATATGGGAGGCCAGGGAGGGACTGCTCCGTTCTGGGGGGTGGATCTCCATTCTCTGTGTCCTTTCTCCAGAGCAGCGGTTCCCTGGGAGGGTGTCTCCTTCCCCACATTCCGGAGCTGGAATGCCCTCATTAGCACCATCCCCTCTAATGCTTGAGCGAAAGGAGTAACTCCATTAACTGGCAGCTCCCACAGGCTCTTCTGTGGATTTGCCACTCAAGGAGGACAAAGACCCCCCCACACACACTCCTACCATGAGTACAGAAGCATCGCCCTTAGTGGCGCCAGCCCTGGGAGGAGAGAGCGCGAAATCCACTCAGTGACACTGACAAACCTCTTTTCTTTGGGGCAGGTGGGGTTTTCAGCACAGCATCCGATTTGTTGTTCTTTGTATCACAGGAGCAGCTAGGGATCAGAGCCCTGTTGCACCAGGCTGGGTTGGGGTATACACCCCACACTGGCACTGAGAGGTTCAGGGCCGCCCAGAGGGGGGGCAAGTGGGGCAATTTGCCCCAGGCCCCGGGCCCCACAAGAATATAGTATTCTATAAATATTGCAAGTTTTTTTTTTATGGAAGGGGCCCCCGAAATTGCTTTGCCCCAGGCCCCCTAATCCTCTGGGCAGCCCTGGAGAGGGTTAATGGGAGCTCCGGCACTCAATCAGCTACCTGCTGGCACCTGGAGGGGGTCAATTAAGCAAGGCCACCGGGAAAGGAATCAGGCGACCCTCAGTTGGGGGGAGACCCACGAAAGAGGAAGCGCGGCGCAGTGGAGGAGGCTGGGAAGGGCAGAAGGGGCTTCAGAGCGTAGCTGTGGTTTGGGGATTTGTTGGTGAGCCCTGGGGAAGGATGCTGGGGTGTACGGCCCTGAAGGAAGGGTGAGGGCTGAAACCTTGAAGCGCCTGAGAGAAATACAGCTGCCTGGCAGGCCCAGGAAGGGGCTGTGGGGAAAGGCCTGCTGCCAGCCCAGGGTAGGAAGAAGCCTGTGGGAGGCAGCAGGGGATGAGTCTGAATAGACAGACCCAGGCTGCTCACTACAGGCTCCCTGGGCTGGCACCCGGAGGAGAGAAAGGGCCTGGGTTCCTCTACCAGCCACCAGGGAAGGTGGTGGGGGAAAAACCTGCAGAGACAGACAAGGGGATCAGGACTTCTGACTACCCTGGGACAAGGGCGTGTACGGACCACGGGGCCCAGAGTCGTGGGCTGCAAACCTCTCAGAACAACATTGGACAGTTGCTGTGTTGGACTTTCTCTTACCCCGGAAGGGGTGGAAACAAAATAGGACCTGGCCAAAGAGCAGCCCCCTGCACCCGGAGCATGGGAACAAAGCCTGCTGGGCCGCGCCCAGCCCCTAGGAGGCGCACCTGCAGCGAGTCCACCCCTCTACTCGGGCGCTGGTCAACTGGTCCTGCCCCCAAGATTTGCCGTCGAAACACAGGGGAGGTGCAAGGGGCGGGTGCAGACTGCAGTGACCCTGCAGGGGGCGCCGCATGATGCACGGATGGAGCCACGCATGCAGCGGCTTCAAAGACACCAAGCGAGAGCCCAGGGTTGAGCCAGGTGCATTTTCCCAGCTGCCGCCTGACCTGCTGTCATACAGCCGGAGTTCCCAGCCAAACTTGCCCCCAACGTCCCTCGTAAATCTGGCCAGGGCAGGCTGGCGAGGGGCAGGCTGGCGCCTGTGCGTGATCACAAGGCAGGAAGTCTTTCATTAACGAGGCCAGCTCCGAGGAAGCCTGGCAGCCTCTGAGGATCAAAGGTCACCTGGCTCTTTATTGTTTCCGATTGCGCTTCACGGATGGGGAAGCTGGCTGGGAATTGGAAGGCACCCGGCATCCTGCACCCCTTGCAGAGGCTGGGGGGCGGGGGAGGGAGTCTAGATACCCACTCAATGCTCCCCCAGCTGAGGCCACTGGTGTGTTTGCAATCAACCTCCCCTTGCCCTGATGGGCTGGCACCGGCAAGCCAGAATTCTTCCCCCATCGCCCCAGGCCCCCCATGGGGGGAAGGCGGAGGATGTGCTCTTACTCTCCAGAGAGAGGGGAAGAGCTCCCAGGGGCGACTGAACAGATGGAGCCCAGATGAGGACGGGAGAAGCATCAGGAGCTGCCCTCGGTCAGGGTAAAGGAGGTGGGTGGGAAACTGGCAGGAACTTTGAGCAAGGGAGAAGGCTCCAGACACCGTAAGAGACAGACAGACGGATGGATGGACGGACAGATACGAATTTAGGTCGAATTATTTCACATGAAAGGGCCGTTCAACATGGTCCCAGTTGGGGCGGCTGCAGCAGCTGTTACAAAGGAGTTGGAGAGACAGGTAGGCTCATTTCTGGAGCCGGAGAGAAGCTGCTACCGATCTATATGCCAAGGGGGTTCTGGGCACATCCTCTGGCCCTGGCCATCAGGGCAGAACGTTTCCCGCAGCACCTCCTGCTGGCTAGACAGAGATTAGTCTCTCTCTCTGGAAGCAGCCAGCGGGCTCCTTACTTTGCTTTGTGCCACAGCGGCCCGCTGTAGCCGCAGGCGAACGGACCCGTCGCCACAAACTAGCAGCCTCGTTCACGGCTGGGGTGGGCTTTGCTGTGGTGGGCAGCTCCCGGGGCAGTGGGAGCACCTAGGGTGACCAGATGTCCCGATTTTATAGGGACAGTCCCGATTTTGGGTCTTTTTCTTATATAGGCTCCTATTATCCCCCACCCCCATCCGGATTTTTCACACTTGCTGTCTGGTCACCCTAGGAGCACCGCAGGAGGATCAGCAGTTGAGTCTGGGTTAACTCAGCCCAGGGGTGAGCGGTCACACTGCTGCAAAGCCGCGGCGCTCCTGGGGTCTATCCCATGTCACTTTGTGCTGCAGGCAGCCCAGCTGCTCTCTGATTTCCCCCCCCCCCCCAATGACTTGTGGGAGGATTTGACTGTCTTTCCAGGCACCCAGGGGGGATTGTGGGAAGGCATTGGAGGACAGGCAGCATTCAAGTGGTGCTAGCCCACATCCTCCCCGCCAAGAGGGCAGGTTACCAGCGGGAGTGAACCCAGCACTCAGGACAGGATGGGCCAGGGAGCCCAGGTTTAAAGCACCACAGCACGAGAGTTTTGTGTGTGGAGGTGGAGCCAGGATGGGGCATCACCCGAGTAAGACCCCGGACTCTCTTTTGTGAAAACATCCCCCTTAGATTTTCACACTCAGCTGGACACCACTTCATCTCTTAGCATGAGCAAAACTGGTCTCCATTAAGCAACATTTTCTGTCCCTGTTTTGCAGATAGCGCAACGTCCCCGGTCTCTAGTTTTGGCTCATCAAGGCCGTTAAAGGGACACTGTCAGGATGAAAATGGCGTTTTACGAAGACCAGAGTTTGCAAAGCCTCTGATCAATGGGAGCACAGAAACTGCCAGACCAGATCAGACTAACAGCCCATCACCCCGTCTCCAACAGGCCCCAGCACCGCTACTTCAGAGAAAGGTGCATGAAGCCCTGCAGCAGGCACTTACGGGAAAATTTCTCTTCAGCCCCTCGGTTATTGGTTGGCTTCTGCCTAAAATGGGAAGGGTCAGATCTTTTCCCAGGGGGGAGGGAAATTTACCCCCTCCTCTGTGGCATTTGCCACCCACTCATCGCAGCGTTGCACAAGTGCCCCGGAGCCAGGACCTGGCACCGGCTAGAAAGAAGTCATCTTTTGCAAGGTCTGAGCAAAGCCGCCCGCAAACAGCCTGGGAGGTGAGAAGCTAATTAGGTGGCAGCAACTCCAGTCAGGTTGAACGATCCTGTGCGGTTGTTGCTATTAATAACAAAGGACGTTTGCTTCTCTACAAATAACACAAGCTGGTCTGCTCTCAGTCGGGGCTGGCTCTGTCCTGGGAGTTCAAACCCGACAGTGGCTCTGTTCCCTTGCCCAACAAAATCGCCATCCCAATAAAGGCTAGATCCCACCTTGGCCAGCCTCAGGCTTAGCAGAGGGGGCTGCACAGGAGGAACTGATCCCTTCGGGAGGCTCCAGGACAGCATACGCTGCTGCAGGCAGCATCCGCATATAGTTCCCCCCCCACACACACATCACCCCAGGCCATGCTGCTAGCCAGGACCGATACGGAGTCACTGCTCTGCCCTCATTGCTTCTTTCCAAGCCTTCGGCTCCTGCTAGGGGAGCTTGGCAGGAGTGAAAGGTGACGCAATCCTCCCAATTGGGCCCTTGGTGTTTGCAACCATCAGCTTTAGAGAAAGGACCTGGCTCTGCCACTGAGCCCCTGCGTGGAGTCAGTCCCGTCGCTCTGTGCCTCGGTTTCCCCATCTGTACAATGGAGATCATCCTTTGTCGGTCTTGTTTATTACGATTGTAAACTCTTTGGGGGCAGAGTCTCTCGGTCTGTTCAGTTCCCAGCACAATGGGATCCAGACTGTCATACCAATAATAAACTCGACCAAACTCACAGGGAAGGGTAACCCTGGCCGATCTGGGCCATGTTAGTCATCACATAGCCATGCTGGGCTAGACACCACCCTCGTTAGGGTCAGTGGAACTGCCTGGGTGCAAACGAGGACGGGATCGGACTCCTGCAGGAGCCAATCCCTCGGATTGCGCCCAGATCTCAGGCGGCTTTCCTGACTCCAGCGCTTTTGTCTTCGAGATACCGTCAGCCTCCCATCCCTGTCTCCGTGGCTGCACTTGGGTGCCAAGTCCCGCCAGGAGCTGCAGCACTGTTATCAAGGAGATGGGAGAGGGGTGGGGACTGGCAGAGCAGGGAGAGAGTGGAACTGAATCAGGACTTTGCTTCCACAGTGAAAATATTTACGGCCGAACTCTGATGAACTGAGACTACTAGCTACGGGGGCCACTGGCCGCCTCTTCCCGCCTCCTGCCGGTAGGGTGACCAGATGTCCCGATTTTATAGGGACAGTCCCGATTTTTGGGTCTTTTTCTCATATAGGCTCCTATTACCCCCCACCCCGTCCCGATTTTTCACACTTGCAGTCTGGTCACCCTACCTGCCGGCGGCCTGGGGAACTCCTGATTAGAGGCCGGTGGAGGAGGCAAAGCAGCAGCCTCATGCCCCAGGGAAAGGCCTAATCCTGTGGTGTTGTTACTGTATCCTAGCATCATGGCAAATCTTGGGTGCTCCTCCCCATACCGCCTCTCTGTGGGATGCAGGTGACGCTGCTGTAGGGAGGCAGGGATAGCTCAGTGGTTTGAGCATTGGCCTGCTAAACCCAGGATTGTAAATTCAATCCTTGATGGGGCCACTTACGGATCTGGGGCAAAATCAGTACTTGGTCCTGCTAGTGAAGGCAGGGGGCTGGACTCGATGACCTTCAAGGTCCCTTCCAGTTCTAGGAGATAGGATATCTCCATAAATGTATTTATTTAAAGCAGCCGGCTGATGTTATGCTCCTGATCCCCTTGCTGTGATTTTCCCTGACCCTTCCTTAATGCACTCGAGATGTCATATCATAATGCTGTCCGACGGGGTCAGGCTGCACGCTATTTGGGGCAGTGGCCTCACCTTCGTATTTGACTCTTAAGTATCTCGGGCCCTATGCAAAGGTATCATAACAACACTATCTGGCCTCCTGTAGCAAACACAGGCCCCCATGCATCTGCCCAGGCCTCCTGGCGTTAATTAGGATGCAGTTCTGGGCACTGACGCAAAGGCAGAGGCGCAAAGTACCTTGCTGCATTTCAGGGCCAGTCTGTTGCGCAGAGAGAGCTGGGCAGAATTCCAGGCGTCTGGGAAGCGGGCTTGGAACGGGTCAGGATTAATGTAGCGGAGGGGTGTTAAGACTAGAGGATGCCTCAGTCTGCAAAAAGTCAGACCTGGATTCTGAGCCTCCCCCTCCAGCAGAAATTTGGTTCAAGCCCAACTCATCTTAAGAGCAATTCTCCTAAGTATTAACACTACAAGAGCATCTCTGAGGCCACGATCAGCCCCCAGTGATAACATACAGAGAGTAAAAGAGCCCAAGAATTTACAATAGAGTAGGCAAAGGGCAGGGGAAAGGGATTATTAGCCCCATTTTACAGATGGGGAACTGAGGGCCAGAAAGATTAAAGCCCAGGTCCTCAAAGGTATATAGCCCGGGTCCCATTCAAACCAATGGGAGTTAGGTGCCTAAATATCAATGAGGATCTGGGCTTTAAAGTGCCTCACCCAAGGCTGCACAAGGGGTCAATGTTAGAGCTGGCAAGTGACCCCAGATCCCCTGAGTCACAGGTCACAAGCCCATCCCAACCCTCATTAGCAGCAGGCAAGTGACCCTATGATCTAATGAAAAACTCGCTCATCGCTGCACGGAGCTGGACAGGCGACTCAATCACAGGGCAAAGAATTGCTGCAGGTGCCGAGTGCAACTAAAAAGAGAATTATTAGCGATCAGACAAGAAGCTGATGTCCCGACGGCCTGGTGAGGCCGTGTGTCGACTGCAGGGGCTGTGCCTCAGGGCTGGGATGCAGGGGGAATTGGAGATTTCCGGTGGCCTTGCAGGAGATCTTCTCATGCATACGTAAGGCAAGATTTTCAAAAGTGACTCAGTGAGTTTGGGGGCTCAACTTGAAGCTACTTTAAAACCCTGATTTTTAGAGAGCAGGTGCTCAGGTCCCTTCTGAAAATCAGGCTTTCTTTCAAGCTGTTGCTAATCCCTTTTGAAAGTCCGGGCCTTACTTGAGTTTCCGTTAGAGATGGGCCTGAATCCGAACTGGAATACAAACCTAGATCCGGCCCCACGTTTCATGGCTGCACCTAGCGCCAAACTCCCCCACCTCTGCTTCAAATGGAGCTTCCTAACTTTGAAAACCCCTGCTCTCTCCGTGACGCCTGGTCCGTCCTTCCTGTCCTTGGGTAAGTCGCTTCCCCGCTCCGGGCCTCAGTTTCTCCATCTGTAAAATGGGGCTAACAGCACCTACCCACCTTCATGGAGCACTTTGAGATCGACTGATGGGAAGTGCTCAGTGCGTGATGGTTATGTCCATGCCAGACTAAATAATTCCAGAAAAATTCCTCTGAAAAAACACCTACTGCAGCATATCCAGCACACCACCTCTCTACCCCGGCACCCGTATACACGGATGCTCCCCAGGCCTACATACATCTCTGAGAGTTAACATGCTTGTAATGACCCAGCTGAGTGACACTCTTACTGTTATTTTCCTTTGTGATGGGAGTGGGAACCTGGGGGAACCCAGGCTCCAAACAGCCAGGCAAAAAGACCAGGTCCACCAGCAGGGTAGGAAGGATCAGGACCCGGGGATAGGACCATTGATAACAGAGCTTTCCACCTTCAAAGCCCTTTACACACATTAACCAAGCCCCCCCCCCCCCACCAAATCTTGTCTCCCATGTCACAGACAGGGAAACTGAGGCACAAAGAGGCAAAGTGATGCACCCAGGGTTGCAGCCAGAGGCAGAGCAGGGGTTAGGAAGGAGCTGTTCCTGGCTCCCAGCCCAGTGCTCAAACCACTCGCCCCTGCTACCTGATGCACAGGCCTCTAATGTCCCCTGGGGACCCTCCCACCCCGGTGCCCTCCATACTCACTGTTCGGACTTTCCTTCCACCGTGTGCCTTGCACCTTGCCACTGCTGTCGATGCACAGGAAGAAGTGGGTGGAGGCGTACAGCCTCCTCCAGCGCACATCACCCTCCAGATGGTTGTAGCTCCGGGGGTGCCTGCTGGTGGCCCCCAAGTGGCTGCTCCCCAGCGGGGCAGCTGGGTCCCCGTGGGCCGATCCGGCGAGCAGCGAGAGGGCCAGGCAGAGCCAGAGAGAGCAGGGGCCGGCCGCCCCCCACCGCCCCATGGCAGTCCTGGGGGCAGGAGGTCCAGGCGGCAGGTGGGACGGGTGTGACCATGTGCTACGACTGGTTCCAGCACATGCCCGGGCTCAGGCTGGTGGAAGGCGCGGGGCGTTCTCCAGAGCGCGTCACCAGCCCGGGCGAGAGCTCCCGGGGGGCATCCCTGGTGCCAGCTTCCCCGCAGGGCTCCTAGGGCAGGGGGACGACCCCCAGGAAGGGGTCAGCGGGCAGCAACCTCTGGGGGAGCCAGGCCAGAGCAGGCAGCAGCCGGGCTACGCCTGGGGCTTGGCAGGAGCGGCGGGTGCCCCCTGCCCGGCCGCTGCTGGAGTCAGGGTCAGAGCAGGTGGCAGCGGGGACCCCCGGGCGCCGGCTGAGGCTCGGTCTCAGGCGCTGGAGGAGGAAGTGGGGGGCGCGGACGCCACGCGGGGCCCGCCGGACCCGGGGACTCCGGCCATTGACAGGCAAAGCCGCCGCTTCTCCCGGGGGGGGCCCTGCCCGGCGAAGTCCCAGCCAATGGCAGCGGGCGGAGGGCGGGGCGGCTCCTCATTCATAAATCTGCGCGGCTGCGAGGTCTTTAAACCTCTGGGTGCGCGTGTGTGTGAGTACCTGTGTGTGTGCGTGTTTGTGTGGGTGTGTGCATGAGGGTGTATGTATGTGTCTGCATGCATGGGTGCATATCTGTGTCTGTGTGTGCGTACATGTGTACATATGTGTGTGCATGTTTGTGTGGGTGTGTGCATGCGGGTGTATGTGTTTGTGTGCATGTGTGTGTGCATGTTTGCATTTGTGTGTGTTTGTGTGCATATCTGTGTTTGTGTGTGCGTACGTGTGTACATATGTGTGTATGTGTGCGCATGCGTGTGTGTGTGTGTGTGTGTGCACGCATGTGTGTGTGTTTGGGCTCATGTGTGCGTGTGCATGTGCGTGTCTGTTGCCTTGCCCTTGGTGTGGTCACTTGCACACGTCCTACCTTGTGTCGGCCCAGCTCATTGCACGCCACCAGGGCTCCTTCCATCCTCTGTTGCCGCCCACAAACTCCCTGTGTGCCCCCCTCACCTCCCCTTCAATGTCAGGGACTCCCTGCAACTGCCCCACCAATCGCCACCTGGTCATTTTACAGCCACTTGGCACTAGTGTGAATGGCTGTGCAAGGGGCAGTGACATGGAAACTCAAGTGTGTGTGTGTGAGAGAGAGATGGTGTGCGCCACAACCTTAGCTCCCCCACTGACCCTGGGCAAGTCCTGGCACCGTGCCTCAGTTTCCCTCTCTGTAAAAGATGGGCGATTGCTCACCCCAGAGATAGACGTGTGCGTGTGTAGCTGTGTCCTGAAGTCAGTGTGTCATGTTTACCCGTAACACACACCTGAGCCTTCTGCCTTTTTCACACCAACCGCAGCTCTTCTTCGGCTTCTCATGCCAGTACATTGTGAAATGGAGATTTGTCTGTGTGCCCAACAGGTGGTGTGAAAATCGGTGTGTATGTTTACACGTGTGAGGGAGACACGGAAGCCGGGGGTGGGCGGGAGGGAGAGCCTGAGAAGAGAACTCACAGAAACACGACACACGAAACTGAGTTTCTTTTTAGAGGCAGGCTCTGGGTCACCCTCCCTGTGCACAAGCCAGCCACACAATTCCAAGTCCCTCCCTTGGGATCCTGAGGCTGCTGACGGTGCTTGAACAGTGGGTGCAGCTGAGCTCTTGAAAATCCGGGCCTGTGCTTTTTGGGGGGAACGTCTGTAGCTTGAGCTCCCTATTTGCAGCGACCCCTAGCTGTAGAGTGGGCGAGAGCCTCAGTGCCAATAAATGCACCTGCCCCTTGCTCTTTCCTGGTCTGGCTTTTGGTCACGCCTCTAAAGCAGTAAACTGTTTGCTGGAGAACTTTCCCCTTTCTCCCACTTTCTGCCATGAGGTTCCTGAAGCGCCATTAGCCAGATCCTCGAGAGGGTAACCGGCTGGAAGCCAGAGCTCCGGAAAGGTTCCAGAGGCATTCGAATATGCATTAAAGAAGGGAAGCCAGTCCCCCCTCCCAGCCCCACCCCAGACTCACTGCTCCCTCCTTGTTCATGGAATAGGCTGTGAGATGTGACTACGTCACTTAGATACCTAATTACGTACCTATCCCCTCTAACCATTGATCCTGACTCCTCCGCATTTGGAGGAGGCACTAGAGAGGAAGAGTTGTCCAGCGCTAGCCTGGGACCTCAGAGACCCGAGTTCAATTCTTCACCGACTCCCTTGGGCAAGTCACTTAGTCGCCCTGTGCCTTGTTTTCCCCATCTGTTCAATGGGGATGATAGCACTGCCCTTCTTCCTGGGGGGGCTGTGAGGACAGGTACCTTAAAGACTGTGAGGTACTAAGGTGACAGGGGTTATATACATACCCTGGACAGACAGCTCTGGAGAGGGGGGAAGTTGGAAACAGGCCAGACCGCTTTGGAGAATCCAGCTCAGCATCTGCACGTCGGGTGCTGGTCTGACTCTCTGCATCTTCCGACGAACAGGCCCGACGTCTGACTCCCGGGATGCCCCTCTGCCTGGTGGGCTCTGCGGTGACACAGAGTGTTTTGGGGGCCATGCTGAGCCTGTTGGTCCCCAGCAGCAGGAGATGAGCTTCTGGAAGGCAGCGACTGTCCTATGTTGACAAACATTCTTCTCCCTAATTAGCAGTAGGGAGGGAAGTGAGCACAAATATGCCTGGGCTGACCTGACCAGTTTTTTTATAGCTTAATAGCAGCCCGTGAGTCACTGCTTGTCACCAGGCGTATTTCTGCACCGAGACAGAATGACGAGGTACTGGAGCAGGCCCTGGAATACCTGTACTGCTGGCAGAGTGCAGCCTTGGGTATCGATGTGCTAGTCACACCCACACACTGCCGGGGATGTGACTTTGGCAACACAAACACACATATACATGTGACCTGCACACATACATATGTGTATACACACATGCATACTCGCATGGTACCGCTGATCATGTGACTCGTGCATACACACGTAGGTACTCATGCACAAACACACACATGACTGCGGGCCATGGGATTTGTAGGCATCATTGATGTGTGCACGCACTACTGCTGATCATGTGACTCGTGCACCCACCCACACAAGTACAGCACATGTACACACAACCACCAGTCGTGTGACTTGTGCGTGCACACGCGAGAGCTTTCATGGTAATTATTATCAGCTGCTGCCTCCATGAAACAACCCCTGTCCAAAAGTCAATGTGGCAAACCCTGGAATTCAAGCGGGGTCTTGATGCACCAAACCCAGCAGCGAGTGCTGGGGGATACAGCCTTGTCCCTCCCAGCTGCAGCTGGCTTTAAACAGGCTTTCTCCCGAGCCACTCTCTCACTCTCTACCCCCACTACAGTCGCTGTCTGCCTGCCCCCTTCTGTCCGACCGTGGTGTTCAGAGGAGCAGGAACCCTCGTGGTGGTGAAACGCCGGAGGGGCCCGTGCGATGCCCCTGGGTGCAGCAGATGGGTCGAGCAGTGACACCCTGGAACGCAAAATGGTGACAAGGCCAGAAACAGACCAAGAACCAACCATGCGGCACTGGGAATGGACCTCTGGGGCTCCCCCACGTCCCCAGTGCCGTGGGATCCCGCCGGGGCTCCCTGCCCTCTTGAGTCCCTACAACAGGTGTGATTCTCACCCTGGCTCACCGGCTGACCTCCAAAACAGCAGCTGCTCCTTAGCTCCGGAATAGGCCTCTTGGCAGCAAACCAGCATGCCCAGGCGAAGTGGGCAGGAAGGGAGTGGGAACAACCTATCGATCCAGCCTGGGGAACGGGCTTCTTGGAGCCTGGGGGCAAGAGAGGAGGGAAAGAAAGATCGACAGATGGGACTAAACTAAGACCCCCAGATCTGGCCACCCCGGATCTTTGGGGCTCAGATCCTAAGGCGAGTGGGGATGGACAGCTAGTCAGACAGGATCAGGAGCAACTGATCGCTTTGTGCCTGTTGTGTTATCGCCGGAGATTAAAGGGTCCAAGGTTTGATTTCTCGTTGGGGCAATAATTCTCCTGTAAACGCTCCCTGCAGAGGAGCGTTCATCTCCCTCCCTCCCTCCCAAGTCGGGTGACCAGGTACCAAGGGTGAAAAATTGGGACATTTTGTTCTTTTCTGGGGTGGGGGTATAGTTGCCTATATAAAACAAAGTCCTTAATATTAGGACAGTCCCTATAATATGGGGATGTCGGGTCACCCTACTCCCGAGGGACCCGGTACGGCTTTTAGAAATGCAGGCGGGTGCCACGCTGGGGGCTGGGAGGGAGAGGGCAGGCTCCGGAGGATGCAGAAGGTCCTGGGACCTGACATCTCTAGTGATTTCCCCAGTGCCGGGGTTTGATGGTTCCCTTCCTTGGCTAAGGAAGGCGCTGGGTCACCGAACGAGAGCGGCTCACTCGTTGCCCGCTGGGCAGCAGCTGCAGACGTGGTGTCTATTGCTGGCCTCGAGGAAGAGGCTCAGCCGGGCTGGGTGGCTCAGAGCTCTCCCGGCAGCTCTGGAAACGGAGATCGATT
Organism: Emys orbicularis; assembly: GCF_028017835.1. NCBI lineage: Eukaryota > Metazoa > Chordata > Testudines > Emydidae > Emys > Emys orbicularis. The sequence goes on along the minus strand of NC_088706.1, from coordinate 11,129,730 downwards.
TCCTCCCACCCTAGGGTGACCAGACAGCAAGTGTGAAAAATCAGGACGGGGGGTGGGGGGTAATAGGAGCCTATATAAGAAAAAGACCCAAAAATCGGGACTGTCCCTATAAAATCGGGACATCTGGTCACCCTATCCCACCCCCAAATTATCTTTGTGCCAGCCAGGGGTTCCTGGCAGCTCTGCTCACCTGCCTGCAATCAGCATCACCTGCTGCTTTCGGACTGCGCCACCCACTGGCCCCCAGGCTCACCTGCCCACATGAGCATCCTGGGGGTGGGATCAGCCCCGGGGCCCCACCCCCTGCAGTGTCACTCAGCGCTGGTGTCAGCCATCTGCAGTGGGAGCTGCCTGCAACTGGTGACGCCCATATACCCCTCACTGCACCTGCCTGTTGCTGAACTGCCCCCCACGTAGGGTGACCAGATGTCCCCATTTTATAGGGACAGTCCCGATTTTTGGGTCTTTTTCTTATCTAGGCTCCTATTACCCCCCACCCCCGTCCCGATTCTTCACACTTGCTGTCTGGTCACCCTACCCCCACGTCACCCCCACTGCAAACCGCCTCCCCCTGCGCTCCTCGTAATCAGTATCCCAGAACTGGCAGCTCAGGACCCCCCCTGCTATGAGCCACCACCGGGACTCGGAGGGGGCCCATCGCTGGCCGCAGCTCAGGGGACGTCCCCCGAACCCGAAGCCCCATCGGGTTGGGTTTCCAGACCCGGCAGTTTAACAAGAATTCCCACCCCGTACATTTCTCTGCAGCTGTGTCCCCCGCCGCACGTAGCGCCTCCCCGTACTGCGCGTGGTTATATAATGGTTATAAAGGCTAATCTGATCTCTGTGCAGTGCCCAGGCCTTTGCCATCCCAGCAGCAGCCCCACGCCGGGAGCTCGTGTGATGCTCCGCCCAGTTCCACCAGCTCAAGGTCAGTGGTTCAAATCCCCTGCAGCCTGGGGTGACCAAACCGTGGCTGCGGGGCAGCGGTTTGGTCGTAGGGTGAGCGTCCACCTCCCAAAAAAGGCAGGCTGCCTGTTAAGGGTGGGGACGACCATGAGCTGAGTCCCTGCTGCCTTTCACATCACCAACAGCACTCCGGCACTTGGCCTCACGCCCCGAATGACCATCCTTGGAGAAAATGGGGTCTTAGTGATGTCAACTAGACGCATTTTCCCCTCTGGCTCCCGTGTAACTGGCTTCCACAGAGTCACTCCAGATTTGCACGGGTGTAAATGCTCTGGGAGAGCTGGCCACACCCGCAACTGCTGTTACTCCCAGCGTGGGTGTATGTTGTGTTTTCACAGCCTCACCCTGCTGGGTGTTATTCCATAGGTGCCTATGCAGATGGGGAAGCCCACTGCTGATTACTGTGTCTTGCCAATTAGCTGGGAGGCAAACAAACCCTAATGAAAGTGGGCCCATGGCCCCCACGATGCACTGTAGCCATCTGGCTGGTGGGTGACGCTCGTTCTAGTTCTGCCAACAGCAGCCTGCTAGAAAGGGGTCCTTGGTAGATTTAAGAGTCTTTTGCTAAAGTGTTCCCCTCTGCTGTTCGGGAGGAGGGGGGCGACATCTCTGTGTGTGAGAAATCGAGGGGTGCAAAATTCGGGGGTTACTACGGTCAGAGCAGTGGGCTGGGAGTCAGGACTCCTGGGTTCTACTCTGAGCTCTTGGAGGGGAGAGGGGTCGAGTGGTTAGAGCAGGGCGGAGGCTGTGAGTTGGGATTCCTGGTTTTTATTCCTAGCTCTGGGAGGGGAGAGTGACCATGAATGAACCCCTTCCACCTTGGGATAGTAACTCACATCCTTGTTCTTTAGGGCTTAATCTGATCTGTAACTACAAGACCCCAGGATGGGCCCTAAGGTGGGGGGCAGGTTATCTCACATCTGCTTCCTGCAGCATTTCTTGCACCTTCCTCTACTGCACCCGGTACTGGCCCCCGCCCCGTGGCAGGCAGGAGGATGGACTAGAAGGACCTCGTGTCTGATCCAGTCTGGCAAAGCTGATAGTAGGACATGGGAGCTTTGTGTAACCATTAACCCTTCCCACGCTCCTGCAGGGTAGCTGCTTGCATGCCCCTCTCTCAGCTCCCCGGGGCAGGCACTGGAGCAGACAGCAGCTCTTGTGTCACTGGAGGTGATGCTGACTCAGATGCGGAGTCATCTTAATGAGCAAGAGTCCTCGCCCCAAGCAGGTGGCGTGCGGCGTTCCTGTTCCTCCGTCTGCACCGCGGTGGCATTTTCTAGGCTTGCCTTGGCAGGAGTTTATTTGCAGGGAGGATTCTGGTGTCCCCCAGGTGGATTGTTCCCATAGAAATAGCTGGCTCAGAGGAGAGGCCTGTGGGAACCAAGCAGAGAGTGCGGGTGACTGGTCAGAACAGGGGAGCTGGGCAACAGGACTCCTCCTGGGTCCTCTTACAGGCTCTGGGAGAGAAGCGTGGTCTAATGGTTAGAGCACTGAGGCTGGGAGTTCAGACTCCTGGGTTCTGTCATTGGATCGGGGGGGGGGGGGGGGCGTGCGTCTAATGGTTAGAGCAGTGGGGCTGGGAGTCAGGATTTCTGGAATCTATTCCCAGCTCTGCCACTGTCTCACTAAGCCAGTTTGGGCAGGTCATTTCCCCGTGCCTCAGTTTCCCCATCTGTAAAATGTCTGATAGCCCTGACCTCCGTCACCAGGAGTTATGATAATGTGGTATTTGGCTCTCAGAGCTGAGTCAGCTCTATAATCCCTCATTTTTCAGACAGGGAAACTGAGGCCCAAAGAGTGGAAGCAGCTCGCTCAGGGCCAGACAGCAAGTTAGCAGCAGAACCCAAAACAAACCACAGCGCACTCGACTTTCAGCCCAGTGTGCTATGGACTACACGACGCTGCCTCTTCTAGGGTTTGCTTTGAGATCCTCCGGGCCAAAACCCATTAAAACCAATGGGAGTCTGTGACCCTGGGCAGAGGGAGAGGGTGTGTGCGCCCTCTGCTGGAACAGGTGCAAACTGCCAGCTCTAGAGTTAAATACCTGCTTGACATGAGGCCTTGGCAATGCAGAGAGCCGGTGAAGCAGATGGGATGGGAGAGCAGGGGCTGCCAAGGAGCAGGCTCTTGCGCCGATGATATGGGTGAGGTCTGGTGCTACACGAGCAGAGGGGGCGGGAAGTGGAGGATTTTACAAGCCAAGGGCCCACTCCTGCCCGCTTCCCTTGTAGCTAGTGGAAATACTCCCCCTGATTTTAACCGAATTGACCTGCCTAGCATGCCTGCGGCTATCGTGGGCCGGCCTTGGAGGGTGAGAGTGAAACGAATCAAAGGAGATGGAGCCCGGACCTAGGAGGAGGGCGACTGAGGGGGAGAGGGCAGGGTAGCAACCAGGAACCGTGACTGCCCTGCGAGCAGCACCAGCCATGCCAGGAGGATCTCAAAGCTCCAGGAGGACACAGGAGGGGAGGCAGCCCCAGCAACCATGGGAGAAAGGGTCACAGGCAGTGCCCTGCGCTCCCAGCTCAGCCCACCAGAGGGAGCCAAAGGGCGCCCCTACCCTGCACTGCATCCTGGGAGTTGGAGTCTCCAGCGCCGGAGACAGCCCCACCTAGGCTTGCCGCGGCGCGGTGCACGCCGGGAGATGTAGTTCCGCGGTGCCCGGGGGTGGGGCGGGGAACTACAGCCCCCGGGAGGCGGTGCGGCCGGCGCGTGCGCGGTGGAGCCGGCGGCGCTGAGCAGAGGGAGGGATGGCGGCCTAGCGTGGCCGGGGGCATGTGGCGGGTGCTGAGGCTGCGGGCGGCGCTGCTGGGCCGGGGGCCGGCCTGGCTGTGGGGCCCAGGTAACGGCGGGTCCAGACAGAGCGGGGGGGGCTGCGCCCCGCGCCCCTCCCCCCCACGGGCACAGAGTCGGGGGGGGCTGAGCCCCCGCGCCCCTCCCCCCCACGGGCAATGAGCCGGGGGGGTGAACCCGCCTCCCCCCCTCAACGGGCACAGAGTCGGGGGGGCTGAGCCCCGCGCCCCTCCCCCCCACGGGCAATGAGCCGGGGTGTGTGTGAACCCCTCCCCCCCACGGGCACGGAGTCGGGGGGGGGCTGAGTCCCCCGGCCCCCTCCCTCCCAGCAGCGTGGTGAAGGTTTGTTCCCACATCCCAGGTATAGAGGACAACGGGGGCCACGGAGTCCCTGACCCTTTCCCCGTTGCCCCTGCACAGCAGCGGGGGGGGGGGGGTCATCGAGCACCCCCTTCCCCTCCCCGTGATCCCATCCCCCCTTTGATAGCCATGCTGGGGAGGTGGGGGGTGATGGGGCACGAGCTGCTCCTCGGGGGTCGGGCAGTTTTCAGTCTCCTCTGCACAGTCCCCATAATGGGGAAGGGGCTCCCCTTCCTCTGAAGTGGCAGGGCCCTTTGGGGAGGAGCCCGGGAGGCTGGTTCTCCACTCGGCGGTCCTGGCTCGGTTGCTGCAGCCCCTGGCCTGTCCCTGTGCTGCTGGGGCTTCTCCATGTGCATGGACCAGCGGTGACTCCATGTGCGTGTGTGTCTGCGTTGTGCCCAGCCATGGTCGAGGGGGCGTGCGGGGAATCACCGAAATGCTGGGCGGGAAGGGACCCCCGGAGGTCATCTCGTGAGCAGAGCCATCCATCTCGTCCACCCTGGGGTCAGGACCTCGCCCTCATTGTCCCTTTTTGCTGCAGGAAGATGGACCGTAGTGAGAAATTACTCCTCAGCCAGCGCAAAGGAGGAGGCCAGGAGAAGAGGCGCCTGCGGCAGGGCTGAGCTGCTGGAGTGTAAGTCGGAAACATGGGGGAGAACCAAAGGCATCTGTTCCCATAAGAGCCTCCCCCTCCCCCCCCCCGAGCAGTCTGGGTTTCCTGGTTAGTGGGGTTTATGTGCAGACCCGTAGCTTGGGGGAAAATGCCCCTGTGGCAGTGAGAAGGATCCTTTAGCCAACTCCACCGCCTGGCTGGCCCATACATTGATGTCAGGTTTGAGGCGTTCTCAGCCTCTTCCCTGCTCTGACCCCAAGTTACAGTGGGGCAAAGGTTGGGGAGCCCTCCCACCTAGCCGTGAGGAGCGGGAGGGTGGTTGCGAATGCTTCCCATAGTGCAGTGATGCAGATAAGGCGAACCAAGGCGGGCTTGCTCTCCAACCCTCCAGGCTGCCGTGCTGGGCCGGGAATGTGTGCTTGCCTAAATCAGGGCCCAGTGATGGGTTAATCTGGTTCTGGATATGGCAACCTTCCAGCCACCCCCTGGTAAGGCAGGACCCACTGCTGGGAAACACCACTCTAGGGGGTCCAGGCCATCTGCCTTTGCCACACTGGGGCACCTTGGCCAAGTCACTTTCCTTCAGTGGGAGCTGGGGATCACGCTCGCCTCCCCGAGGCTGGGGAGGGATAACTCACTCCTGTCAAAGAAGAGTGTCAAGCTGAGAATCTGGTGTGTGGGGAGCGACGAGAGGCTTGATTGGTGATGGGGGGACCTGGATGGAGACTGTCTGCAGTGACCGTGAATCACTTTAATTCCCCGTTCGCTCTCTGGTGTGTTTTCTCTGGCAGTGCTGGAGGCTCGCGTCAAGCAGCTCCAGGCCGATAACGTCTCGGAGGTGACAGTTGACCGAGTGGACGTTGCCCCACTGCGGAAGAGCAGCCTCCGGTGCCCTGCGCTGAGTCCGGCAGGGAAGGAGCCTGCTGCAAAAGTCAGGGAGGGGGGCGTCTCCTCTTCCGGGGCCCCCTCCCAGCCCAGCCGCTGGTTTGAAAAGCTGAAAAAGGAGAAATGGATCAAGCATAAGAGACAGTTGAAGCTGGAGCAGAAATTCTCCGCGGCTGCCTCAGCCCCTGGTGCAGAACGAACTAGCCCGCCGTTCTTGGAGCCAGGCAAGGCTGCTGGAGCCAAAGAGAGCCAAGGCAGGGCCAAAGCCGTTCCCCCAAAGGGAGGGACAAATCCAAAGGTATCCAGCAAATCCAAGACCTTCCGTGAAAGCCCCAGGGCTGCGGTGGCTCCTGCCCAGGGCTCTCCCAAGCCGGGCTCCCCTGCCAGCCCCTGTGCTGCGCAGAGCTATGAACGCAGCAGACTGGAGGAATTGCCCGAGATGGGGGAGCTAGAGGGGCCAGTGGTGTTGTGGGAACCAAGGCTGCGGCTGGAAGACAAGGAGGGTAACAAGTACGGGAGCATCCAGCTCATCATCATGTCCTACCTGGAGAGCTGCCTCTTCCTCCGCCAGCCCGAGAGGGCCCAGCAGTGCCTGCTGTTCTACCACCGCTCCCATGCCAGGAGGAAGCTGCTGGGCATCAAGATGTATAACATCCTCATGCACGGCTGGGCTAAAAAGGTACCTTATCCCAGTAACCCACGCTGGTGTGATGGGGGCGCTCACCCTCCAGTGGCCGCACCACATACAGATGTTTGGGTTAGCAGCTGGCTTTGAGCTAATGGTGCAAGCTGTAGTTGCATGTTTTTAGATCTGGAGGTCTGAGGTTCGATCCCTGCAGGGAGCATCTCTTTTCAGCACGCACCCTTGAGCCAGGCCCATGGGTCTGTTTTGAACGGGGGATGGCATGTTTCTGAGGGTGGAGTTTTCTGAGCCATTTGATCATATTTATTCATTGCTGAAATCCGGGGAGATTGATTTAAATCGTCAAGTGAGAAGCCTCAATTTAAATCATCGATTTTAATCAATTTTTCCGTTTGTACTTCAGTTATTTTCTAAAGAAAGGTGCATTCTCATTGGTTGATATAACCATTAAAACATGCTAATTGACAACTAAATAGAACCTTGACACTAGATTTGGTACATCTTTTTGCTACCTAGATGGGTACGCTATAATGGTATAACGTTTACCTAATCAATTATCACGTAATATTTTCAGATTGTATTAATTAATTGTATGTTTTTAGTATGTTAGAAAAGTGATGCATTGCTTATTTACTAGATAATCAACTTTTTGCTCATGATCTGTGTCAAGCTGCGTTAGGATGGTAACTGAAATTTAATTAAACACACAAAACAGCATATCAAATTTATTTTCATTAAACAAAACAAGCCCTTAATACAGGACATGATTTATTGTGCCATATTTTTAAAGCTTGACCAATAAAGTTAGATTTCCCCCCCCTACTTCTTTCTTTATATAGAAAAGCAGCCTTTCACTCAACATTTCTGATAGAGGCTCATAGATTTAGCATATTTATTTCCTATTTAAATATTTTAAGAGATTATAATAAATTCAGGCCTTAACCTATTTTGTATTAAATTTAGATTTAATTTTAAACAGGTTTATTTTTAAAAAGAAAACATAGGTATATCTCCATATATTAATATCTCATAGAGCTGGAAGGGACCCTGAAAGGTCATCGAGAGCCTCCTGCCTTCACTAGCAGGACCAAGTACTGATTTTGCCCCAGATCCCTAAGTGGCCCCCTCAAGGATTGAACTCACAACCCTGGGTTTAAAAGGCCAATGCTCAAACCACTGAGCTATCCCTTCCCCCCTAATTTTTAAACAGCAAAATCAATCCCCCCCCAATAATTTAAACAGCAAAATCAAAAAAATTCAATTTATATTGGACGAAAATAGATTTTTTTTTTGTTAGCCTTGGGAGTAATTAACTCGAGCGGGAGTTTAGCACTGATGGGAGGGAGCAGCTTGCCAGCCGTGGGGACCGGGTCCTTGGTGCTGGTACGGCATGGGGAGTGGCAGATTGTGTGCCTCACACACACACAGCCACTCAATGTCTCTCAGCTCTGATTGGACTGGAAGGGGTGAGGGGGAACCCGGGCGCCAATGCCCGTTCAGTCTGGCACCACTGGGGCCCAGAATGGGGCCAGTTGGGATGGTGGTTTGGGGGTTGCTGCCAGTTGTAATGCCCACTGGGAACTAGTCTGAGACCCACCACACTCGGCTCATGCAGGACCCCTTGGAGCCATTCGATGGTGGGACCATTCAGTGGCTGGGTTCAGAACGAAGCAGGTTTAATCTGGAAGAGAAATGGAGGGGCTTGGAGCTTGAATTGATCTCTCTCCCTCCTCCTCTCAGGGCTCCTTGAACCAGATTGGCCGGCTCTTCTTCATGCTGGAGGAAGCTGGCCTGAAGCCCAATCTCAGCTGCTACGCGGCCGCGCTGGAGTGCATGGGCCGCACTCGAGCCCCCGCCACAGTCATCCTAAGGTAACTGTCCGGGCGTGCTATGCCGCCTCTCCCTTTTCCACTGTTTCCCCCGGGAGCTGGGAAGAGTCGGCTCTCTAACGGCTCGGGAGCTGCGTGGGATAAGCACGGGAGACCTGCCTTCTCTGTGGAAATGCAGATTTGGGGGTTGTAGCGAGCTGCGCTGTGGGTTTGGTTCCCATTGAACCAGTGGGCGTGGGCGGGCTGGGGCAGAGCTTCCCTGCCGGGCAGGCTGGGGCACATCCTCCCAACCTGCCGCGGGGCACGTGCAGCTCCGTGTCTCGCAGTGGGGGACAGAACGGGAAGCAGCCAGCGGTGGCAGTGTGACGGGACATTGCGCGGGTGCTCAGAAGGGGAGCCGAGAGGAGCAGGCACACAAATCTCAAGCCCCCGTATTGGTCCGTGCTAGGAACAGTCTCTCTGGAGCTGCTGGGGGATGGGAGGTTGGAAAGCAGTGAACCTCTGCAAACAGCTGGATCTCCTGCCCTCCATGTATTCGTTACGGGGCAGCTCCTTAGACTCCTCTGTCTCTGGGATGAGCCGCTGTCCTGCTGGGTCTGTCTAAGTGGCATTCCTCCAGGGCCTTTCTCTAGTTAAAGTCTCCTGTTAGCTATGCCTGGACAGGTGAGGGTGACCCTGGCATCTCCCCCAGTTGCTGCTCCACCATCTGTCAGTGGCATTTGTGCACTGTTTCTCCTGGTTGCTATGACTTGGTGCCAGAAGCTGCTGTTAGCCCAGGGTATCAGTCCTAGGGATGACGGGCGTGGCTTAAAAAGGATTCGTGGTTGAAAACTAGTGTGTGGGAAGCACTGGATATGAGTCAAGGCAGCACGAAAGACCTCTTAAAAATCATAAATAGTGTTTGTTTATTAAAAGGGTCTCAATCCAGGTGAATTTCTGTGGCCCGATGTCTGTCACCTGCCTTGAAATGGGGCCGTTGATAGTTTCCTTGCAGTTCTGTTGGCGTGCTTTTTGTGACTCTGACTTTATGGCAGTCTGTATGTTCTTGGCCGGCTTGCCTGTTGCAGACGCCTCTTGTTAACTTGTCCCGGGTCACCTGTTCAGAGCTCAGTTGTGTTGATTTCTTGCCTGCACAAATCTATAAAAACATTTGCACGTCCCTTTGGCTCTGAGCATGTCTCCCCCCCGCCATAAAGATTCAGAATGGACCATCCTGTATTCAGAGACTGTGTGGTTTAATGGGTAGAGTTTAATGGACTGGAGACGTGGATTCTATTCCCAGCTCTGCCACTGAGCTGCTGGGTGGCCTTGGGCAGATCACTTACCTGTTTCATCTGACACCTTTTGTGTGTCTTGTCTATTTAGATTGTAAGCGCTTTGGGGCAGGGACTATCTCTGACTCTGGGTCTGTATGGTGCCTAGTGTGATAGAAGCCCCAATCAAGATCAGGGCCGTAGTGCTACTGTAATACAGGGAGTAATTAGATATTTCCAATGTACCTTTTGTGGCTCACTCGCTGTACTGGGGTGTTTATTGGCCAGCTTTGGAGAAAAGAGGTCACGGTGACTTGCTCTGCTGTAAAATCTTCCATCATGGAGGCTCCCGAAGTGCTACAGTCTTTACATAAAGCACCGCTGAAATGCAATCACTTCTGGGGAGGAGTGCAGCAGCCAGGTGCCCAGCACGCTGCACTAGGAGGAGTTTTGGCCAAGGATGTTGATGTAAAATGCCTTGGGATCTTTCCTGCTCTCACAGGACAAGGCAGGACCTCGGTTTTCCAGGTGATGGGTTTCACTCGCAGTCAGAGTTGAGTTTAGGATGGGGAACACGCTGCAGTTCTCTCAGTAGCATCATTCATCAGCCGCTGCAATGAGCTTGCCTCTCCTCCCTCATTTCTACAAAGTCAGCTGCCTGCAAATCTCCCTGCCTGTCACTTGCTGCGTAATGCTTGGGGGGCCACCAGATGGCGCTCTGAGCATGTGTCTGCACTCTGCCTGGCTGGTGTCCCAGAGATCTTGGTGGCTTTAAATAGCGGCTCGCAGGCTCCCAGGATTGTAGCTACTATGAGCAGCAGTGACTGATTCACCTTGGGAGCTGAAGGGCTCCATGTACGGGAGAGATTTTGATGCCGGGGCTCAGGGTGGCTGCAGAAGACTCCCAGGGCATGGCATCACGGGAATGGAGATGGTCCTAACCCAAACCACTGAGTTCGCCTCCTTACATCTATGCAGCAGCTGGCTTTTATTTAGCATCACGCTGGCCTGAGCTATGCCCACAGCACCGCCAGGCTCTTGTCCAGTCAGCTCGGTGGTAAACCCACAGTCCTGCTGCTCTGCGTGAGCATCAACGGTCTCACGGTGCTTCTGAAAGAATAGCATCCAGTGTGCTGGTTGGCTGCTGCTCTCCACACCAGAGCAGGCTGCCTTTCAGCACCCTCTAAGCAAGCGCTCGCCTCTGCCCGAGTCAGGCATAACAGCGTGGGCGGAGCTGAGCCTAGGGCTGCAACAGGGATATCCAAGTAGCTTCCCTTTGTCCCTCCCCTTTGATCTCATGACTGCATTGCAACCCAACCTCATGGGTTTGGAATAGCCTGAAATTCCCTGGCCCTCAGTCATGCTGGCAGCTGCCCCGCCGCCATCCTTCAGTTACACGCTCTCTGCCCTCTACCAGATGCCACCCGTCTGCAGCGTGGCTGGGAGCGAGCTCTGACGGGATGTGATACGAGGCATGTGTTGGAAGCAGGCTCCGGCGTAACAGTGGGATTCGGCTGCTTTGCTGTTAGAGTAGGAGGAGGATCCTGTAAGGGAGAAGGGGGCATATTCAGAACATGGTTCTCTGCCCTTGGTCCGTTAACGCCGTTTTCCAGCCTCTGCTAATGCAGAATGACAGGTGGATGCATGTGTTCGGAGGTGCTGAGACCTAGAGATGTCGGGGCTTCAGGTCTCTCTCCTCCCAAGCTTGCAGTTGGCACTGTAACCCCACTAGCTCAGGCTGTGACTTCATTGCATCTCTCCAGCTAATCAGGGTTAGGACTTGGTTGGGAGACCCTGCGAGAAAAATCCAGAACGCCGCAGGAAGTGGTGCCAGGTCACTAGGAGACGCGCTGCCCATTGAGCCAGATGGAGCCAGTGGCACCTGGCTTTGCAGCTGGTGAGGTCTCCTGTCAGCTGGGACATAAAACCGAGGACCTGACTGCTCGTGTGATCTTGAATGGTTGGAGCAGGTGTGTTAGCCCCCGTGCCCCATCGATTTCCAACATGGGTACGTGAGCTCTGCCTGGCTTCAGATCCACTGTCCACCTCTTGTGCCAGGCTGCTGTATGCCGTTAAACAACGGCCATGCCCCAACACAGCAGCTGGATTTCAGAAATTGGTGATGTCTCTTTCTACATCTCCGTGGGGCTGAATCCTGGGCCAGTGGGATTGTAGGTGTGGGGCACCTCTCAAGGTTTGACCCATCACAGGTTTCCAAAGTGGCTTGCGGACAGAGCTGGGGAAACCGACACGGCAGAGCGGGAATGTGCTTGGGAAGGGCGGTGAGTCCTGCTGCAGGGACGAAGCCCCACGCAGGGGAATCAGGCCTTCGTATTTCCAGGCAGCGTCTGGCAGGCCTGAGGCTCTGCTGTGGGAGCTAGGTTTCTGCTCAGCGCTGCACGAATGGAACATGAAGGTTAAGCCGGGCCCCTTGGCGGAGGTGGATGCGGAGCAGGGAAGGTAATGGATGTAACACGAGGCTGGGGATGTTCTGGTAAATAGCACTTCAATCCCAGTGCCTCCTTCGTTTCCCGCAGCTGGCCCGCGTGAAGCACATGGGCAGAGAGGGCTCTGTGCTCTCCCAAGGGACTGGATCTTGCTGGCTGGTGCCTCTGCTGACACTTGGGTTGCTGGTTTTAACCATCCCGGGTGGCTGAGGGGTCCGTCTTCTGCTGGCAGGTCCTGTCCCGCGCTCCCTGCAGCCTGCGTCGCTGGTTGTGCTGCCTTTCCCCTGTTACAGCGTGGGTAGAGAGACGGATTCCCGGCTGATGTACGTGGACAAGTTCCAGTCAAGTCTGTAGGCCCAGTCCCCGGCTGTGTGAGTCGGCAGCTTTGTCGAAGTCAATGGACCTGTGCCCCAGTAGGCCAGCTGGGGCTCCGGCCCTCAAAGGGTACAGCTACCCTGCAGAAAAACCCTGCAGTTGCATGTCTCAGAGCTTGGCTCACCTGACTCAGGCTGCTGGGCTCCCAATAGCGGTGTAGTCATTCCCGCCCGGGCTCTGAAACCCAGCGAGGCGGGGGGGGGGCGGGTCTCCGAACCTGGGCTCCAGCCTGCGCCTCAGCATCTACGCCACTATTTTTAGCCCCTCGGTGCAAGCCGGAGCCGTTGACCCGGGCTCTGAACCTCGCTGCTACTGGGATGTGGGGCACTGGAGATGTACCCAGAGTGCACATGTGGGTGTTTGCATTGACTGAATTCAGTCACGTGTGCAATTCCGCACGCTTCCAAGCAGAGGCCAGGAAAGTGTCCTGAGTGCTTTCTCCTTTTGCCCTTGCTCTGTCATCTGGGTAACTGCCCCTCAGGCTGGCGTTGTCTTTACTCCTGGCAGGGATGCGGGCTGATTTCCTGCCTGTCAAATGCTCTGCCCGTCTATCTATCCACTGGTTCTCAGCCTTATCCACTCTGAGACCTGTCTCTCATCCAGCTGGCATCTAGCCAGAACCACTCCCGCCCCCCATTTAGCTGCATGGGTAAGACCAGGGGGTCATGATTCCCCCCCCCAGTGCCTGGTCCTGACCCCACCTCTCCCAGGCTGAGAACCTCTGGGCCAGTCTCCCCTTGGTTGCACAGTAGAAACTAGTTCATTTCAAACCCTCTTTGGCTCCCGCTCCCTCTGTTAACTGAAGGCATTTGCAGGCCTCGTTTGAAAGGCTCCCCATGGACAATGCCGGCACTGCGTGGGGGAGCTGGCGCTGGCCGGCCAAGCTGAGGCCCTGCCCCAAAGAGCCCGTGGCTGGCGCACTGCAGCACAGATCATTGGGACGGGGTGTCTGTGGCCTGAGGATTCCTGGTTCACTTGGGATTTCGGAGACGTTGGAAAGGGCAGAGGGGTGCATGGGATAGAGCCAGCTGTACGGGGTGGCATGAGAGAAGGGCAAGGGATTGCTGTGTCAGCAAAGCCGCCCCCTCTTCTGGCCAGGATAGTGTGTCGAACCCATTCTCTGTAGCTGCCCTCGAGATCCTATTGGCTCCTGCCCCGGGTCTGTAGGCCCGGGCAGCGCGGCAGCTGGAAGCCTGGTAGCACGCAACAGAAGTTCCAGCTCCAGTGCTCTGTCTCGGTAGGTGTCTGCATTTCACAATGGCCAGCGTCTCCAGCTGAGCGTGACTCCCGGTGCGCTGGCTGACACCTGACTGCGCTTGGGAGGAGGAGAGGCTACAGCAGACCTGGGCCAGAGGGACCGTTCCATCGGGGCTCCCCAAGGTGGGGCTTGCTCTGATCCACATGGTTCCTTTCTTCTCCTCTCTGGTGTGCATCTTGCTTAGTCTCTGGTTCCCTGTTTGCACCATCCCTTGTCCTGTGCTTAAACATTAATCGTCTTCCTGGGTAGATATTCCCTCCCTCTCCTCCGTCCCCCCTGCTGATCCATACCTGTCTCCCCAGATGTGTGCAGCAGCTGGAAGAGGATGGTTTCAAGCTGGACGAGCTCTTCAAAGACATTGTCTACGAGGAGGACGAACGGGAGATGGTGCTGAAGGCTGTCAGGATAATCGAGCCAAACTTTCATCCGCTGTCTCAGCCCTGCTCGGAAATTTGCACTTCTCCTTTGCTCCGGGATTTCTACTCCAAGGTAAAGGGGGGCTGCTGGGCGCATGTGCCCGGGGATCCTGCAGGGCTAATGACATTTACCCTTTTGGGATAGGCTATTTGGGGCACAGAGCCCTTGTTATCGGGGTGATTGTCACAGAACTGGTTGCACAGACCACGAGCCCCTTGAGTGAACCAGCAGTATGACTAGCACTGAGCACGGATACATGAATCCTTCCAGCATCCCCAAGAGGCAGAGCCAGCTTTATAGATGGGGAGAAAGGAGCTGGGAGAATAAGTGAGTTGGCCAAGGCCAGAGAGGGAGGCCTGTGTCAGAGCTGGGATGAGAACTCTCAGGTTCCTGGCTCCTAATCCTGTGATCAGTCCCATTCGGCCATGCTAAGAGCTGGGGTTCGGTCCCTCCTGAAGGCCTGCTAGCTGGTGGTTTGGCTTCCAAGGTGCCTCACTTGAGAGCCATGGAAAATGGGGCCTTATGTCTCGGGAGGGGGGGAATCCACTGCCAAAAACAGCGGGGAGTAGTGCCCACGCCAGGTGTGTAGGGTGCTAGCTCGTTGCTGGAAATAAAGCTGGCAAAGGCATGGAAGCAGATTAGTTTGATGTACGACTGCAGCGTCTCATCTAGTTCGGCCAACCGCACGGAAAGGGGAGAGGCTGCGTGGGGCCAGCCCCGGAAGCTCCCTCATTCTGCTCGCGAGGTTGGGATTCTAGCGATGACCCTCATCTCACTGTCACCCCTGCCGAGGAGGCAGCCTGGGTTTCAGCCGTGTGGGTGCTAGCCGGGGACCCGGATTCAACGCCTTGCTCTGCCACAAGTCACTAGGGGGGTCTCTGCCTCAGGTCTGTAAATGAGGGACTATTTACACCTGGGAGCATCCAGCCGCTGAGCGACAGAAGCACCCGAACGCCCTGTACCTGAATCCCAGCACTCACCACCTCTGTCTCCCTGCAGGAAAAGCCGGTCTCCTATCCCAAGCTGGACTTCTCGGTGCGCGAGCTGCGGGAACGCTTCCGGCAGCAGCTGGAGATGGAGACTTCCAACACCATAACCATCAGCTCCGTGGAGTCAGCCAAGCCCCTGACGGAGCAAGCCAGCAAAGCGGTAAAGCCTGGCGCTCGGTGGAGTTACCGCAGGCCTCCTCTGAGAGCAAGGGCTGTAAAGGGAGTTTGGGTGGCTCTGTAGAAGGTGTGCCTCCGGCTCGGCCAGAGGCGATGAGCTGCATGTGGGAATCGTTGGGGGTGTTATGCAGGAGGTCAGACTAGACGATCAGCGTGAGCCTTGTGGCTGGAGATCACTGGCTATCCAGCGAAGTGCTGCCGGAGCCTTACGCCCAAACTGTGCCGGGGGTTACAGCAGTATTGGAAAGTCAGTAAATACCCACAATTCGAAACTAAAGAGCCTCATTCAAAACAAGCAGGGGACTAGATCCCCCCGGGTGTAACCCCCTACTCCACTGGGTTGGGTTTGTTAGTGCCTCGCTCTGGATTATCTATGAGCATTCCGTGTAATAACTGATGCCCTAGGGGTAGGGAAGTAGAAGCCGTTCTGTGCTCTGTGTAAACAGAATGCCCTGCTGAGAGAATGTGGAGATTGAAGACTGGAGGATCCCTTTGCTTGGGGAGTGCCCCCTGCTGGTTCATTCAGGGAAGTGCTTCCTCAACTCGCTGACTCTATGGAGCAGCTGGTGGTTGCATTGGAGGGCAAGAGAATTAAAGAAAACGTAGCCAGAGGCAGGCAGTGAGATAGAGGAGGCGGCAGCGGAGTTCTGGCCCTGATACTGGGAAAGGGGGTGAGAGCTTGGTGTGGGTCTCTAGAGACCCACAGACCTGGGGAATGGGGAAACCCACCGGCGAACTCCTGTGCCCTCGGTTAGCCCACACCTGCCTCTGCGCTCGCACCGTGTGATTGCCAAGCAGCTGACCGCCTTGTTTGCCTGTGTGCAGCGGGAGCTGTTGACCGCGCTGCGCTCTGAGTGGCGGAAGTCCCTCCTCCAGACCCTGCAGGAGTCTAAGATCCACATGGCGAACAGGAGGTCCTGGCAGATGAGCCTCTATCCCTACCTGTGCTTGCTGGAGGACGAGGAGTACGTGGACATCATGCTGCAGGTAGGACACTTTCCCCCGCCCCGTTAGGCTGCCGTGCGGGAACGGAAGAGTCTCCCTTGGCCGATGAGTCGGGCTTGCAGCTGTGCCGCGGGGCACTGTCATGGGGGGATTTGCATCTGGGCCTGCAGAACCAGAACTTGTGCCATGAGCCTGGACCGGGTCTTAGATCAGGGCCACGTTTGCTCCGCGTGCTGAGTAGCAAGCCCACGATCTAGCCCAGCTGTTCCTTCACCTCGATCTTGGCTGCGTCCTGCTGGCTTCTGTCTGTGTTGCACTCTCCCTTTGCTGCCGGGAGCCTGGGTGGTGCCTTTAATGCCCTGATTGATTTGCCCTTCTCCCCTAAGACCCTCGCTGCCTCCCCCTTTTCAGATCCTCTCCAGCCTCCCTCCCCAAGGAGAGTCCCTGCTGGTTTTAGCTAAAGAGCTGGGCGCCAAGATCCACAACAAGTACGCCGTCCGGAAGAAATCGCGCAGCCGCCTGCTGAAGAAGATCCAGAAAATCTATGATACCTACGCCCAGCTGCTGGCAAAGGACGCCCAGGTAGGCCTGTCTTAGCTCCCTGCCCCAAGGGTGAGGGGTCCCCCAGGCTGGTGGGCCATGGCGGCTGGGTGTGATAGAGACAAGGGCAACTGTAGCTTCCAAGGCCTGGACCCAGGGCCTTGTCTCAGGCTCTCCAGTCAATGCGAGCAGCTCTTTGCGGGGAAGCGGCCTGGGCAGCAGATTGCTTCCTGGGTGGGGCAAAGGGCTGCGTCTCTGTCTGCGGGATGCCCTGCGTGCTGAGCCCACGTCCGTGGGGAGGAAGCACTGACTGAGGGGTTGGGGTGTGAAGGGCGCTCCTCCCCCAACACCTAAGATGTTTGGGATTTTCCAGAGGCTTTGGGATTTGCTGTCAGACTAATGTTCCCCAATGCAGGACTCTCGACAGCTGAGAGTGGAGGAGTCGTTGTCCTAGGGCTCGGTAGGTTGGAGGACGTCTCCCAGAGACTCTGCCTCTGCAAACGTCCAGGGCTTGTCTCCTGGGAGGGCATCTCGGGAATTGCAAGTTCCGGAGAAGAGGCTGCGAGAGCTAACGAAACCACTAGCCTGTCTGGCATGCCTGGCGGTCTCTTCCTTCCCGGGTGTGGCTCCGGGAATGAACTCCACTGGCAGAGCCGGAAGGGTCGCCCGGGCACCGCTTGCCCAAGCTAGACCTGGCTCTGGCTCAGGAGCGACCCTGGGTTTGTACAGCATAAGCACGGCCGGTGAAGTTGGCGCTCAGAGCTGTGTGTATGTGTGGAAGGTGCAGATCTGGAAAGGTGAGAGGGTCGTTGCAGGTCAGGCTGGAGGGGGTTGGCAGAGGCTGCTTGTAGGAAGCCAGCCCCTTTCCTGCCTGCACTGACCATGCCTGTGCGGCTTTGCTCCTCAGCTGTCGCGCCTGTTCACATTTACACACACTGTGCGGCTGCCCTGCGGGCGTGGCGGGGGAAGAGCTCTCCTCGGCATCGTCCCACCCACACTGTGCGTCCTCGGCTGCCCCTCTCCAGAAGGCCCCCAGCCCCCGGAGGCGGCGCGGAGGGTTATCTGACCCAGATTCCAGACAGCTCAGTCGGCCCCAATTAATCTCTCGGGAGAAATAATTGCTGCTCACGCTGGGCCATTCTCCTCCTGCCTCCTCAGCTGGATAGTTACCTGCCGCGGGAGTACTGGGAGAAGCTGGAGGCCAGCTCGGGGTCCTCCCTGCTCAGCAAGGACTGCACCTGGCCTCACATCCTGATGGTGCAGCTGGGTGTTCACATGGTGGAGCTCCTCGTGCAAGTGATCAAGGTACAGAGCAACGTCCTGAACCCCAGCTTGGAGGCGAAACTCATCCCCGTCCTGTATCACGTCTACTCCTTCCGCAGCAGCCGGCAGGTAAGGGCCCCAGGGCAGGGAGGGGTCTGTAACCAGGCATCTGGACCCTCCATCAGAACAAACCCACTAGATCATCAGGTCCGGCCTTCTGCCAGCACCAGGTGTGGTCCCCCATCCTCTTGGAAGGCATCGCTATTCAACTGAACATAAGAACGGCCCTACTGGGTCAGACCAATGGTCCATCTAGCCCAGTATCCAATGCCAGGTGGCCAATGCCAGGTGCTTCACAGGGAATGAACAGGGAATCATCAAGTGATCCATCCCCTGTTGTCCATTCCTGGCAAACAGAGGTTAGGGACACTCAGAGCATGGTGTTACATCCCTGTCCATCCTTGCTAATCCCATGAATTTATCTAGTTCTTTTTTGTACCCTGTATTAGTTTTAGCCTTCATAACATCCTCTGGCAAAGAGTTCCACAGGTTGACTGTGTGTTGTGTGAAGAAATACTCCCTTTTGTTTGTTTTAAACCTGCTGCCTATTCATTTCATTGGGTGACCCCTGCTTCTTGTGTTATGTGAAGGAGTAAATAACATTTCCTTATTCACTTTCTCCACATCATTCAAGATTTTATAGACCTCTATCATATCCCCCCTCAGTCGTCTCTTTTCCAAGCTGAAAAGTCCCAGTCTTTTTAATCTCTTCTCATACGGAAGCTGTTCCATACCCCTAATCATTTTTCTTGCCCTTCTCTGTATCTTTTCCAATTCCAATATATCTTTTTTGAAATCTGCACACAGTATTCAAGATGTTGGTGTACCATGGATTTATATAGAGGCCTTATATTTTCTGTCTTGTTCTCTATCGCTTTCCTAATGGTTCCTAACATTCTGTTAGTGTTTTTGACTGTCACTGCACGTTGAGCAGATTTTTTTCAGAGAACTATCCACAATGAATCCTAGATCTCTTTCTTGAGTGGTAACAGCTAATTTAGACACCATCATTTTGTACGTGTAGTTGGGATTATGTTTTCCAATATGCATTACTTTGCATTTATCAACATTGAATTTCATCTGCCATTGTGTTACCCAGTCACCCAGTTTTGTGAGATCCCTCTGTAACTCTTCACAATCTGCTTTGGATTTGATTCTCTTGAGTAATTTTGCCACCTCACTGTTTATTCCTTTTTCCAGATCATTTAGGAATATGTTGGACACTACTGGTCCCAGTACAGACCTTTGGAGGACCCCACTATTTACCTCTCTCCATTCTGAAAACTGACCATTTATTCCTACCCTTTGTTTCCCATCTTTTAACCAGTTACTGATCCATGAGAGGACCTTCCTTCTTATCCCATGACTGCTTACTTTCTGAAAGTCTCTGAAATACACTATATCCGCTGAATCACTCTTGTCCACATATTTGTTGACCCCCTCAACGAATTCTAATAGATTGGTGAGGCATGATTTTCCTTTAACATGATTTGTTGGGGGAAGAGTCAACATGTTTTTTGTAATCTATTTATCTGTTCTTTACTATAGTTCCAACCAATTTCCCTGAAGGCAGGCTTACCGGCCTGTAAGTGCCAGGATCGCCTCTGGAGCCTTTTCAAACAATTGGCGTCACATTAGCTCTCCTCCAGTCATTGGGTACAGAAGCTGATTTAAATGATAGGTTCCATACCGCAGTTAGTAGTTCTGCAATTTCATATTTGAGTTCCTTCAGAACTCAGGTGAATCCCATCTGGTCCTGGTGATTTATTACTCTTTAATTTATCAATTTGTTCCAAAACCTCCTCCAGTGACACCTCAGTCTGGAATGCCTCATACCAGCAAAGGGCTACGGTTAGGCACATGTCCTGTTAGTTCTAGTTCCTTTCCTTCCTCTTCCCAGCTGCCCTGACTTGTGTGTGTGCCCGTTGTGTGCCTTGCATGCAGGCCCCGTTTCACTGACCAAATAGCTTCCTTCTCTTTCTTCCCTCCCCGCTATTCAGTTCCTGGCACACCCCACAGCCTCCCCAGAAGGGACAGAGGGTCATAAACTGCCCCGACGGTTCAGACATCCAGGCCTGCTCCAGCTGGGACCCCCCTCACGGCCTCGCCAGCTCCAGGGTGTTCGGCAGCTTCGGCTCCTACAGCCCCACTCCCACGTAGCTGTCATCCTTGCTCACGTGCTGTGGGTTAAATGGATCAGCAGGTTTTGGGCAGCCGAGCATGATGGATGAACTGGAGTCTGTCCGTTTGTCTGGTTCCGAAGGGGAGGGCTGGGGCGAGAGGCCCCTTTCCCCGGCAGTGAGCGAAGTGAAGCCGCAGTGCAGGGTTACAGGAGCTTTGCATTGTGCTGCCTGACTGGACTCTCTTGGAACCCAGTCTGAAGGGAGTTGTAGCCCCCTGTGTCGCTAATGAACTTGCCCCCCTCTCCCTTCAGAGCTTCACCCTTCTTTAATTCTCCCCCCCAGATCGGGTTTATAAAGCCCCATCCGATCCTCACCCAGATCCTGTCGAACGCCGCCGAGACCACGTTGACTTTCGACTCCTTTGTCATGCCCATGCTGTGCCCCCCGGTGCCATGGACCTCGCCGCACTTCGGGGCCTACATCCTCCTCCCCACCAAGCTGATGCGCTGCGTGGAGGGGGCCATCCAGCACCAGCTCCTGCTGGAGGAGTGTCCCCGCAGCAACCTGCACTCGGTCCTGGACGCCTTGAACCAGCTGGGCAACTGCCCCTGGAAGATCAACCAGCCCGTGCTGGATATCATCATCTCCATCTTCAACGCCAAGGGCAGTGAGAAGCTGGACGTCCCGCCGCCCCTCTCGGAGGCCCCCAAGCCATCCGTGGCCCTCCACGTGGGGCCCAGCACTCCCTGGAGCAAGTCGTCCCTGAAACGCGAGCTGACGCAGTGCAGGAAGAAGACGGTGGAAATGTACAGCCTGCGGATGGACGCCCTCTACAAGCTCTCCATAGCCAACCACATGAGGGATAAGGTGTTCTGGTTCCCCCACAACATGGACTTCCGGGGCAGGACCTACCCCTGCCCGCCCTACTTCAACCACTTGGGCAGCGACATCACCCGGGCCATTCTGCTGTTCGCAGAGGGAAAGCCACTGGGGGCGCGTGGCCTCGACTGGCTCAAGATCCACCTCATTAACCTGACGGGGCTGAAGAAGAAGAACTCTCTGCGGGAGCGGCTGGCCTACGCCAACGAGATAATGGAGGAAATCCTGGACTCTGCTGACAACCCGCTGACGGTATGTAGCGGGGATGGTCTCTCTCGCTTTAGAGGGAGCCCAGAACAAGCCTGGCACTGCTAGCCCTCAGGGAGAGGCATCAGGAACTAAGCGACAAAGCAGAACCCTGGAATCCAGGTCCTCTCGAAGCTGCTCTCAGCTCAGGTCCACACGACAAGCTTGTGCGGGCAGAGGTGCAAAGAGCTGTGATTTCCTGACCGATCCAGCTGTGCCTGCAAACGCCCCAGTGTAGATGCAGTTATGCCGGCAGATCTGTGCTGTTACTGGGGTGGCTTGTTTCGCTCAGTGGGGCTGGAATAAACCCTGCTGGCAGTAGCACAGGTTTGCCGGTTTGCGCTAGGAGTGCTTTGCTGGTATTGTATCGGGCATCTCTACGCCAGCAAAGCGCCTCTAGATGTGGCCTCCGTGATCCTGTGAGAGAGGATCTTGCCCTGCGCCCAAAGTGGAAGCCGGTGAGCGCCTGCCCACCCTGGGTGGCTTTATTAATGTTCCAGTAGCACCCTGGGGTCCCAGTCGAGACTGTGCTAGGCCTAGTGAGAGACAGGCACTGCCCTGAAGCTCTTCCAGTCTAAATACGCACAACAGGAAGGGTTGAAGAGGGATGCTGAGGCCAGGTCTACACTAGAAACTTTTGCTGGTATAATAGCGTTAGTTAGGGGTGTGATCTGCAACATTTTTATACTGGCCAAAGCCTTCGTGTCAGTGTGGTTATACCGGCAAAAGGTGGTACTGCATATTTCATTGGGGGGGGGATAGCTCAGTGGTTTGAGCATTGGCCTGCTAAACCCAAGGTTGTGAGTTCAATCCTTGAGGGGGCCATTTAGGGATCTGGGGCAAAAATCTGTCTGGGGATTGGTCCTGCTTTGAGCAGGGGGTTGGACTAGATGACCTCCTGAGGTCCCTTCCAACCCTGATATTCTATGATTTGGGGAGCCAGAATACGCTCTATCAGCAAAGCCTGTTTTTGCCAGTAGAACCTGTCTCTCTGCTAGGAGGTGCTGCCAATACAGCTGTACCGGCAAACCTTTTCTAGAGCGGACTAGCTTGCCAATGGGTGGGGTGACTTGCCGGAGGTTGTGCCGCAGGTCAGTGGCAGGAGACGTGGCTCCTGGTTCTGACCCAGTTCAATACCCAGGGGCTCTTCTACTCTAGTGCTGAGATGCTCTTCCCTCCCCTCCCCCCAGGGCAGGAAGTGGTGGATGGACACCGATGAACCCTGGCAGGCCTTGGCGTGCTGCATGGAGATAGCCAAGGCTTTGAGATCGCCGGACCCCACAGCCTACATCTCGCACTTCCCCATTCATCAGGTAAGGGGCCCGGTGGCTGTGACTGTTGGATTCCTCCTGCACGGGGCAGAGAGCTTGGGGAGCTAACAGAAACTCGGCGGGGAGAGGGCAGAGGGATGTGGAAGGCTCTGGGTCGCAGGGGTACAGAGGCTGTTGGAACTGCAGTGGTGCTTGGGTTCGACCTGTAAGCAAACAGACCCTAATTCACTCCCATGGCAAGGACCAGGCCACTTTCAAGTGCTTCCTGTTCCAGGGTATGGACGGGAAGGATCAGCGTGCACAAATCCCTGGTCTCTTCCTCATTGGCTGCCAGGCCTGTTATCTGGGTATTTATATGGCCGTCATCCCCATGGTATCTAAACCTCTCCCAAGGATCTGTAGTTTCAGTCTCACTACACACTCCTGCGGGTAGGGAAGCATCACTAACTATGCTGTGCAGATGGGGAAACTGAGTCACAAAGCTGCAGTGACTCACCCATGAGTTTGTAGCAGAGCTGGGATTTGAATCCAGCCTGACCCCGTGTTGCTTTGGATCAGGCAGGCTTGCTGCGAATAGCGGTCGTGGCTGCAGTCTCTGAAAGGCATTGCAACTGCTCAGTATATGCCCCTGGGGGTGGATCTCTCCTAGTCTGTAGCCAGAGGGCTTACGTCAGCTGTTCCGGGTCCTTGCTCATCTGGTCTGAGGGCTGGAGCGGAGCAGCTCTGCTGGCTGGAAGGATGAAAGCCTGACTCTGGATGAGGGCAGAGATAGTTCCTGCTGCGCTAAATGATGCGAGTCCAAGTGCTTCGTGCTCACAGCAAGGCCAGGCCCCGACGGGGCAGTGGAAGCAGAATAACCCTGAGCTTGGTCTACTCACGCTGCCTCCTCGCTAGCGGGGGCTGCCCTTACTGTCCAGAGAGGAGCTGTGGTAGAAAGGATCAGTTGCTCTCATTAACCTTAGCCCTGCTCCGTTCCGTCAGCACAGCCTGGGTGCACCTGTCAGAGGCCTGTGTCGTCAGAGGATACCCCGTCATTAACATTTCCCTGCAAGAGGCGTCTGTGTTTCTCCCCTTAGAGGCTGGATGCTTCTAATGGGGGCAGGGCGAGCGTGTGTCAGAAACTAACCCCAATGTCTCAGATCTCATTGGTGTGACGGCGAAAGCCGATGGGGATGGGGGCGGAATGGAAAATCAAAGATCAAGCGGAGGTGCTGGGAGTCACTTAATAGCTGGCCCATCAACCTCCCGTTGACAGAAGCAGTTCTAAGGTGGGGGCACGGCTGCCATGGGCCTGTGGATCCCGTTTCACCTGTCTGCAGAGCTGCAGGTGCCTCAGGTGGGACAGGGTGGTCCTTTCTCGTGGTGGCTTCAGCCCCCCCGAATATAGACACTGTAGCAGGAGTGGTGGGAGGTACTGAGCATCAAGGCCTCTGCGGTTCAAAGTATGTGTTGCAGGGTGGATTGATTGAAACCACCCGGTAGAAAGGCTCGATTTAAGTCATCACTTTGAATCAGCTTTTCTTTTTCTAAAAAAGTGCATTCTCATTGGTTGGGATAACCATTAAAACATGTTGATTTACACCTAAGCAGAGCCTTTCCATTGGCTTTGGTACATCAATTTTCTACCTGGGAGGGACCGCTAGAAAAATACACATTTATTTAAGCAATTATATGGCTTAACATTTTCAGATTCTTATTAATTGAACATTTTTAATATGTTAGAAAGTGGGGAATAATACATTGCTTAGTTACTCGGTAATTAACTTTTTCCTCGTGATTGGTGTCAGGCTGGGTTAGGATGGTAACCGGAATGTAACGAAACACACAAGAGCATATAAACATTAACACCCTTAAATGTTTTGGACAGATAAACTTCTCTTATCACAACATGTTTCAGATTTTCAACTAAATGGTTTATTAAACAGAGGGATTAACCACAGTCAGTGAACTAAATTGATTAGTTCAGGTCAGCCTGGGAAAATTTTCAAATAAACCTAAATGAAAGTGACTGGAGCTTAAAATCTTACTTACTCTTGAAAATGAGACAGTCTCCTAAGTTACTTAGGTGGATCTTTCGTACCATATTTATAAAGTTTGACTTCAGAAGTTAGATGTTTATTGCCCTGATTCTTTCTTTATACAGAAAAGCAGCCTTTAATGCAAAGTTTTTGATAGAGGCTCATGGATTCAGCATATTTTTTTTTTATTTAAATGTTTTAAGAGATTATAATAAGTTTAGGCCTTAACATATTTTGTATTAAAATCAGATTTCATTTTAAACAGGTTTAAATTTTTAAAGAAAATGTTGTTGTTTAAATAAAATAAGAAAAATCTGATTTAAATAAAAAAAAATCTGTTTTAAAAATTTTGTTTTCAAAAACACAGAATTTTATCCACCCTGCCATGTTGCATTTTAACTATCCTCCATAGAATTTTATCCACCCTGCCATGTTGCATTTTAACTACCCCCCCCCCCCCCAATCCCATTGCTTGGTTCACACCAGGCATGTTTTTGTCGGTGTTGTCCCCCCAGCAGCTGTCGATCCAACTGTTGTGGGAGATTGCTCAGTGGCGAGCATCTGCAAAGGAGGCCTGATACCTGTCTGGTCGCCTAGACTGCAGTGCCACACTTAGGACAGGTCGATGTTAGGTTTGGTAAGGGTCAGGGTGGGGGCCCAATCAAACCCACAGAGCTGAACACCCCAGAGTTTTGGGAGAGCTGAGATCTGGAGCAAAACTCTGGCTCAGTTGCCTCTTTGGTTTCAGGAAGGTTTTCCAAGCAACAGAGGAGAGGCAGCCTGACCCAGTGGCTAGAGCAGTGGACTGGGAGTCAGGAACCCTGGTTTCTATTCCTGGCACTACCACGGACGTGTTGCGTGACCTTGGGCAATTCCCTGCCCTTCTCTGGGTCGGTCTCCCCTCCCACCCTTTTTGTGTCTTATCTACTTCAATTGTAAGCTCTTCTGGGCTGCCTCTTACTATGTTTGTACAGCGCTTAGGACAATAGTGCTCCTATAATACAAACAATATAGAACAATAATTAAAATGTTGCCATTCTTTTTTTTTTTTTTTTAATTCCAGTGAAAACTTACTGTGGGGGTAGAGAGAGGGGCTGATTTTATAAACGTCCCATGCCATGTTTGCAACCCCGTAGTTGCAGCATCGGGCTAGTTCCAGAGACTCAGACAGTGACGCAGACGGGAGATGAAAGGGAAACCAATGAGTCCTTTGTCCCTGCTGGGAAAAGTAAAAAAGCAAAAACGGTGCAAAGTCCGCATCAAAACTTCTTCTGTCCTGAGCCGTTTCCAGCAACATTGGTGAGGGCATGAGAAAGTCAGTGGGAATTGGGTGCCTAACTCCCTTAGGCTTCACTGAAAATCCCAGCCTTGGTTTTTAACCAGGCAATGCCCCTTTAAATGGCCAGGCTCTCAGTCCCACCCTTTGTTCTTCCTGCTCGCAGGACGGCTCTTGCAACGGGCTGCAGCACTACGCCGCGCTGGGGCGTGACGTCATCGGCGCCACCTCGGTCAACCTGATGCCGTGCGACAGCCCCCAGGACGTGTACAGCGGAGTGGCCCAGCAGGTGAGACAGAGCCGGTAACCCTGGCAGGTCCCTACGGTTCACCCCTCTGCTCGGACCCACCGTGGAGCTGGTGGTCAGTGTCCCCAAGCAGAACAGTGCAGTTCCTGCCCTCCGGGGGGAGAGGAGAGGCTGAGATAGACAGCACTATGGCATGCAGCAGGCTCAGTAGACATCAGCTGATTGGAATCTAGCGCCGGACTGTCCCTCTCTCCCCTAGAGGGAAGCACTGCGGTGGCCACAATGAAAATCCAGCTGAGATTGTGCTAGAAGAGGGGAGGGTGTGATCACAGTAGACAGAGAAGGAGCCGTGACCGAGAAATCCCCAAGCCATGAACCATCCCCAGGCTGCTTCTCTCTGGGTTTCCCCCAGGGGCAGATGGGGAGTTGGTGAGACAGGGTCTCCAAGCAGCAGGGAGATGCTCCTCCTGAGTTGCTAGCACCTGGCCAGCACATAGGAGGAGAATTCTCTTTCTTTTGGGCGACATGGGAAACTGATCTCCATGGCACATTCAGTCCTCGGCCTCTCTTCAGAGACTGGGGTTTTCTTGGCATGTTTTGCAATATGAAATCGGCCTGCTGGGAACTGGACTGAGACCTGCCGCATTCATTCCACACACAGAAACTATCCTTAGCTCTTATCTAGAGCTTGTCATCTGTGGATCACCAAGGTCAAGTAGCGTTCTCCCCAATTTTCAGATGGGGAAACCGAGGCACAGAGAGCGGCTCAGCCAGAGGGTCACTGGCAGAGCCAGGAACAGAACCCTGGTCTCCGAAGGCTTGGTCCAGTGCTCAATCCATTCGGCCACATGGTGCACCTGACAGCCATTGGGTGCTGTGCCAGCACAGGGGTGCAAAGGGTCCGTATCGCAATACCAGTGCCCTGAGCTGGTGTCTCTGTGGTCCAAAAACTCCCTAGTTCCTCAGCTAGTGGCCTCTGTTATCCAGGGTGGCTAGCATGGGCCACAGTGTCTGTCGTGGGTGTGGGGGAGGGGCATTCCTAGGGCAGACCGGTGGTCTTGGCTTGGTTTCTCCACAGTCTGTGTAGAGGGGGTGCAGCCCAGCTGGGCCCTGGGGCTCCCTCGATGACCCTATTCCTATCGTAGAATATCAGGGTTGGAGGGGACCTCAGGTGGGTCCTGATTCAGCGGCGGCAGGATCACGGCATCTCCCCCTTGGTTCCTCTCCACGCTGCCCTAGGTAGAAGAATTCCGGAAGCAGGATGCCCAGGAGGGCATGAAGGTCGCCCAGGTCCTGGATGGCTTCATCAGCCGCAAGGTGGTGAAGCAAACGGTGATGACGGTGGTGTACGGCGTCACCAGGTACGGAGGGAGGCTGCAGATCGAGAAGCGGCTCAAGGAGATCAACGGCTTCCCACAGGTAGGACGTCCAGCCCGGCTTCCCCGCTGTCCCGCCTGTGGCCGCTGCCACTGGTGCCTGGCTGAGTTTTATGAAGCGCCTGTTTCCCTGTGGAGAGATTTCCCTTTTCCTCCTCCCCCGGCGCTGCCCTGCCCTCTGGGTCCTGCTAAGTAGATCCAGGCCAGGGGGTTCAGCGAGTGGGGCGGAATGGGACCCAGGTTCTAGGTGGTGTGCAGGCCCCTTTCTCTGCCTGTCGCAGGATGGGGTGGATTCTTCAATCAGGTGTATCCTGTCCCTTTGGTTTCCAGCATTGTCATCTGCTGCCCAGCCTCTCTGGCAGTAATGGGCCTCAGCTGGTGTCTTGTACAATACGAGGCCGTTCTGCTCCCTCTGGGGGTCGTATTGGCCCCCCTGAACCCCCAGAGGTCTGTCTCCATGCAGCCTGCTGGTGCCTGGGCTGGGCTAATGGCACCTCCTGCAGAGCAGAGGGTTTCAGTCGGCACCTCTCAGCGGCTCGTAGTCCCTGTTACTTACATGGCCAGTAATGCTGCGCAGAGGCCGGCAGGGTGCCCCGTGACTTGGCCCTCCTCCCGTGGGAGAGGAGAATCGTGTTAAATGCCAGAGCTCAGCTTCCTCTCCACCCACTCGGCAGCCAGATCCGGGTTCGGATTCCCGGCTCCCCTGACTTGCAGCGAGATCTGGGGTCTCAGCTAGCCCAGGTGGGAAGGCAGGTTCTGTGAGGCGGTAACCCTGGAGGGGAGGGAGACACGTCAGCAACGGCTCATCCCAGCTGTGGTCCTTCGGGTGAGAAGGCAGGCGTGTCTTCATCACAGGGACTCCCACTCCTCCCAAGGGGAGCCCCTCACCCTGCCTCTGATCCACACAGGAGTACGTCTGGGAGGCGTCGCATTACCTCGTCCGGCAGGTGTTCAACAGCCTCAAGGAGATGTTCTCAGGGACTCGAGAGATCCAGGTAAGGTCCCTGCTGCTTTTCTCCCTCTCTCTCTCCTTCCTGCTTTTCCCCTCGCTCCCCTCCTCTTCTGGCTTCCCTGTGTGCTGGAGAGAGCAGCACCGCAGAGCTCCTGGGAGCGCTACAAGCAGGTTGGAGAACAGGAGAGGAGCAGGGGGGGAGCCCCTAGAGATTGTCTCCTCCCATCACCCCGGGGAATGCAGCCCGATCTCTAACGCCAGCCCTGCTCAGGAAGTGAATCGGGGCCACTGGATCCGGCATCTCAAGCAGCAGGTCTCTGTGGGATCCTAGCCCCACAGGAGCATTCCTGACCCCCACCCAGGTGGAATGACTCCCCTGGGGGAGGGGGCCGGAGGGTGTTGTGCCATCCATGGTGGGCTCAGAACAGCCTGTGGTGGGCGGGGACGTTATGGGGTGAATCTGTCCTTAGAACCCCTGGAGCCTCTGGGGCTCTTAAAAGCTGCTCACTCCAGTCTGTCCCTGCAGATCTGGCTGACGGCGAGTGCCCGGCTCATCGCCAAGTCCGGGAACCCGGTGGAGTGGGTCACCCCACTGGGCCTCCCCATCGTGCAGCCGTACCATCAGGCCAAGTCCACAGTGGTGAGTGCCAAGGGGAGCAGAGGTACCGGCAGCTTGTGAGCTGGGACCTCAGTATGGAACATGGGGGATCTAGATCAACGCCCCGCCAACCACCGCCCTGGACCGAGGGCATTAAGGGGCAGTGCGGCAAAGTCTCCAGCCGGTGCATGTGTCGAACCTTGCTGTGTATGTGTGGGTAGTGTGCTGGGAAGTCTCCAGCCGGTGTATGTGTGTCGAACCTTGCTCTGTATGTGTGGGTAGTGTGCTGGGAAGTCTCCAGCCAGTGTATGTGTGTCAAACCTTGCTCTGTATGTGTGGGTAGTGTACACCGTGCTGTGAAGATTCCAGCCGGCGGGGGTGCCGAATCTAGTTGTGTTATACATGCCCGTAGTACAGTGAAGTCTCCCGTGGGTGGGTCTGGGCGGGGAGGGTTTGTGAGGGATGGGTACGGTGTCAGGCCGCGCTCTCTCCCCCCTCCCCACTGACTCACCGGGGTAATGAACCTTTCAGACTCCGGGAGGTGAGCCCAGCACGAGGCAGGGAAACAGGATGAGAAATGAGAAGTGGTTCCTCAGGGTTCACATGACTCACTCTCGCTCCAGTCCCACACTCATCCTCGCTGATCCCCTTCCTTTCTCTCCCCCTCCCCCCCCCCCCCCCCCAGTCTAGTCCTCTCAGCAGCCCTCTCCTTCCCACTCCACCTGACTAATTCAGCAGCTGAGATTCTTGGAGGTGGGAGGAGTTTATCCCTGAGAGGAAGAGACCAGAGGGGGCTTGTATGAGCACTGACATGTGGGCATGAGTCAGCTCTGGGGCGGGGCCCACGGCGGAGCCAGCATCCTTGGGGGGCTGAAGGGTGAGTCAGCGGGACGAAGTCAGGATGGTATTTAAGAGTAGTGGAGCTGGTGAGTAACCGGGGCTCCCCAAAGGCTCAATGACGAGACCCCCACGTGGTGCCGACGGGGGCAATTTTCCGGCATATCAGCAGGGAAACAGATTCCTGCTTGCCCACCTGCACGCAGAACCTGCCCCGTCTCCTAGCCACTGGCACGCCACGTCCCAGCAGTTATGGGGCAGTTCAGGGCGGCCTGCCTGTCTCCAAGCCACTGATTTGTTCAGCTGCATTTCCCAGATCTGCTCGTGAGATAAAGGCCTTTAAAGCCAGGGAGTCTGGGAGCCGGTGAGTCTAGCCGCTGGGCGCCTCCTGGGAGACATGCTGGCCAGCAGGATGAAAGCTCCTGTCCGCTTTCAAAGATCTGAAGTAGGCTGTTCTAATCTGGCCAGGGAGGTGGCCGGGCCAGTCCTGATCCTAGGCTCTGCACGGCGCATGCTGGGGGCCTATTGCTCGTGTGAGCCGCTCTCCAAGAGTGGCATGCCTGGGACTCCCTGGGAACGGGTGATTGTGTCTCTCTGCAGCTGAGTCCGGTCTCTCTCTCTCTCTCTAGCTGAACAGCACCATGCAAACCCTGAGTCTGAACGTGCGATTTGACGCCAGCCAGTAAGTACCAGACTGCGAGAGCTCGGCGCAGACTCTGCGTTCCTTTCCCCTCAGTCTGAGTGATTCCCCCGCCCGCCCCGGTGCAGCCTGGAACTGGGGGAGCCCTCGCCTCCAGGCCGTTTGGAGACAAAACCCTCCCATCAGCAGAGCTTGGCAGATGAGCCCGCAGCAGGAGACACAGGCACTGGTCAGGGCTGCTGCTGGTATTCGCACGCTCCTACGTTCCTTACCTCATGCTGCCCAGTAGGCGTAGGGGGTGGCAGGGGAGGAAGGGCCGGAGGGAATCCAGCAGCGTCCGTGGACAGCGCTGGAGGTGCAGGGCCGTAGCACCCGGCGTGGGATTCCTGGAGAGGGCAGCATCTGCCACCTGCTCCCTTGTGTCCATGAACCAGTGGGGGGGGGGGGGGGGGGGGGGGCAGCTCCTAGAGCTCCCGTCACCGCAGGGAATGCAGCCCAGGCTCCATCCCCACCTGTGCTCTGCCCACTGGATCCAGTTCCCTCCGATCGTGCAGCTCTGGTTGGGGGCATTACCCTGACAGCAGGTCCTGGGCGCTCTGCCTCCCTGCTCTTCCCTTCCCCCGGCTCTGGCCGTGGCGGGCAGCCGGGCTGTCTGACTGACTGGTCTGTGCTCCGCTGCAGGAAACCGGATACGGTGAAGCAGAAAAACGCCTTCCCGCCCAACTTCATCCACTCGCTGGACTCCACGCACATGATGCTGACGGCACTGCACTGCCACAGGTAGGGCCACCTCGGGTCATCCTTGGGGCTACTCTAGCATTTGTGGAGGCAAATCCGCAGGGTTGAGCTGCCCTTGCCGGGGTCCAGCCCTGCTCCTCCCCCCACGGGCCTGCGATCAGGGAGGCACCGTACCCAGGGCACTAGGCAGTGCCACAAGGGATGGCAGCCCCCTTTCAGCTCACGCAGGCCCCTGTGCTGGCGCCAGCAGGAGGGTTTGGCTGCCTGAGACAGGGCCTGGGCTGACATCAGAGAAGAGGGAGGGTCTCTGCGGGCACCACCTGACCCGGCTGCTCTGCTGCCTTTCAGACGGGGCCTGACGTTCGTCTCGGTCCACGACTGCTACTGGACCCACGCGCTGACTGTGGATGTCATGAACCAGGTAGAGACCAGCTCCACCCCCGCGTGAGCAGAGCCTCTTTCACTGACCCAACGCGTCCTCCTCGAGGGGGCTCGGCAGGTGCTGTCCGGCCCCTGTACCTGGCTCTGGAAATCGTCTCCTCCCCCCGCCCCAATTACGTGGGTCTCCTTTCCCTCCCCACCCTGTAGTCTGATTGGCTGTCGGTAACCAAGGCGATGCACCCTGCAAAATACAGTGTGCCAAGATGGCACCTGCTGTTCATGTGTCCCAACCCGCAGCCCCCTGCTATCCCAGCCCTGGGCTCCCCAGGCACGTAGCTCTGCCATTGCCCCTCGCTCGTAATGCACGGCCCTTCCTGGGGTGTTAGCCCTGGGCTTCCCTCCGTTCCCATCCCCCTCCAGCTCCGCTGACACCCCTCGACCCACGGCCCCTCGCTGTGCTCCGTGCTCTGCAGACGCACCCCACCTTCAGCCCGGTGAGAATAGCTCTAAATGGAATCTGTCTTGGGGTGAGAGGGGTGCATGCTATTGTATTCCACTCACTTGTGACCTCCGTGCACTGCCAGGTGTGTCGAGAGCAGTTTGTGGAGTTGCACAGCCAGCCCATCCTGCAGGATCTGTCCAGGTTCATGCTGCAGAAATATTGCACTGACTCTCTGTAAGTACCCAGCTCACCCGCCCGCCCTCTCTGGGGCTCCTTCAGGGGAACTTCCTTTGTTGACTGTGCTGTGTAAGTTCCACAGCCTCCGGCTTGGAGCCTATCCGCATTATCGTTCTTCCGGCTGCCTCTGGGCCGCTCTAGGACAAGGATGGCCCAGTGGTTAGTGAGCTAGGCTACGGCTAGCCTGGGTTCAATCCCCTGCTCTGCCACAGACTCCCTGTGTGACCTTGGGCAAGTCTCTCTGGGCCTCAGCTCCCCATCTGCAAAGGAGGGTGAGATCACTGCCCTGCCTCAGAGGGGCTCTGTGTGCAGAAATTCTGTGAAAGTTGGCAGGTGCTCAGATACTCTGGCCAGATGGGGGCGGCTAGGCACCAGAGAGCGATACTGAGATAACATGGGCCGCAGGAAGATACTTAGATGCCCAAGCGGTCACATAGGGAGAGTCTTATCTCGAAGCTGATCTGGTGGTTCCTTTGACACCGGGGACCTGTCACCGCCCCCTTGGCTCAGAGCCATGTGCCCACAAGCTGCACAGGAGATGTGTGAGAGTCAGGCTGGGAGCAGGAAGGGTTCACGTTCCTGTTTAACACCCCTTTTTCTCGTGGCTTTTTTTGACCCAGGGCTGAGTGGAGGGATAAGAAGTCCCTCGAACCCAAGAGGCTGGTGGAGCTGCTGTCCAAGGTCCCTGAGACAGGTACTGTTATTATCCATTGTGGTTGTTACGGTAGTGCCTCTGGGCCACCCACGAATGCTAGGCACTGGACACACACTTGCCTCTGGAGCTGGTTCCCAGGGGCGGCTCCCAGGCGTGAGCCCTCTGACATGAGTGATTGGAATGAGCCGGCCCCCAGCCCTTCCCCGGCAGTAGCCATGTTTCTGATGACCAGTGTCTTTGAGTTCATCCCGCAGTGGGCAGGAGGAACCTACGAGACAGGACATGGCGTTGTGCTCGGGGGGTGAAAGAGACAGAGGCTTGGTCTACGCCTAAGATGTAGGTTGACCTAGCTACGGTGCTGGAGAGATGTAGCTAAGCCCCGGTGTAGACACAGCTAGGTCAATAGAAGGATTCTTCCGTCAACTAGCTACTGCCTCTCGGGGCAGGATAACCCTTTCTGTCGCTGTAGCAAGTGTCTGTAGAACAGCGGCAGGGCTGCAGCGGCGCCTCTGTAGCGCTGGTAGTGTAGACGCACCTTAGCCTGCCAGACCCTACTGGGGAGCTCGCTTGATCCCCAGGGATCCGTCTCGCGCTGCCAGGAAGGCTGGGTGAGCATCACTATCTTCCCTGTGTCTGGCTGCCAGCCCCCACCCCAGCAGAATCTCCTCCTGGTCCCCGTCCCGAGGCTGGAGTGGACGCACGGCTGGCTGGGAGAACCCCGAGCTCGGCAGTGTCTTGCTGGGGCAGTTAGCGCAGGCGATCTAGCCGAGTTGCAGTTCAGCACTGCACCCTGCCTCCCTGGAACTCCGCCGTGGGGCTTTGCTCCTCATAGACAGGGGCACGGGCAGGAAGGCTGGCACTGCGGTTGAGGCACTGGGCTGGGTCTCAGAAGATTTGGCTCAGTTCCACCACACACTCCCTGTGTGACCATGGGCAAGTCACTTCATCTCTGGGCTTGTGTTGCCGTTCTGAAATGGGAACTCCATTTCCCCTCCACAGCGCCCACCTTAGGCAGAATTTAGCTCGTTTCTTCTCCCCCTGGAAGCCAGTCTCCCCAGTGCGCTAATACGTCTTGTTGCTCTGCTCCAAACATTCGTATTTGCCAATCTGTTCCCACGAACGAGACATCGTACCAGGGATAGAAGTTAGACGCATGGGATAGCGATTGCCGAGATGCGGCTGATACGCATGCAGCGGGAGTAAGACAATTTGTTTAGTTCCCTTAATCTCCAGGCGGGCGTCTCATATGGGTCGCATGCATCTGTCTACATTTTCTCCACAGGAGAAGGTGGGAGAAAGTAGCATTGCCGCTCACTGTTACGCAGCTGCCACCCACCGCCCCAGAGGTGGCTGCATTTCAATGGCGGGTGAAGCCTTCCTTTTGGGATGACTCTGCTAACATCAGCCATTGCTGAGGGAGCCCCTGGCAATCAGGCAGGGCTGGTTTTGATTGCGTGCGGGGCAGACACGCTGCTGCAGTTCTCAGGTGCCCTGAGAGCCGCAATCAGACCCCAGGTTTCGAAGGCTGAGATGCCGTCATCTGTGCGAGTCCCCTCTCCGCCCTGGTAGGACATAACCCCCCGCACAGCAAGCTGCCTTTGGCTCCCATCCCGGCATCCAACTTGCTGCGCGAGCCCAGGCCGGCTGGAGAGCAGAACCTAACTAGCTGGCCGAGATAATCGGAGGTCACCAAGCAAACAGCCCTTGTCCTGACCCAGTCTCTGTCCCTCGCTGGTTCTTCTGCAAGGCCTGGTCCACGCAAAGCTAGAAGCATCCTTGCCCCGGTACTGAAGCCTTCCAGCGTTGCACCCAGCACAGCCTAGGAGGGGGGAGAACATGTCCTGGGGTGGGTGTCCTAGTTCCTCTTCCTCCCCGCTAACCCTCTGCCCCAGGGAAAGCGTCTGCCCGCAATGGGCCGGGTAGCAGGCGGGGGCCTGTGAGCAGTGTGGGCCCCCTGGCATGCTCTCTGCCCCAGGTGGGGTCAGGGAGAGTCGGGCTGATTGCAGCAAAGGGGCTGCAATACGTCTCTTGCTGCTCTCTCCTCCCTGCAGTGGGGGGCTCGTGCTGAGTTTGGGGGGTCGGGGTGTAGCCTAGAATTTAGGGCGGCAAGGGCCAGTGGGATCATCTGATCTGAGTGCCTGCATAACACACCCAGCGATTCCTGCATCCAACCCGTACCTTGTGGTTGAGCTAGAGCACATAGTTGAATCCTTTCCCCTAGAATGCTAAGAGACGCCCCCAGTCTCCAACCTGTGCAGCCCCCGCTCTGACCTTCCCTCTGCTCCCTCTTCCCCTCCAGGCAACTTTGACCTGCAGAAGGTGAAGGAATCTACGTATTTCTTCAGCTGAAACGGACCCCGGGCAAGGCCCTGGACTGTCTATCGAACGCTGGCTAATTGGACCAGAGGTGCCAGCCAGCCGAGTCCAGGGTGGGACCTGGCTCACAGCACCCCCAGCAGAGAACAAGGGGAGACTGTGTCCAGGACCTCGTCCTGGGGGCACAGCAGACAGCTGGCCCAGGGAAATACCCACAAGGGGTGCGTCGGCCTCTGCTTTGGAAACGGACCCTGCCTGGAGAGCAGGAGCATGTGGCTCCACTAGGAGGCAGGATCTCTGCTTTCCCTTGTGCCAGGAGGGGCGTGGCGCTGCCTTCGTATGGCTCTCGCCAGCCCAGCTCACCCGTTCCTCCCTCTGTGCCAAGGGACCTTGAGCTGGAGATCACCGGCTGCTATTTCCCCCGGCGACTGGGGATCGCCGACGCTGACCCAAAGACAAGGTTGCTTTGCTCACCGGGAGCCTCTGGCCCCAAACTGAGGTGGAAGGCAAGGGGCTGATTGGGGACTGGCATTCCCTGCGACCTCAGCCTCACACAGTTGGGTCTCAGCAAGGGGCCCCTGTTTGCTGCTGGTAACTCAGGTGCTCTAGGCCAATCGACCAGGCCTCTCTTCCCCCTTCACTCACCCCCACTCACTACCCCATGCGTCCGGGGAGGAGGGCATCCTGCAGATGGAGCCCTCCAGGCCTGGCTTTGAACACCGTCTGGGTCACCCCCGCCCACGCCAGGCCGGAGCGCTGTCGGTCTGCGCAGGGAAGGGGGCCGTGGGTCTAGGATCCCAGTGAGATACTCTCTTCACTGGACTCCTGCGCCAGTAGCTCTAATGGCGCCGTTGCAGGCTAGCCGAGTGTGCCTGGGGGAGCGAGCTGGAGAGCTCCTCCCGGAACAGCAGCATCCTACAACCAAAGACCTCAGAGTGCTTTAGGATTCTTGGCCAATGAGCTGTTGAATAACCACTTGCCTGGGGAACGAGAACCTGCCCGTCCCTGGTCTCTGCAGCTGCGTCGGACTTTGCTGGCGTTGGCCGGGGTGCGGCACTCAGCCCCGCACTCCGTTTCCGTTCCTTTCCTCTAGCAGCGTGTGTGGGGGGGGGGGGAGACGGCTCCTGGGATATGCGCCTCCCCAGGGGAGTGGTTATTCTGCACTGGGGCAGCCAGTCACTACTGGAATCCAGAGGAGCCTCCCGTACTGATTCACCCTCCCTGCTACGCGGAGTCCTGTCTCCGGGCGCTTTCCAGCGGTGTCTCGTTTTCTGGGATATTGAAGATTCGGCTGCACAGTCTCCGGTGGGGCGGGTGTGTAACTGGAGCGGTGTGTGGAGCACTGTACATTAAAGCCCTTTGAAACGTCTCCTATCGGGGCTGCTTTGTTAGCAAGTGTGGTTGTATTCCGGTGGCGTCTAGAGGCCCCAGCTGAGTTCAGGGCTGGTTAGGCCCAGCACTGCAGTGAGAGCACGTCCCTGCACTGAGGAGCTGACAGGTTCAAACGAAGAGAGAAAGGGTGGCAGGGGAAACTGAGGCACAGAGCAGGGAGGTCAGTGTCAGGGATATAGAACCCAGGGCGCCTGACTCCCAGTCTGCTACCCCATCGCTGGGCCACACTGCGGACCTCACTGTGTGGAGGTGCGTGCTATTTACTGCAGGGGCGGCCAGCCTGAGCCTGAGAAGGAGCCAGAATTTACCAATGTACATTGCCAAAGAGCCACGGTAACACGTAAGCAGCATAGGCGCCGACTTCTGCTGGTACCGGTGGGTGCTCGACCTCCCTCTGCCCCTTCCCCTCCCGCCCCCTTCCAACCCCTTCCCCAAATCCCCACCCTGGCCCCGACTCCTCCCCTGAGCGCGCTGCGTTCCCGCTCCTCCCCCCTCCCTCCTGGAACTTGTTAGGCCGCGAAAGGGCTGTTTTGCTGCGGCAAACGCTGGGAGGAGAAGCAGGGATGCGGCGCTCTCAGGGGAGGAGGGGGGGTGGGGAGGGGAGCTTGGCTGCCAGTGGCTGCAGAGCACCCACTAATTTTTCCCTGTGGGTGCTCCAGCCCCGGACCACCCACGAAGTTGGTGCCTATGGTGAGCAGCCCCCCATCAACTCCGCTCCTGCTCCCACTCCCAGCGCCTCCCACCCACCGCCGATCAATGCCTCCCCCTCTCTCCCCGCACCTCCTGATCAGCTGTTTTGTGGCGTGCAGGAGGCTCTGGGGGGGAGAAGGGGAGCGAGGGCGTGGCAGGCTCAGGGGAGGGGGCAGGAAGCGGTGGAGTGGGGGCAGGGTCTGTGGCAGAGCCAGGGGTTGAGCAGTGAGCTCCCCCTGGCACATTGGAAAGTTGGCGCCTGTAGCTCCAGCCCCGGAGTCGGTGCCTGTACAAGGAGCCGCATATTAACTTCTGAAGAGCCACATGCGGCTCCAGAGACACAGGTTGCCCCCCCCCCCCAATCTACTGCAGGGATGTGTACGCGTACGGGCTGCCTTTACCAAGCACTGCGGGTACAGAGGCTGCGCTGTGCTGGCAACACTGCACAAGGCCAGGACCCGAAGCCTCTTGCAATTAGAGCAGTGACTTACTCAGCAGGGGGTAAGGAAGCCAGCCGAGGCTGCTCTCTGCTACAGTGCAAGGTACCTGGGCGCCCTCGTGGCTAGACGTGAATCTGGGCTTTGGGCCTGATTCTCAGTTACACCAAGGCCTCTTCCCCCTTCCCCCCCACCAGCAACCTCAGGGGGCCTTAAAGTGTCATTACACCTGCAGCCCGAGTGGCTTTAGACTCGCTGAGTTTGAGGCCTGTATCTGCCGATGGTTTGGGGCGTCCGTTCAGCACAAACCAGAGGGGAAAGCGCCACCTCCCACGGCACCTGGCTTTTCCCTGGAGGTCTCCCATCCAGTCCACTCACCGCCCCCATCCGGTGGAGGTTGAGCTCAGCGCAGTCTGACTGCAGCATGACCGGCCTTCACTTTCAACCCGTCCCTCTGCCAGGCCTCTGATGAGCTGAGAGTTGGTCAGTGATGTTTGACATGGCCGCACTCTTCACATGTCCCTTTTCCAGGCGCACCGTGCCCTTGTCACCTCTGTTCCGGTGCAGGCAGCTCGCTGACAGACAATGATTGCACAGCCCGTGGCTTGGCTGCTGGTTAATTTCCCTTGCTTTTAATCGACCTGGAGTTGCTTTGTTTTTTTCCTTTTCCTCCAAAAGACACAAGCCATCTGCCATTTAACGCCCTTCAAGTCTGTCTTTACAAGTGTGCAGTTTTGCGCTAATTAAGAGATTTG
Organism: Emys orbicularis; assembly: GCF_028017835.1. NCBI lineage: Eukaryota > Metazoa > Chordata > Testudines > Emydidae > Emys > Emys orbicularis. The sequence goes on along the minus strand of NC_088706.1, from coordinate 11,091,411 downwards.
CACTTGTGGCTAATAACACCAGCGGCTCCGCTTCCAATTGGCCTTAGATTCTGCCTAGGCTTCTAGGTGGGTTAATGAGAGATGAGTCCTGTTTCTTGGGATTCGAAAAAGGGATCAGACCTTGAGAGAACAAGACTATGCACAGAGACAATAGAGAGCGTTCTGGAAGGGGATCTACATACTCATGCTTCAGGGCTTAAACCTACCTCTAACAGTGGGGGTCAGGAGGAAATGTTTCCCGGGGGCAGATTATTCCATAACTGGCTACTACAAGGTTTCTGGAATCTGCCTCTGAATCAGCTAATATTAGCCATTATTGGCTCGATGGATTCCTGGTCTGATCCAGAGGACAGTTCCTCTCTCATCATCAGCGTGTTAACCCCTCCCATCATGACCAGCAGTGGGCGCACTGAGTCTGCAGGCGTGTCAGAAACTGGTTAGGAGAGGCTGGTTAGAAACCGAGCTGTAGGATGCGGCTGGCCCTTGCCCGGGGAGAGCAGGTTGCCAGCTTGGTGCTTACAGACGAGAAGCTGAGTGCCTGAGAATCACGGTCTGCTCCTCAGCTGTGCAAGCAGCCGTGCGTGTGTTCCAGCCGCGGCAGCCGGGTGCATGGAGATCTGAGTGACGGAGGGCTGTTGTTCCATTTGTTCTTTTGCTGGAGTGTTTGAGTGCAGTGGGGGGCTGCAGATGCCAGCCAGGAGCCGGAGCTCGGCATCTCAGCAGGCTGCACTGAAATGGGAGCCGCGGATGACTGCGCTGGATGCAATCAGCGTGAATCTTGGGGGTGGAGGGGGATGCATGAGGAAATTAAGGGAAAGCACAGCTGCCAGCATGGAGGTGGTAGGAGAAGCCGGCTGGAGGGTAGTCGTGGGCCTCTCCCTTTCCGTTCTATGGAGAAAGGTTAAAGATAGTGGTGGGGGACCAGCTCCCAAATCTCCCCCCCCACCCCCCGAAGGGTGTGTGACTGAGCACATCTCCTCTCCCAAGGGTATTTCTGCATCTGGCTGACCGCCCTCCCCAGCTGAGTGACGCAAGCCCTTCGCCGCCCTCAGCCCTGCTTGGGCCCGTTCACGGCTGGCACGGATCCCTCCCTCCTCTGCCCTGGGGCCATGGTAGCGGGATGCAGAGGGTATCGCTTCTCAGCCAGCCGCTTGAACCTGGCCGGGGGCAGTCGTGGCCGCTGTGGGATGCGGCTTCGATGCTCTGGGTTGCAGTGAGCTGGGGGGCTCTTTAGGCCGTGGGGATCTATGTCGCACCCCCTAGCTTGGTTAGCAGCCTCAGCAGTGGGGACTAAACATCCCCAGTCGAGCGACCAGGGGTTAGGCCCCAAAGCCCTTGGAAGTCATTGGAAAGTGACTGGTGAGCTTTGGATCAGGCCCGTAGGCAGGACGCTGTACGGGGCGAGGGGAGCGCCTGCTGCGGGGGTGGCGAAGACTTTCTCACGCTCTCCCTCGTAGCTTAGCAGCCTCGTTGCTCTTTGCACCTTGGAAATGGGCCTTTTCCAGGGCTGATCCCAAAGCCAAGCCAAGGGACCGGGATCTGCCAGGAGCCCATCGTGAGGGGTTTTTTTTCTTGAAGCAGTCGGCTCTGATTCCATGCCCAGCAGCCCTTATCGTGTGGCTGTGAATGGTACGGGCTGGGGAGGGGAAGTTGCAGGCTTGGGTTTAATTGTATCCATTTTGGAGGCTCAGAAATGCTCCACGGACTCTCCCTGTAAGGAGGATTCGGCTACCAGTAAATTGCAGCCCACGCTGGGACTCCTCTGATTGACGGCACAGCAGGGAGGTGTCTAGGGCTGCAGAGCGTCATTAGTCAAGCCGGGGTTCGGCCAGGACACAAAGGCGATTGGGGGCAGACAGGGCCATGGTTTTAGGCCCCTTTTCCTAGGAATCCCAGGCTTGAACGCGCTGGGGGCTCTGCTGGGAATGGATCAGGGCCGAAGTGGGGGGAAATAGCGAATGCGCGGCAGCATCGCAAGTGGGGAGGTAGGAGCTGGCCAAGAGAAAGGTCCCGCCTGCTCTTGCCATGAAGGCTTGTCCCATTGCTGAGAGCCAGTTCACCAGCTCGCGGGGCTCAGGCTCGGGCTGTTTCATTGCGGTGTAGGCTTCCGGGCTCGGGACCCTCGCACCGCCTGGGCTCCAGCCCAATCCCCTGGACGTGTGCCCTGCAATGAAACAGCCCCTTAGTCTTCAGCGGCAGTGGAGACATGCCCTCCACAGGCCAAGGTGATTGTAGGGGGGGGTCGCAGTACTGCTACCATTACTTCTGTGCTGCTGCTGATGGCGGCATGTAATTATACGACCTGACCCAAAAATGAGTTGGGGTGGGGGGTCGCAAGGTGATTGTAGGGGGGGGTCGCAGTACTGCTACCCTTACTTCTGCGCTGCTGCTGATGGCGGCGCTGCCTTCAGAGCTGGGCTCCCAGCCAGCCGCTGCCGCTCTCCAGCTGCCCAGCTTAGAAGTCAGCACAGAAGTAAGGGTGGCAATACTGCAGCCCCCCTAAAATAACCTTGTGACCCCCCCCTCACAATTCCCTTTTGGGTCAGGACCCCCAATTTGAGAAACGCTGGTCTCCCCTGTGAACTCTGTATAGTAGAGGGTAAAAGCACACAAAAGACCAGATTTCATGGTCGTGACTTTGGTAGGGCCCTGCCCATAACATCTCCCTTCTTCCCAGGGGGGGTTGCGAGGCGAAAACCCATTGCTGACTGTGCGCAGCTCACTCCTGTGATGCTAGGGGCCAGATCAGCACCTCGGTAAGCAGCAGGAGCAAAGGCCTCTTGGAACAAGCTCTGTGTTTGGCAAGGGCGGTGCCCTTCCAACCCCCATGTATTACCCTGCTGGGTACATGACTGGCTCTCTAGCGCCTCCTTTCTCTGCAGCAGCCCCTGGCGGGGCAGGATATGGTGTCAATGACTGAACCTGTGAGTTGATGAGACGATGCAAGCAAGGTCGCCGCCTTCCTGAAATGCTCCTTGTTCGTGTATCTGACAAACAAAGTGAAGTTTTAATTATTAACGATGCTTCGGCATCTCCCGGCAAGTGTTTTGTAGCCTGTTTTGTCACAGGAAGGGAGATGAAACCTCCCTGTCGCGCGCTCTTGTTCAGTCGTAGCGCACACAGGTGGAGGGAGGCAGCTGATGAACTGAGCAAGATTCTGCTGCAGTGGGAAGGAAAGCGACTAGTGAAACGCCGTCTGTCTTCTGTCCCCGACCCCCAGTGATGGGGTGCTGAAGGAAGACAAGTTTTGGGTGTAGTGATGACTAGGACTCTGATTTGTTGTTAATTACCCTGTGGTCCCCCTGAGAATTGTTCCCTTGCCACACAAGTCAGTATCACTGTCTCCATATTACAGGTGGGGAAACTGAGGCACAGCAGCCCAGTGACTTGCCCAAGGAGTCAGTACTAGAGTGGGGGAATTGACCCTGGAGCCTCTGAATGCTGGCTCAGTGCCTTAACCGCACAGCCATCTTGTCTCTGCGTAGCTGGCAGCTTTATTTCAAAGCTGATTGTTCTAGTTGCAAACTCCAGCTGGGATCTGACAGTCCGGCTGTGGCCCAGTCATGTTCGGCTTCTAAGATCTGCAGCCAGGCCGTAGCTCTGAGCTGCGTGAGCTCTGCACAGCTAGCGGGAGGAAGGGGGATGGGTGTATCAGTACAGCCAGCTGGATAGGAGGTGAGGATGTGGAGTAAGACGGTGAGATGGTTTTATATTTGTCACTTTTCTGGCTGGAACTGCCTCTTGAAAGGAAAACGCCCCCAGTGAAATCTCTTCTGAGCTGAGCTGGTACCTGTGAGTCACACCGGTCCACCTACCCACCCAGGCTCAGCGCCGCAGTGCTACTGAGTCATGCTTTTCCCTGCCACGCTCCTGTGCTGGGAGCGACTCCCCATCCATAGCAATAGCCTCTCGGTACCAGGTACCAATGAATCTTTTCTCTTTTCCCCCCGCTGCCCTCTGGGAGGCAGGGTAGAACCTTGCTAATCCCTGCGCCCCCTAATTCACACACACACTGACCAGCAACCAGGAGAGTGTGTGTTCTCCATTACAACCCCTTTTGCATTGCTCTGGGCCCTTAAAGTGGGTGGAAATGATCCCCTGAGATGATCCCATGCCCAGAAGGCATCCCCAGCTGACCCAGAACTGGTGCTGACCCTGCGCCCAGGCTCTGGTGTAGCGGGTGTGTTGGGGGCATGGGCAGGGGCTGTGGACTGTGGTTATTCTCTGCTTCCCAGGGGAACATAGGCCGCAGATCACAGATTGCAGCAGCCCCAAGGCTGCTCTGGTTTACGCTAGGGGCTGGGTAGAGACCTGCCCAGCTCCAGAAGATGGGGAGCACAAAGGAGGCTTAAAGATATCGAACCGTCCCCCAGCTCCTGTTCAGGGCCCGGGTCACTGAGACTAGGCCGTAGGCCTCCACTGCTCTGGGGGGAGACTGGATTTGTCAGGTCTCGGCTCGCAGTGGCCAGAGCCGAGCCCACAGTGCCTGATCCACTACCCAGGAGACAGGTTGTTTGCTCGGGATGTGGGGAAGAGTCATGAATAATTGAAACGAACCTGCGCTTGCCAAATAACTGAACAAAGTACATTCCAGGCTGCATTAGTCCAGCTGTTGTTCTTCTAATAGCTCGTTTGCTCTAGCCCGGTCGATCGCAGTGGCGCGCCTGTTCGGTAGCGGGCGCTAGCGATGGTTTTCTGTTTGTTTTTTCCCAAATCCCCAGACGGTGTCAGCTGTCGGGCCCTGCTGCTGCAATGGTTTCTTTCCTCTGAAGTGATACCCCTGCCCTCACTAGCGACTCATGGGCTGGGATGCAGAGCTGGGGGGCTTTGGAAGTGATACCCCTGCCCTCACTAGCGACTCATGGGCTGGGATGCAGAGCTGGGGGGCTTTGGAAGTGATACCCCTGCCCTCACTAGCGACTCATGGGCTGGGATGCAGAGCTGGGGGGCTTTGGAAGTGATACCCCTGTCCTCACTAGCGACTCATGGGCTGGGATGCAGAGCTGGGGGGGCTTTGGAAGTGATACCCCTGCCCTCACTAGCGACTCATGGGCTGGGATGCAGAGCTGGGGGGCTTTGGAAGTGATACCCCTGCCCTCACTAGCGACTCATGGGCTGGGATGCAGAGCTGGGGGGCTTTGGAAGTTCCCAGCTCAAATGTGTTTGCTGAAAAGCATCTCACCATGACGCCTTACAGAGATGGGCCTAGATCCTCAAAGGTTCTTTAGGTGCCTAACCCACATTTATGTCCATGGGAGTTGGGCACCTAAATACCTTAAGTACCTAAATACATAATTGCTTCACCAAGTGCAAAGGGGGAGGATCTCAGAGCTGATCACTCATTGCTGGGGTTTTTTAAGGTAGAGTCCAGGCCAGGTGGATCAGCTGCACCCTAGGATGGCTTGTGGCTGGACTGTATCTTCGACGGGGGAGATTAGCAGCAGGTGCTGACCATTCTAACAGGCCTAGCCTGGCTATGCATCTTAAGCGGCTCTGAGAGAACCTCGGGGGTGGGTGGCCAGGGTTTTTTTTGTTACTCACTGGCCAAGTTCACAGGCAATTTCTGTTGTTCTCTTCCGAGGAGAGACTGTTGTGGGGGTCGCAGAGCTCATGTGAGCGGAATCCTTTGCACGGCCAGAAGGGAACGTCTCTCATGCAGCGTTCACCGGGTGTGAGCACAGAGACTGAGACCTGAGTAAGGGCTTTGTGTGGGGCTGGGGCCCGACCTTTTCACCTCCTCCTATGGGCTACAGAGCGACATCTTGCTCAGCGGGAGCCCCTTGCTCCCCTTCACACAGGATGAATGGGTTTGTACAGCACCTAGCGCGATCCTAGTCCAGGACAGGGGCACCACCGTGCTACTGCAATACACATTATAAACTGCATTCCTGCTGCCGGCATCGCCGGTGCTGCTCCCCCCTGCCCGCCGCTGCAGCCTTCGCCAGCTTATCTGCATGTTTGCAGGGGACGGCCTTGGCACTTCAGCGCCCCTCCTGCTGCAGGAAATGTGTGTGGCCTGGGGGTGGGGGAACCAAGACTGGAAATAAATGTTTAAGGGTGAGATAATTAACCCCTGGGACCATGAGGAGGGGCCGATTCGCCGTCTCTGCTGCTTTTCAGCTCAAGATTGGCTGGTTTTCTAAAAGCTCTGCGCCAGGCGTTGTGTGTGGGCTGGTCTCTGGTCTGGGCCATGCAGGAGGTCAGACTAGATGAGCACAATGGTCCCTTCTGGCCTTGGATGCTATGTGGAAACCCCCCCCCCCATATTTGGGGGAGCAGGGGTGTGGTCTAGCAGGAAAGGGGGAGAAGTGGGAGTCAGGACTCCCGGGTTCTGTTCCTGACACTGGGTGGAGAATGTGGTCTAGTAGTTAGAGTAGGGAGGCGACTTGGGACTCTGGACTCCTGGGTTCTCTTCCCAGCACTGGAAGTGCGGGGGAATGGGAGCTGGTTTATCTATTCCCAGCTGCGTGTCCTAACTTAGAGACCTTGAGCAAGACATGTCCCCTTCTTCGTCCTGCCTTGGTGCAGGGGACTGGCCTAGATGACCTAGCGAGGTGCCTTCCACGCCTACATTTCTGTGAGGCTCTTCGCCTCAGTTTCTCCATCTGCAACATGGGGATAAAAACCTTGTGAACTGTCATTAACCCTGGGGAAACATGTTGGCCTTCTATGGCAGGTGCTGGAGAAGGGGCGGAGGTTGTGTGACAGGCAACAGGATGGCTGGGGGTTACAGTGAGACACCCTTGGCTGGGGCCACCCCAGCATGGAACAGCCTGGTCTGCTTCACCATTGGGGGGGCGGGAAGCTGTGAGATAGTGTCTCTTCTGCAGCCCGGGAGGATGGCGACTCATCGGCCAGGGTGTGGCTGGCCCTTCAGGTGATCAACCAAAGGCCTGAACAGCTTCTGAAGAGGGGGTCCCATTTCCCAGCACTCTGTGAGTGTTGGGGGGGGGGGGGGGCTTGTTCCACAGCGCTGTCGTCTCCCTGGCTGCATGCCCCATGCAGAGCCCGTGCGGCAGGAGAGGTGTTAGCATTCTGCGCAGCACAGAGCTGCCCTTGGAACGACCTTGCAGCTGAGTCGCATGGAAGCTGCTGCGGCCTCTGACAAGTTCTGCGCACTGATGCCGCTCCTGCAGCTGGCTGGACTCGGATGAGGGAGGGAACACGGGCGGAGGGAGGGGGAATATTAAAACACAGAACTGCATGGATCCCGCGGGCTGGGAGGAGGGGGGCGAGCCGAGTGTCACAGTGTGCGTGTGCTTGGACAGGATTGGATATTAATTACCTTCCCTGGCAGAGATAACACAGCCTGCTAAAAGCTTGGGTGAGCAGAGATGTGTGTGGGGGGGAGAGGATAAAGGACCCACCAAAGCAAGTGGGTGTTAATAAGCCCGAGAAGCCATTAGGAACAAGAGCCACGTTAATCACCCTTCGCTTCCTCAGGCCAGAGATTGCAGCTGCTGCTTTGGGATTTTTTCCCCCTGTCCTCCTGGAAGAACCAAATTGAACAAGCTGGGAGGAGGGTCAGACTAGTCCCTCAGCTTTTCTTAAGGGGGAGGGATGGGGGGAAATGGGCTCGCCTCGCTGGGCTCCCCGCTGGAGATGGGTGCATTTGTCTTCGGAGATCCACGCCCAGGAATTAAGGCTCAACTTTCCTTTGCACTGGCAAGGCCATGGCCTCCCCACGCCAGCTGGCTGCTGCCTTCGCGCTGGTTGGCGTTACCCCGCGGGGAGCCCGCCCAACCTCCCAAGAGGCTGCTGGAAGTAGGGGGGTGGCTGCCATTCTAGACAGGGTTTAGTTTGGTTCAGTGGCTCTCAGCACCCCCCCGCTACAAATAGTTCCTGCACCCTGGAACGTAGGTGCCCAGGTCATAGGATCTGAGGCAAGACTTGGCAGGGAAGCGTGTCTGGCCTGGGCTTTGGAGGAGGTCAGACTAGGCATTGCATCTGGCCTTGGCATCTAGGAGCCGTGGTCTATAGGAGGGGGTGAAACTGGCCTGCATAGCATGGAGTTGTGTGCTGGGGGGGCAGTGCCCCCCTGTGCGAGAGGAGGCTAAAGATGGTCTTGGACCAGTGGGAACTAAAACAAATGACACATTGCAATGGGCTGGGCGGCTCAGTCACGTACCACGGCTGCACGATCCGCCCTGGGGCTTTCTTTAGCTACAAAAATCCTCAAAATGAGTCTGTTTAACATCTCCACCTGGCAACAGAGCTGGAGAGAAATGCAGAGGGACAGTCCCAGCTGCTCCTGGCTTCTGACAGCAGACCCTACCGTGCCGGTGCCAGGACTGGAGTAGCTAGAAGCTCCTTCCCTGCCCCCTACAGCACCTCCTGCTGGGCAAGGCTGCTCCTCTCCAGAGCCAGCACCCCCTGTTGGGAGAGGAACCACTGTGAGCACCCTGCTGGGCTGGGAGTGATGGCCTTGATTTTTCTGAGCTGCACTTGGAGGTGGGCAGGGTGGGGACGTGATCATTCCTCTCTATTCGACATTGGTGAGGCCTCACCTGGAGTACTGTGTCCAGTTTTGGGCCCCACACTACAAGAAGGATGTGGAAAAATTGGAAAGAGTCCAGCGGAGGGCAACAAAAATGATTAGGGGGCTGGAGCACATGACTTAGGAGGAGAGTCTGAGGGAACTGGGATTGTTTAGTCTGCAGAAGAGAAGAATGAGGGGGGATTTGATAGCTGCTTTCCACTACCTGAAAGGGGGTTCCAAAGAGGATGGATCTAGACTGTTCTCAGTGGTACCAGATGACAGAACAAGGACTAATGGTCTCAAGTTGCAGTGGGGGAGGTTTAGGTTGGATATTAGGAAAAACTTTTTCACTAGGAGGATGGTGAAGCACTGGAATGGGTTCCCTAGGGAGGTGGTGGAATCTCCTTCCTTAGAGGTTTTTAAGGCCCGGCTTGACAAAGCCCTGGCTGGGATGATTTAGTTGGGATTAGGTCCTGCTTTGAGCAGGGGGTGGGACTAGATGACCTCCTGAGGTCCCTTCCAGCCCTGAGATTCTATGAACTGTTGCAGCAAGCCTGGGGCGAGGAGAGGGATTGAAAAGGGGGTAGAAGATAGAAAGAAGCCGGGGCAGCCGGCCGGAGTGGAGACAAGGCGAGGCAGGGGAGGAGCAGGCCCACGAGAACGTGACGGGCGGCAGTGAAAAGAGACGGACGCCGGCGTAGCTCTGCCAGTGCTGCCATGTTTATTGCACAGGATGGTCTGGATGAAAAAAAGGTGGATTCTCCGACGGAAACAGCCGCCAGTGCCAGTGACACAATCCAGCCGTCTCCATAGCGACGGGGCGCTTTGATTGGCTTTTGTCACCACGAGTTCCGTTATCGGTTATACATTCAACATGAAAGGCGCAAGGATGCTAGGAATACAGGCGTTAGCACACACAGCTCACCTGCCTCTGCCTTAGAAAAGGTACCGGTTACACGTTAGCGTAATAAGGAGATTAGTAAGGAGTATCGATAATAAACACGTTGACCGTTTGCCCGCTCCTTGCCTTGTCCGTGGTGGATAGACGTCGAGGATTAAAGCAAGAACGCCTCATCGCCGGCCAGGCGTGATGCAAATACTACTCACCAGGCCAAGGGGTTGTGCTGCCCCCCCATCCCCAGCTTTTCACTCCCTGTCCCCCATCTCATCAGTGCCAGGACAGGGCTGGCTTTCCAACAAGCCTCGGCCAGGAGGTCACAGCCCCCGTGGGCTGGAGCCGGCCGCGCCAGCTTTTACTTTTAAAAACGCTTACGAATGGCCGCCAGTGCCCCCCGCCCCAGGGAACCGTGCATAAAAAATTCACGCACGAAGCACCAACGCACCCGTGCGACAAACTCAAATCGAAGGCGAGAAAAGTACTAAAAGGTGCGTCCCCTTCCTAAAAGCTCCACTCCTGCTGGACTAGAAAAACAGACGCTCTTCCTACAACGCCAAAGTCAGTCCCAGCACGTTGCCCCGGACGTTAAGAAACCTCCCGGGACTGTGCGCTTCAGATCCCCTTTAAGGGGAGAAAAATTATCACCTGCTTCTGCTCAGGTGAACCAACCTGAGTCTGAGATTCCAGGGAACATGTACTGTAGGGAGCCGTCACAAAATGCAGGAGGATGGGGACCCCCGGCTCTTTCCGGTCTCTCGAAACCTTATGCTCAAATAAATGTGTTAGTCTCTAAGGTGCCACAAGTACTCCTGTTCTTCTTAAGGAGGGGAATGGGCTGGTTACTGGGCAACCCAGCTGCAAGTCCAAGTGCAGCTGCACCAAGCAGTGTTTGCTCCCCTCCCCACAGTGTCTTACCTGGGAGGAATCCAGGTAACACAAGAGATCGGGGGGCAGGATCCCTTTTGCCCCCAGGCTGAGCTGGCTTTGGCAGTCTGGCCCCTACCTCAGCGGTGCTGTTTAGACCACCACCAGGGTGGCAGAACACGTTTAGGGGCCCTCGCAGCAGGGGAGCGGGTGGGGCAAGGGCTGGTGCCTGCACTGTTGGGAGCCAGATATAGGCTGATTGATCACACACCTCTGAGAGTGGCACCTTCACAGTCAGTTCTGCCTCTGCTAGGGAGGCCAGGCTGGAGTAAGGAGCAGTCCTGATACCTCTCAGGGTGGGAAATCAGTGAGCGTGAGATCTTCCCCCTACCAGCCCTGTACATGGAAAGCAGGAGGGAGAGACACCCCCCCTCACACGCCCAGGGCTAATTCCCCCCCCCCCGGCCCTCAAGCAGCTTCTTCTCCCCCCCCAACAACCCCTGCCTTCCAGATGCAGACAATGTGGCACCTCCCCACATAGGCAGACGCACACGGGACGAAAGACGCACACAGCAGGCCCAATGGCGAGAGACAGACACACACATGCAGACACCACAGATGCTGGGGGGCGCTAAACACTGCGAGGCAGCTGGAAGGGTTGGGGCAGCTGGTCCTGGCAAGACGTGGTAACCCCTCCCCACCCTCCCGCCCTACACTCCTAGCGCTTCAGCTACAGCGATAGACCCAAGCTGCCAAGTTCAGACCCAAGCTCTCCCAAGTTGGGCGTTTGGCTGTGGAGGGAAGGAGGGGGGGGTGTCATTTGACCCGACCTCTAATGCTGTCCCCTTGGCTGGTGTAGCCCCCAAATCGAGGGGCTGATGGGAAGTGGGGGCCCACTGCCAACCCGCTCTGGATTCATCAACCACAAAGCCCTCGCCCCATTTCCTTTCTTACTAAGCTAATGGGGATTTTGCTCCCCCCAGCACGACGGAAGCTCGCTCAGGAATTAGCTTTTGTAGGACAAAGCAGGAGCCCTCGGTGAAAGGGGCTTTGCTCCTGCACCCCACACACAGCCCCAGGGGCCGGGCTAGAGGCTGAGTAGTATTTGTGTCCGCTGGCTTATTGCAGTGATGAGGGTGGCAGGAGGGAATGGACGACGCTCGCCGAGCCCAGCGCTTTCCGTTTCAATATTGCACTTGAAAACCAAACAGCCGCCCAGGTTGCAAAGTGCCAATGTCAAGAGGGGGCAGCCACCCCCAGAGACGGTGCCCAGCCGCCTCCTGGAGCCTGCCTGCTCTGCCAGGAGTCCCCAAAGCCAACCCTCTCCTCGTCACATCCCCGACCCCCTCATGCCCGGTGCTCACTTACCTTCAGTGTCACCTAGCAGCCTCTCGCAGAGGCTGGTATGTGAATTGATGGTATTGCAGGGACAGCAGGGAAGGGATCCAGATGCACGTTCGGCCAGGGGCTGAGCACACGACTCTCCTGCCAATGAGAGCTGTAGTGCCAGCATCCCGGAGGGGGCGTGTGGGGCCCACTGAGAGAGAGAGATCAGAGCAAGTTTTCCCTAGGACCCTGGACCCTCCCATGGGAGAGGGGGTGTTAGTGCCCAGGAGGGCTGGCTCCAGGCTTTCAACTGTTCTCAGTGCGCGTCCTGGTGTCTGCAGGAGCCAGCCTGGATGGAGGTGCCAGGCAGCTGTGCCCTGGGAAGGTGAGGAGACGGGACAGCAGAGCGCAGGGATGCTAATAATAATAATAATACTTTGCCCATCTCTGTTGCAAGGCTCGCAAAGCACTTTAGTTCCCAACCCCTCATGCTGTCATGTAGGTAAGTATTATTATCCCCATTTTACAGATGGGAAAACCGAGGCACAGAGAGGTGAGGCGACTTGCCCAAAGCCACACAGCGAGTCGGGCCAGAGCCAGGGACTAGACCACCCGGTCCCTCGCTCTGCCCGTTAAACTATGTGGGGGGAAGATGGGAGAAGAGGAGGATGGGGGGGGGGGGTGTTGAGCAGCTTGACATTGATTTTTCTATTTAAAACATAGAAAACATTCAGCGAGCGAGATGGGAACTGGGGCCTCCCGGCCCGGGTGCCCCCTCCCCAAGCCCCCGGGCCAGGCAGCAGGGGCTGGAGGCCGCTCCTTGGAACAGAGCGAGGGAGGTGTACGCAAAGGCATGGGGGGGCCTGATGGGACCATTGGGGGGGGGGTCCCAGGCTGGAACTGGGGCTAGGGATTGCACTAGCTCCTGGGGGAAGAGATCCCCTCCTCTCTGCCTCTGATGCCAAGGGGGTGGGGATGAGGCGATGAGCTGAGGGGGAGCGGAGAGCGGGGGGGACGAGGCGACGCGCTGGGGGGGGGAGCAGAGAGCGGGGGTGGGGACGAGGCGACGCGCTGGGGGGGGAGGCGACGCGCTGGGGGGGAGCAGAGAGCGGGGGGAGGGGGATGAGGTGACGCGCTGGGGGGGAGCAGAGAGCGGGGGGAGGGGGACGAGGTGACGCGCTGGGGGGGAGCAGAGAGCGGGGGGAGGGGGATGAGGTGACGCGCTGGGGGGAGCAGAGAGGAGCCAGGGCATGAGGCAGGGGCAGGATGAGGTTTGCGGGGGGGAGGGTGGGGGGGGCAGAAGCATCCAGCCCCAAAGGCTAGCCCAGCAAGGGCAGAGGAAGTGGGAGCCCCAGGAAGCGCCTGTCCTCAGGGGCCTTTGCAGACAGAACCACTCGGCCAAGGCGCCCGTCTCCTTCCAAATCCCCCCCCCCCATCCCCGCGTGTGGCACAGGGCTCGGGTTGGGTACAGGCCGGTGCCAGGAGGCAGAACACGTTGGGTGGGGAACTTGGCAGGGCCTGGCAGGGGCTCAGCCCCCTCTGGCTACTCCTCCCTCTCCCGCCAGGCCCCGGAGTGGGCGACCCGTTCCACAGAGCCCTGTGCTGTCGCGGCGCCTGGCTATACAGTGCGTGTGGGCTCCCATGGGCGGCCCTACGAGGGGGGCCCTGCGCACACAGCTATATTCATATATATATAATATACAGATTTCATAATCAAGAGATTAACTAGTTATGGCTTCTATGGTGCAGTCAGTGGGTTTGGATGGACGATGCTCTTCACACGGGCGGTGGCAGCGGGCGATGGGGCTGGACTTTGGTCATAGATGATTCATCGGGGCGCGTGTGGGAGGCTCGACTGGACCTCCCCCGGCCCAGGGAACGGCAGGGGCCTCTGTCCACGCCCCTCCTACCCTGGCCTCTCCGGGCAAAGCGTGTGGAAGCGACGCCCGGCTGCTGTGCTCTGTACAGAAGGGGGCAGGCCCCCGCTGGGTCAGAAGCTCCGGCCGCAGGTTTAGAGTCAGGTGGTGGCGACCCCCACGGTCGGCTCTGGGGCTCATTAACCCTTTGATTTCCACTCCCCTAGGGAGCGGGCCAGGGTGAGGCCTTCGCCAGTTGGAAACAAGCAGGCGGGAGCGTGGAGACGGTGGAAATTGCTGCTGCTTGGCAGCCCCACCGTTACCCCCCCTGCCCGGGATCAGCGGGCAAGGAGCAAAGGTCACAAGTTGGAAGAGAGCCTGGATTTGGCTGGGTCCGTGTCGGGGGCACTGACCACCGAATCTTTCCGGGCGCCGCTCGAGTCCTGCTGGCTGCCGGCTGCCCCCGCGTAGACAGAGCCCGTGGACATCTGGTGGGACAGGGCCATGCGGGGCGGCACCACCCCTCTGAGCCCGGCCTGGGGGCCCGAGCCAGGGGAGGCCGAAGCCTGGACCCCGGCGACGGAGGTGCTGGACTCGTGGGCCGAGGGCGGAGGGCTCTGGGTCATGGTCTGCGAGATCCCGTGAGGCAGGGAGGGCTGCGAGGCTGACAAAGGCCTCGACTCCTCGCTCAGGCTGCTCGTGTGCAGGGCCTGTGTGCTTTTGTGGACGGCCAGCCGCTGGGGTGAGCCAGGAGCCGTCTGCTGAGTCAGGGACAGCTGGGAGCCCGACTGACCCTGGGCGGCGTAAGGGAACGTCCGGCTGGCTCGGGGGCTTTGGGTCGGAGGGCTGGACACCACCGAGGCGAAGGTGCCGGCGGAGGTGGGCCGGGGCGGCTGCTGCAGCTGCATGTTCTGCTGCTGCTGGAGCAGCACCGGGGAGACGGAGAAGGGGCCAGGGACGCCCTGGGCGTACTGCAGGCGCCGCATCATCCTGGGCGAACCGAGGGCCACGGAGCTCACCAGGGGGCTGGCCATCTGGGGGCAGAAGCTCATGGCGACGGCCTGCTGCAGGGTGGCGATGGCCGAGGTCACCTGGGGCTGGACGGGCGCGTATATGGCCGTGTGGTGCCGCAACTCCGCCTGCTGCACCATCTCCCGGTCGTACTTGACGATCTCCTGGATGATCTCGTTCTCCTGGTTGTTGAAGACCCCGGAGTTCAGGTCGTGCTGGACCTTGTGCAGCAGGATGGAATTCTTCTTCCCTGGGGGGTGGGGAAGGGGAAAAAAAGGGGGGGGGTGTTAGTCACAGCCCCATCATTGTCCTTCTGCATGCGGCCCCCCAGCCCGGCTCTTTATCCCACCCTGGCACAGCACCGACCCCCCTCCATGCCTCGCGTGTGCCTCCCTGTGTCCAGACCTTCTCCCCGTGACATGTTTGACCGTTGTAGCTGGGTAACTTTAGCAGCTCCCCGGCCACGGCAGATGCCGGAGTCCTGGCACCCGACGCGGCACGATATTTTTCAGACAGTTTATTCGATGAAAAGTGCTGTTTGGGTCGACCCCAAACTGGTCGCGAATTTGCTGTGAAGAGTTCGGCCGATGACAAAAGGGAGGAGTGGGGAGGGTGCGGCTGCGGCTGCTTCCCCCCCCCATACCCTTTAGCCCAGGGGGCAGGGAACCCATCGGGGATGTGCGAGAGCCAGGTTCAAATCCCTGCTCTGGGCACAGACCCAAAACGAACCTTTTCGATGAACCGAAACGTCTGGAAAATGGCAGAAGTGTCACCGAACAAAAGAATCATGATTGACCCAGCTCTGGCCTATACGTGCTCGGCTCGTCCTCCCTGGGCTGTTCCTTACCGCCTAGGTTTTAAATGCCCCAGTGACCATAAATCAGCCTTCACTGACAGCCCTTCTTGCAGCGAGGACTGGGGCAGGAGGTGAGATTGAAGAGGGATTTGTGGGAGTGAAAAGGAAACAGGTGTGCATGGCTGCAGCTAGGCCTCTCCCTGCCTCCTTAGTCCTCGGGTACCAAGGGCCGCCAATGCCCGAGCTGCCAACTCTGCAGGAGGATGCGGGGCTGCCCCTGGGGTCCCAAAGAGGGGAAGGAGGCGGCAGGGGAGGAGAGAAATTGGAGGCAGGCAGAGGAGGCTCTCCAAGCCCAGCCTCTGCGAGGAGCTGACCGACCCCATCTCAGCACACAGGGGAGGGAGCGAATCTAACTGGCCATTCCCAGCAGGATTTGTGGGGCACGTGGGAAACCTCGTGGGGCGCTTTTAAAGAGGGGACAAGGCCCCTGAGGTCCAACGCCTGACTGAGATCCAGAGAGGTAACCACCCGTCCCCTGTCCCGGGGAGAGAACCCGGCACAGATAGCAAGGACTGCCCCCTGCAGCCCACACGCCACACTCTCCCTATTAACATCTAGTGTCCTCTAGCCACCCCCCTCGCCTCCCGTTATCTTTGCTCCTCTGATGCTATCACTGCTTCTTCCCACTTCAACTGCTGCCCGGGACATTCTGGTTACGGGGCAGCCAAACTTCTGCAGAGCTCCTGAAACTCAGCTCCTCAGCGGCAACTGGGCCTCGGGAGTCAGCCCAGAGGCTGTCCCCCAGGTGGGTCCCCTTTCCATCGGAGGCCTGAGCCCAGGAATGATCGCAGGGGGCCTGTGCGAGCCAGCATGAGAGGGGATGGGCCCCAGGAGTGTCCCCAGCTCGTGGATCGGACCAGCGTCCCTGCCCCCCGGTACCTATGCGGTCGAGGCGGTCGATGGCGACGGTCTCGAAGGCCCGTCTCATCATGGGGTGCTCCTCCAGCACTTCGTTGAAGTTATCCACCGAGAGCGAGTAGAGGCGGCAGTAGGTGTCGGCCCGGACGCTTGCCGTGCGGCGGCCCCTCGTCAGCAAACAGATTTCTGGCGGGGGGGGGGGGGGGAGAGAGGGACCCAGATGTTACAATAAAACCGTGCCCGCGCTAGTGCCCGCCATCAGGAGACGTCACACGCTAACCCAGCCAGCCTCACAACCCTCCCGAGAGACACGGAACAGGCGCAGAGAAGGAGCGACCTGGCCAAGTCTATGGCCCAGCCAGGAATAGAAGCCAATAGTTTTGGCTCCTGGTCACAGCTTTAAACACTAGCCCACAGCCCCCTCCCATGGGAACCAAGCACTGTCCTAGTGGGACTTGCACAGAAGGTGTCACAGAGTGTGGGGAGACAAGGCCCTGCACCCCCTGCTTCCTGGGATTCACCATGACTCTCAGCCAGCCAGTAAAGCGGCAGGTTTATTTAGAAGACAGGAACACAGTCCAAGACAGGTCTTGCAGGTACAGACAACAGGACCCCCCCAGTTAGGTCCATCTTGGGGTCCCAGGGGCACCACAGCCCCATTGGGGGGTCAGAGCCCCATCTGGGCTCCCCTCCATTACACCAGCCAGCTCCTGAAAACCTAACTCTCTCCAGCGTCTCTCACCCAGCCTCTCCCCGGCTCCTCCCCCAGCCTTTGTCCAGTTTCCCGGGCAGAGGTGTCACCTGGCCTCCAACCCCCTTCCTGGGTTCTCACGTTACATGCTCAGGTATCTTCCCTCAAGGCCAGTCTCCCATCCCCCCAATGCAGACGCTCCCAGCCAACCTCCCCACTCAGCATTCAAAGGCCACATTAAGAACAGTCCCAGTTCGTCACAGAAGGTCGCTCCCACTTACCAGGGACGCAGCATCCAGCCTGGAGAACGGCAGTGCCAGCCCGACGCTTACCATCCCCCCGCAGCCGTGTCCACGGAATAAGGCCAGCGAGCACGGCTCGACGGGCAGCACCAGCCGGGGGCCTCCCGCGGGCACTCACCTCCGAAGTAGGAGCCATCCGAGAGCTTCATCTCCTTGTTGCCCTTGGTGAGGACGCTCACCACGCCGTGCTGGATGAAGTACATCTTCTTGCCAATGGTGCCTTCGCGGATGATGTAGTCGCCCGGCTGGAAGACCTCGAACTTCAGCTTGGTGAGCATGGCCGTGACGAAGTTGGGGTCCGCGTTGGCGAAGAGGGGCATGGAGGCCACCAGCTTGCGGCAATTGAAGTTCACAATCTCCTACGGGGGAGGAGAGGAAGGGGGTGAGCGGGGGAAGAGGCAGGCGGACAAGAGGCGGGGAGAAGGGGGACCCTCGTTTCCCTCGGGCTCCTCCCCCCAGCCTGGCTCTTGGGGTAGGGCAGCCCCCGCCTCACTCTAGGGGTGACACCTGCACCCCGGGGGCATCCCCGAGCGGAGGGCTCCTCACCTCCCGCAGGGGCTCGTTCAGCTCGCCCAGGATGCTGTCCTCGTCGAACATCTTGCCCTGGTAGCGGTGTTCGTAGTAGTCGTGGAGCTTCTGCCGGAAGTCGGCAGGCAGCTTGTGGAAGGACATGTACTGCTCCACTTGCTTGTACTGTCCGGGAGGTGGGTGGGGGGGGACAAAACCAATCACAGGCGTTAGATGCAGCCCAGCCAGAACCCAAACGTCCCACCCCCAAGCGTTTGGTTCTGGGTTGGCCCATCGCAGAGAGCGGGGCTATAGCGGGATGTCCCAGCAGCCTGGCGGTGTCTGGAGATGGGGCTCGGGGTCAGGGCCTCTCAGTTATTCAAACAGTGTGGGTGGAAGCTTTGTCATCTGGGGCCTTTAACAGAGATTGGTGCGATCTCAGATCCCCCCTGTCACAGAGTGTGGGGGGACACAAGGCCCTGCACCCCCGGCTTCCTGTGATTAACCATGACTCTCAGCCAGCCAGTAAAGCAGAAGGTTTATTTAGACGACAGGAACACAGTCCAAGACAGGTCTTGCAGGCACAGACAACAGGATCCCCCCCAATTAGGTGCATCTTGGGGTCCCAGGGCACCACAGCCCCTTGGGGGGTCAGAGCCCCATCTGCCTCCCAGCCATTCCACCAGCCAGCTCTGAAACTCCCCCTCCAGCGACCCCTCCCACAGCCTTTGTTCCGTTTCCCGGGCCAAGGTGTCACCTGGCCTCTAACCCCTTCCTGGGTTCTCATGTTACATGCTCAGGTATTCTCCCTCACGGCCAGTCTCCCATCCCCCAATGCAGACCATCCTAGCCACACTCCCCTGCCTTCCCAGCCAACACTCCCCACTCAGCATTCAAAGACCACATTAAGAACAGTCCCAGTTCGTCACACACACACCCCCGCCGCCCCTGTCCCACAAACCCAGGTGCAGCTCAGGCCGATCCCTACCTGCGCCCGCATCGCAGCGTCACCAATGGGCGCCAATCTGTGTGCGCTGCTGGGTGCCCTTGGGGCCCTGATCCCTTTGCTATCAGCTCCAGCTCCGAGCCCCATACCAACAGCCACGCTCAGACCTCCCCCTCCCCAGAGAGGGGCACAAACAGAGCTGCTCGTCTTTGCCCATCCGCGCTCACTCCCAGCCAGTGACAGGCTCCCGCTCCAAGGACTCCAGCCAGCTGTTGGCAGGTCTCTCTGCCCGCCTGACACTCTCCGTGGCTGTCTGGCTCCTCCACCCCCCATGACCTGTCAAAGTCCCCAGCACATGAGTTCTCAGCCCAGTGGCGGGGGGAAATTGCTGCTTTTCACCAGTTCACCTTCATCAGAGATACAGCGACCTGAGCCCCCCACCAATGAACAGCATTGAAGGGGATCATAGATAGCTGGAAAGCTACAGATGCAGGAAAGCGAGGGGCGAGCAGCTGAGGAAGAGAAAGGCCAGGGGAGCAGGGGGGGCAGAGTTGGAATCCGCTCGGAGAATCAAGGGGTCTTGATCGAGGCTGAGGTGCTCAATCAGCCGGTCATTCTGGCTCTAGAGCAGCAGATTGTTCTAGCTCAGCGAGATGTTTTACTTCTAGAGCAGCAGGTCGTTCTGGATCAGGAAGGTGGTTCTGGGGGTTCCAGCTGGGTAAGGCTCTGATCAGGGCTTCATTTGCAAGGAAAGAGGGGCCAGGGCTCAAGCAACTTTTTTTACTTTCACATCCTATGTGGCAAACAGAGGCGCCGGGGCTCTGAACGGCCAGGCCCAGAGGCGCCGGGGCTACGAACGGCCAGGCCCAGAGGCGCCGGGGCTACGAACGGCCAGGCCCAGAGGCGCCGGGGCTCTGAACCGCCAGGCCCAGAGGCGCCGGGGCTCTGAACCGCCAGGCCCAGAGGCGCCGGGGCTCTGAACCGCCAGGCCCAGAGGCGCCGGGGCTCTGAACCGCCAGGCCCAGAGGCGCCGGGGCTCTGAACCGCCGGGCCCAGAGGCGCCGGGGCTCAGCCTTGGCCAGCTCTAGCACAAATCAAGCCTGGGCTGTGATAAAACAGGAGTTCTCAGCTGCTGTGTGCCAATTTCTTTGACTCTTTCCCACCTCAGCACCAGAGCAGGGCTCACTTTCAGCAAGAATCTGATTGTTTGCCCAACATCAGGGTCCCAACGAGCTGGGAATACAAGGCCTGAACTCACCCCCCCGCCATTTCTGAATATCTCCCCCCAGGCTTTTGGGGGTTTGAATCCCAACTTGGAGCTGCACCCCAATCTCCTAGCTTGGCCCCTCTTTCTGTTATGGGCTGTGACCCCCATTGTAGAGATGGGGGAAATGAAGGCACAGAGAGCCCCACGGTTAGACAGTGGGTCAGTGGCACAGCCAGGAACGGAACCCAGGCGTCCTGCCTCCCGCTGGTGAGGAGGGGGGAGAATATGGGGGGAAGGAAGGTGGATGGATGTGGGGAATAGGAGATGGGGCAACTGCTTGGGGAGTGCAAGGGAGCATGGGGGGGAGATGGGGGGGGTGATAGGAGGAGTTTGTATCCACAGCTGAGATCTGTCGCCGTCACATGCTGCAGGTCTCTAACTGCTGCCCGTGAATTCGCTCCCCTCCCTGCCACGTTCCGGCCAGGCCCCTTGGCTGCTGCCTGGCGCTTGGCACAGAGCAGCTCCCTGGCGCTTGGCACAGCTCCCTGGGCAGCCTCACTCCATTGCAGCAATTTGCCAGTGTCACTTTCCCAGCTCCAGGGGTGGAGCGGGGAGGTCACCTTGCAGGGAAGAGCACAGCAGCTCCCTTTGGCAGCTGCTCCAATCACTAGCAGCCCCGGACACCCCGTCTCTCCCTACAGCAGACACCCATGCAGCGAGGGAGCTTGGTCAGGATGGCGACAAAAGGATCGAGTGAGCTGGAAACACCCTCTGGCAGAGGGTTCAGAAGAGGCTCTCTCAGTGGGCAAGATCCTGGAGTCCTCACTAAGGAGCTCAGGATCTGGCCCTTTCTAAAGGGCGCTCTGCCTATGGTGCCAGGCTCCTGGAGCGCTCGCCATACAAATGCGAGCCCTCCCAACAAGGGAGGGGTCTGAGCCGTGAGCAGGGCGGTCCGTCTGCTTGAGCAATGGGGGCTGGGCAGGCTCCTCCGATGAGAATCTCTCCCCCACCCCAGGACCCGAGAAGCAGCTGCAGCCCTGGCTGGTGGAGGAGCGATTGCCACGCGCACACAATCCCACGGGAGCCCTCAGGATTCCAGACCTGTCTTGATGAGCTCCCCGAATGCTCCCCGGGGAGGCGCATATGGAGCAGGCCGCGTTCCGGCAGCGCAGGCTCCCCCAGGACACCGGCTAATGAAGGGAAACGGCAATCTGGTGAGGATGTAAACTCCGGGGTTGCAGCTCACAGACCTCCTGCCTCTCCTGCCAGGATGGGCCAGTCCCCTGCTACAGCCGGAGCCAAGGGGGATGCAAGTTTCCAAAGCCAAGATCCGTCCCCAAAAATGCCATGCAGCCAAAATTCTCCTGCCTGAACCATGGGCCCGTTTGCCTAAATCTTAGGCCCTGTTAATCCCTCTCTCTAACACCAGGCTGCCTTCAGCCCGGCACACAGCCTGCCCCACCCACCCCTGCAATACGACAGTACAGCTCACAGACCCCGTGGTTGCCCTGGCTCATCTTGCGTGGCCCTGGCTTTGATCAGGATGCCCCACTGCACACTGGGATCTGAAGTCTCCATGGGTTATGCCCGTGTTTTAAAGATAACGGGAGATGCACCTGCTCTGTGTTATTTAAAAGAGTTGCGTCCCTCGGGGGTCTGGTCAATTGCACTGTTCCAACAGGCCTCTTGTCTCCCCCTTAATATAACAGCTCAGTTCCTGCACTCGGGGTCATGATTCTGAAGGTGGCTGGGGCTTGTGTCTCCGTGTGCAGGTCTGAATCCCCCTTGAGCGCTTGATCCTACTCTGTCCATGGTCCTGGACTCACCGCTATTAAGTGGAGGTGATTTGAAAGTCTCCCTGTCCAAGGTTCTCAGTTCTACCTCAGACAGGGTTGTTGTCCAAGTGTCATGAAAACCCTCGCTTGGCACATTCTCCGAAGACAAGGGTCGCTCATTTACAGGGGACTTGAACAGAGTCAAAGTCTATCCACAGCGCAGTAGGACCAAGCCCCAGTTTGCGTCCATGCCCAGATTGCTGTCACAGCAATAAAATACAGAATATCCTGTCTCCCGACATGGTGAACAAAGGACACCTAGGGATTCAGTTCGCCTCCCCATGCAATGCAGCCACCTCTGGGGTGGAATGGGGCAGCTGTTTAACAGCTGCGCTGAACATCTGCTTAGGTCAGGGCTGGAAATGACAGAAAAAACCCTGTACCCAGCTGAAATTGCAGAGGGGGATTTCAGGGGGCAGAAGGTAATCATCCAAGCAGGAATTCAGCCCAGGCACATGGGCTAACATCCCTGCTCATTCAGAATTCCCAGGACCTGGGATCAAGTGAGCAGGGCCTCGATGGGACATTTCCATGGGTAGATAGTGCCCCCAGGGCACAGCATCCCCCACTCCCCAACATGTGCTTTTGGGGCCAATGCTGAACAACCTGGACTCCCCTTGAAGCCAGCTCAGGAGGTGCTCACAGGATCGGGCCCAGCAGAGCACTCGTTCTGCAATCAACACGTCCTCCTCCTCCGATGATCCCAGTACCCCCCAACCAAAGCGCCCCGGTCAGTCACGCAGCTTCCCAGCAGCCCGCAGGCCTGCACCATCTCCAGTGTCAAAAATTTTCCAGGCTTCCCACTTGAACGCAAGCCACAACCCCCCCACCCCTCGGCGTGGCACACTGCTCTTCCCTACCTTTTCCTGGTACTGGCGCCGGGAGGAGTCCAGCGACTGGATGAGGGCGGTGGCGTGGCCAATGAACATGGCATAGCAGGTAGCGCCGACGATCATGCTGAGCATGGTAAGCCAGATATCCGTCATGCTCTCGGGGGCCTGCTTCCCGTACCCGATGCACAGCATATGGCTCATCGACATGAACAGGGCAAAGGAGTACAGCTCGCTCCACGAGTTGTTCTGCAAAGACAACATCAGCAGCGACGAACAACTCGCATCAAATGCATCACTCAGGGTGTGCGCGCGTGGGTGGAAGGAGCTGCTCAGACCCACCTCGCAGTTTCCTGGAGAGCAGCTGATAAAAGACAACTGGGTGTGTGTGTGTGTGTGTGTGTGTGTGTGTGTGTGTGTGTGTGTGTGTGTGTGTGTGTGTGTGTGTGAGTGTGTGAGAGAGAGAGAGAGAGAGAGAGAGAGAGAGAGAGAGACCTGGAGACCAGCTGATAAAAGACAACTGGTGTGTGTGTGTGAGAGAGAGAGAGAGAGAGAGACCTGGAGACCAGCTGATAAAAGACAACTGTGTGTGTGTGCGTGTGTGTGTGTGTGTGAGAGAGAGAGAGAGAGAGACCTGGAGACCAGCTGATAAAAGACAAGTGTGTGTGTGTGTGTGTGTGTGTGTGTGTGTGTGTGTGTGTGTGTGAGAGAGAGAGAGAGAGAGAGAGAGAGAGAGAGAGAGAGAGAGAGACCTGGAGACCAGCTGATAAAAGACAACTGTGTGTGTGTGCGTGTGTGTGTGTGTGTGAGAGAGAGAGAGAGAGACCTGGAGACCATCTGATAAAAGACAACTGTGTGTGTGTGTGTGTGTGTGTGAGAGAGAGAGAGAGACCTGGAGGCCAGCTGATAAAAGACAACTGGTGTGTGTGTGTGTGTGTGTGTGTGAGTGAGAGAGAGAGAGAGAGAGAGAGAGACCTGGAGACCAGCTGATAAAAGACAACTGTGTGTGTGTGTGTGTGTGTGTGTGTGTGTGTGTGTGTGTGTGTGTGTGTGTGTGTGTGTGTGTGTGTGTGAGTGAGAGAGAGAGAGAGAGAGAGAGAGAGAGAGAGACCGGGAGACCAGCTGATAAAAGACAACTGGTGTGTGTGTGGGGGGGTGGGGGGGGCTGCTCAGATCCAGCTCTGATCTTCCTCCGGACCAGCTTTTAAAACACAACCACTCTGCTAGAGTCTTGCTGGGGGGTCGGGAGACATGATTTTTGACACAGCATCATGAAGAAATAAACACAAGGCAGCTGAAGGTGTATTTCCAACGGTGCCCATAGAAAATGCTGCCTCTCTACACGTCTTTCGTCGTATCAATGGAAACAAAGCACAAGCAGTCCTGCCCTCCCCCACCCCGTTGGAGTTATTTGGTTGTTTTTACGGGTTTATGAAAGCGCCTGGATCCCCGAGCGCATTTTACAAAAATTAAAATATTATCCATAATTGATTAACGACCCGTCATCACCGCTCACTAGCAAACACCAGCTTTTGGAAAATGACGCTTCAGCCTAGAATAGCACAATTCCGCGTCATCAGCCAAACAGGGCCTTATCCTATTCTGGGTGACCGAGGAATGGAACAGAGCATAGAGAGGAGGGCTGGGCAGAGAGGGTGAGCAGCCCAAGGTCTAGGCACCACTACGAGGGGGATCCACAAAGGTAGTTAGGGGCCTAATGCCCATTGATCTCAATGCGATTTAAGCACTGAAATACCTTTGTGAATTCCACCCCAAGTCCCGGTTACACCCCACAGAGTAGCATCTTCCCATCCACGCCAAGGGCCTGATCCTTCAGCCCTGCCTCAGGCACAACTCTCTTGAAGAGCATCTCGCGAGATGGCAGGATCGGGCCCAAGGTGCTAACCCAAGTCCCAGCTGCATGGGAGGGGCGGGAGTCTCCTCCTCTGATGGCTGGAAATGGGAGGAGCCACCAAGCCACGAGCCATAAACGCCAGGGCTGCCCAGCTTAAAAGGAGAAAAAAGAACCCGTCTGTGTGTAGATTCAAATAAACCGGCTGGGTTGAAATCAAAGGGAAGCGGCAACCCCGTGGGCCGGGGTGGGAGGGGAGAGGGCAGCAGTTAGAGGCACCTTGCTGCGGTGAATTGAATAACACACCGATCATTCCTGACTCTTCCAGATTGGCTGGGGAACGCACACGCACGCACAGACACCAGTCACACCCGCACTGCCCTCACAACTCTCACACACTCACCATCAGCACTCACTCTGCAACTTGAACCCCCACTGTTACCCCCCCACACACTATCTATACACAGATTGCAATAACAACTCTCCCACAATTAGCATTGGCATACACAGCTTAGTCACCACACACGTACACAACCATTACCACATGCATACACAGACACCCCCAAATTACCATGCACATGGCTCTACCATACACCCGCCTCCCCAGGGGCAAGCCAGCATCTCTACACACGCCCCAGTGTTTGTGTCCGAGCAGCAGGGTGGAATCCTATGAGCATAAGCTTGATAAGTTTATGGAGGGAATGGTTTGATGGGATAACGTGATTTTAGTCAATTAGGCATTAACGTGCCATCGCTGGTAAAATGAGGGTCCGGCTGGAGAATCTTGCCCGCATGCTCGGGGTTCTACTGATCGCCATATTTGGGGTCGGGAAGGAATTTTCCTCCAGGGTAGATTGGCAGAGGCCCTGGAGGTTTTTCACCTTCCTCCGCAGCATAGGGCAGGGGTCGCAGGCTGGAGGATTCTGTTGTGGGTGGGTCAGCTTTTGTGGCCTGCATCATGCGGGAGGTCAGACTAGATGACCATATTGGTCCCTTCTGACCTTAAAGTCTATGAGTCTATGAGCACCCACATTCACGTGCAGACAGATCTGTGCATCACCTTACCACGCACGCATCCCTGATAGTAACGATTCGTTTCAAAACGCAACTGACCAAGCCTCAGAGGTCACATGGTTTAGGTTCAAAATAAAGACAAGAGCTTGGAAGGAGAACGCCCGCATCCCTGGGTGCCAATGGAACTCCACCAGCAGGGGGCACTGCTTTGCATCGGCAGCTGTCAGAACTACATCTTAGCCATGGGCAGTGCTCTAAATGGGCAGGCAGCCTGCTCCAAACGCATAGTCCAGCTGGCAAAAGAACTGCTCAGTACATTTTTACAGAGATTGTCCGGGTCCCAATCTCCTGTCTCCCTCTCTCCCCCACATAGATCCACCCCTGGCTTGGGAGCGTTTTGTCTTTACTCTGCCTGTCACTTGGCTCCCAGAACCAGGCCGACGTGACAAGGGCAGGTTTAGATCATCTGTCAGTCAGCTGGGACCCTGCCAAATCCTACTGATGGATGAGGAGCTAACAGAAGCCAGTTTGGTTGGGAGGGAGGGAGGAGTGCAGGTCCCGGTGAAGGAAATGAGCTCAGACAGTCTGGAAAGCACCGAGTTTATTAAAGTACTTGTGCTGGGATACTCAGCTTGTGTGGCAGGAGAGAGAGAGAAGGCAAGAAATGAAAAGCTACCGGTGTGTAAGGAAAGGGGGGTGTACATGGACACCCGTAAGCGGACACCAGTAATGCTGCTCTGGGGAAGGTGTGTTGTAATGGTCAGAGCACAGGTTTGGGAGGCAGCAATTCCTGAGTTCCACGCCCAGCTCTGTGCCTCAGTTTCCCTCTCTGTAAAACAGGCAGAACACCTGACCTGCTTCACAGAACGGTGTGATGCTCAGTTAGTGCACTCCTCTACGAGGAGACGTACGTGGAATTAAAGCTTTGCACCAAACTATTGCTGCCAGTAGCTACATCTGTGATGGGTCCGTGAAGGATAGAGAGATCCCCTCGAAGACGGGAAAGTGTTATATTCCTTTTCTCTGTGATTACACAGTGCCACAGAGAGGACAAGCGACTTGCCCAAGGTGACACAGCAAGTCAGTGACAGAGCTGGAAAAAGAACCCAGGAGTCCTGACTCCCAGCCCCCAGACTGCATGCACTTCATCCCATTCACTGTAATGGAACCTGGAACCCGGAGCCTGAGAGCAACCCACACCTGCCAGCCTTACCTTGCCTTGCATATTCTATTCTGTTCTCACTAGAGTCTTATCCTGTGCCCATGAACGTAGTATCTGAGTCCCTTCCAATGGGGCATTAACCTACTGGGCTAGCATCTGTCCCATGTGGTTTGTTCTCTCATCCTCTCCCGTGGGGGAGCAGTGTGCATGGGAGTGTCTTGGTTTGGATATTTTAATCCACAGGTTGTTCCATGTTGATGTGAGAGAAGGCAGGTCAAAGAACACTTGGAGTAGAAGGTGGGGAGGTTTGGGATGGTCCTCGTTTCTTGGAGGAGTTCGCCCCACAGTCTCAAACCAGACCCCAGACAGCTCCGTCCTCCGCACAGATGCACTTTCCCCTTATGGCAACCATGACCTGGCATTATCTTGCTGCTGATCGCTGGACTTTCCTAACCCCAGAAATGCATCAGAGGCAACGGCAAAACTACCCTCGACCAACTGGGCCCCGAACTCGGTTGGGCCTCTTGTTAATTCTCACGCTGTCATGGACAGTGTAGGGGCCACCGACCGTGTTATGTGCCTCCATGATGTTCTGTCCTACGCCCAGTCTGGCATGTGACGAGGTAGGATGACTGTGACCATCCAGCCATTGTGTTTCAGGTCTTCCGCAGGGTCTTCTCCATTCTTCTTGCATTAGATAAAAGTCCAAGGTGGTTCTCGCCGGGAAGTTGATAGGCATTCGGAGAAATGGCCGTACCACCTGAGAGCGCTGGGTGACCGTTGGAGAGAGCGGGGCCTGTTTAGTTAGAAGCTGGATCTCTTCATTTGACTTGAATTCGAACCATTAGACGTTTTTGATCATTCGGCGATGCTTCCCTTGGACGGTGTTCAACTTCTTTCCAATCTAGGCGCTACAGTAATTCATCTAACAACCGCTCCTGCCATTGGCCAGCCAGCATCTCTGCACACGCCCAAACGTTTGTCTCCGGGCAGCGGGGTGGGATCCTATGTGCACCCGCATTCATGTGCGGAAACTTACGTGCATCACAATCCCACTGCACAACACACACACACACACACACACAGAGGCATGTACCCCCCCATCAATAACACAGACAGGGCATGACACTCACATATGTGATACGCCCCAAGACACACACAGGGCTTGTTGCGCTGTTGGGTTTCGGTTTTAGGTCGATCCTCAAGGTCATGGATCCTGCTAAGGAAATACCTTCCCCTCCCTCGAATTCCTGCTTGGGTTGGAAAAGCTTTACTTGTGTCTCAGTCATTGCAAGGAACGTGGGGGTGGAGGGGAGAGGGAAGGAAACAGAAAGACACGGAGGAATGAAAGAGGAGGAGGTAAACAGAGAGGGGAGGAAGAGAGGGAAGGAAACAGTCAGAAAAAGAGGAAGGCAAGCGAGGACAGGGGAGAAAGACCTAGATGGAGAGAGGAAAACACAAGGAGAGAGAGAGGAGGAGCTGCAGACCGGCGAAAGCGGGTAGATGGAAAGAGAGGAAGGAAATTGTGAGGCGGGAGGGGGAGCTCTGTTAATGCCGCTGCTGCAGGGCCGAGGTAGTGCAATTAAAAGCACGTCCCATTATTTATTAATAGCAGTTTTGTTGCTAAATGAGAAATGGAGGAGAAAGTGGGGGAGGGGAGGAAGCAGAGAGATGCCACAACATCTCTGCTCTGCTCAGAGGAGGGAGGGGGCCGTGTACTTCCGAGCCAGAGCTCTCTGCCAGCAAGACAGGGCCCGGCCTCATGCCATTGATTTGGCTTCCAGCCCCTTTGGCGAATGACGCACCCGAAAGAAAGAGGAACAAGCCCTGCTCCTGTGTCCATGACCGAGACGTATCCTCCTGCCTCCCTCAGCCAGGAGACTGGCTCCGCTCCCCACTGCACCTGCTGGCTGGGGGGGGTCCCGGCAGATCACAGCCAGGACTCTGGGAGCTGCCCCCACAGCAGTGGGGAGGGAGCGTCCTCCGGGAGGTTTGAGACTGCCATGTGGAGTTGCCGGAAGGGGGCAGGGATGGCAGAAGGCGAGTCTCTGCCCATCGCCTTAGCAGGGAGGAGAGGGGTTCTGAATGGGTCTTGGCTTCGGGAGATCCAGCTCCCAGCACCCCTTGGAGCCGATGCGACTCCACCCGGGGCTGCCTAATGGAGCCCGAGAGCACCCAGATGCCTGTGCGCAGCGCCCCGCGGGGACGAAACCGGAGGGAGCTCAGGATAAAAAGGCTTCGGACACAATGAAGAGGTTTGCAGGGACTGTAGGACTGGACAGACCGAGGCTGGCTAAGCGAGGGGGACAGGACATACCCATCTACACACATGGGCGGGGTTAGGAGCCACTGGGGGGCGCTGGCCAGAAGTCCCGGGATGAAACCGACCAAAGGAAATTTTAGGCTGAAGGCATAAGGCTGGGGGAAAGCCCAGCCCCAGGGGAACCGGCCTGCCCTGGCCGGGGAAAGGACCTCAGCACCATGTTCTAGCTCTGTTCGCTCACCCCCCGGAGCAGGAGGCAGCTCTCCCCCGGCACTCACCACCATGCCGTTGATGGAGACCCAGCAGTTGCTGGGGAAGTCCTGGAGCATGGGCACGAGGAACTGGAGGCAGCCGTCCCAGTGACACAGCAGCAGCATCATGCCGATGAGGTTAATGATCCTCATCACCGCGCTGGCCAGGTCGTAGGTCATGTGGAAGATCTGCCGGGGGGAAACAAACGGCGTTAGACCAGTCCTCCCGCTGCTGTGCCAGCCTGCACCGGCCCACCTCCAGGGGAGCTGAAAAGCAATGCCCTGTATTGGGCGCACGGTAGCAGCTTCCCTAGCGGAGGTGAGTTGCAGGGTTTGATTGGGGCCTTTCACTCCACTCTGACCTGGGGAGATTTGCAACCCCCGTCCCTGAGTGTCAGGCTCATCACCCTCGTGTGTCACCGGATTCCAAGCCAAACCTTGTGTTCTCCAAGGGTTCCCGAACCTGGGCTGAGCTGGGAGCTTGCAACCAAAACTGGGCGAGCTCCGCAGGGCACCGGCAGCAAAGCGCCGCACGGCTCCAGGCCCAGCTGTCCAGCATTAGGGAATCACCTGCTGCATGTTAACAGAGAGGGCTGCTTTCCTTCTGCCCCTTCTCCCTCCCCCCTCACACGCAGGACCAGAATCAGGGGGTCACACGACATGGGCAAACTGGTGCCTTGCTAGCCTGCAGCCACCCGGCTAAAGCGCTAGGGACATTTAGCTGCTCTCAGTGACGATCTGTACTGTCTCCATATGCCCGATAGCAATGCTGGGTCTCTGTCACTCACTCGCTCTCTCACACACACACCTCTCGCTTGTTATTTCCCCGGTACAAAGAAAGCCATTTCACGTGGGCTCTGATTCACAGCTGCTCATGATGCTAACGAGCCAAGACAGGGCTGCTTAGCCAAAGAAGCATCCGCTTTGAAATGACTAGATGCTCAGGAACCGTGGGTTCAAATCCCAGCTGGGCACATTTTGAAGGGGAATAACTTGACTTCGGCACAGTACGCCGTGAGTGAATCTTGAGAAGGAGACTTTAAAGCGCAGAGTTTCCGCATGGACATTAAAGACACCAGAGCCCTTTCTTTATGGGGATATTGGCGAACCGCTTGGGCCAATGGGGCAACAGATTCCTTTGACATGAGCGGCACTGTTAATATACAGGACGGGCCCAGCGCTGGACTATTCTTCTTATCATGAATAAGAGCAGTAACTCTCCAGTCACCGGCCTTTTCACTGACATCTGTTCGTCTGAAAACAGTCTCTATTCCCGGCTGGAGCCTGCAGTTATTTTAGGGACCTGGGCTTCCCCTGCCTCCTTTGTCTACACTGCCACAGTCTGGCGACATGTTCTTTGCGTTTATTCTTCCTGCTCTTGGGCTCCGATCCAGCAAAGCTTTAATAACAACGATCCCTAGCTCTCCTCGGCAGACCTCAAAGTGCGGGCGGTATCATTACCCCCATTTTACAGATGGGGAAACCGAGGCAAGGAGCAGGAAGGGACTTGCCCAAGGCCACCCAGAGCCTGAAACAGAGCCCAGGTGTCCTGAATCTCAGCCACTAGGCCACCCTGCCTCTCTCTCCAGCCTGTAAACTCGGCTGCCTAGAAGGGATGAATGGCAGGGTTTATGGAAGAAGTGCTCTCTTGTGGCCACTTCCCCTTCCAGTATCCTGGGCTCCTGATGGATTAAAGGTGTGCGGGCAGCACAGGATTAAATACATCGGTCTCTTAGCACTTTACAAAGGAGGGTCGTTACTCCTATTGTATGGATGGAGAAACTGAGGCACGGGGAGACGGGACTTGCCAAAGATCAGCCAGCAGGAATAGAATCCAGGTGCCCCAGTCCAGGGAGTCACATCACTGCTCTACTACTAACAACTACTCCAATGACTCCATTTGAGTTATGCTAGGGATGGATTTACACCCCCCCCCCATGACCACCTAGAACTCCCCCAAACTGAACAGCACACAAAGCACTTGGATCTCCCCCCAATTCCAACCCCATTTTAACGCGCTTTTCACCCCTTAGGCCTGGCAGCAGGCGGCGTCAGTCTTGGCCCTCCCCAAATCAGAGGAGCCCATCCACCAAAACACCAGACCGACCCTTTCCTCTCCGTCCCCCACCCCCGCGGCCAGGTAACGGTGCTCACAGCCACCCTAAAATCAGGGCATGGGGGAGGGGGAGGGGAGAAAATGATGCCATCCGAGTACCAGCCTCACTGACAGCAGAGATGGTGCAAAATTCAGAGCCAGATTTCCACCCTCAGGGCGGTTAGGAGCCTATTTGGCCTGTTAGACACACGGGGCTGAAAGGCGAGCGGCCTGTCTGGCTCCGGGTTCGAATCCTGAAAGCCCCAAAGCACAGGGATGTTTGGTTTGGAGGGAGGCGGCTGGGGAAGCTCTCACAGAACAGGCCAGCAGGGGACACGGATATGGAGGTGGGTTCTCAGCGCTGAGCTAGAGTCATTCCTAGTGTCGCTCCCGGAACATAACCAGGTGTGACCTATTCGGCATTGGTGAGGCCTCATCTGGAGTACTGCGTCCAGTTTTGGGCCCCACACTACAGGAAGGATGTGGAAAAATTGGAAAGAGTCCAGCGGAGGGCAACAAAAATGATTAGGGGGCTGGAGCACATGACTTATGAGGAGAGGCTGAAGGAACTGGGATTGTTTAGTCTGCAGAAGAGAAGAATGAGGGGGGATTTGATAGCTGCTTTCAACTACCTGAAGGGGGGGGTCATAGAAATTTCTGTCCGTTCCAGCTGAGGAATAAGGAGAGACGGACACAGCTAATCAAGCAAGGAGCCCCGGGAGGGGCGATCCGTTTATTTCAATTGCAATTGGGTTCGAGCTCATAAGTCAGCAAGAACAAAGAAAACACTTACACCAAAGCATTATATGCAGTTGCTTATGATAATCTATCGCTCTATGATTGGCCAAAATTTGCCATCATTACCATACATAATTAGCAAGCTACATGTATCTGCCCCTCTTGTGACCCCTTATTGTTCATTTACTTGCCCCCCACCCTTGTTATTTTGCAAACTAAGTAGTTAGTTATCTCTAGGATACAGGCACAGCGAGTTCCATTGTCTATAGGTTTGGAGTTTGGCTACATTTCCTCTCGAAGGAACTTCCTGAGTTAAGACAACCTATAGCTGACCCCGTGTGTACGTGACAAATTTGCCCCCTGGCCGTTAAGTAGAATAATTCTATATCAGGGGGTTCCAAAGAGGATGGATCTAGACTGTTCTCAGTGGTGGCAGATGACAGAACAAGGAGCAATGGTCTCAAGTTGCAGTGGGGGAGGTTTAGGTTGGATCTTAGGAAAAACTTTTTCACTAGGAGGGCGGTGAAGCACTGGAATGGGTTCCCTAGGGAGGTGGTGGAATCTCCTTCCTTAGAGGTTTTTAAGGCCCAGCTTGACAAAGCCCTGGCTGGGATGATTTTGTTGGGGGTTGGTCCTGCTTTGAGCAGGGGGTTGGACTAGATGACCTCCTGAGGTCCCTTCAAACCCTGATATTCTATGATTCTATGACGGGGACCAGGAAGGAATCAGGCCTCTGGCGTGGAAATTCAACCGGTTCATTTCGGTCCTGGGGGGTAACAGGGCTGGTGATGAGAATGTCCGAGTCTTCCACCCCCAGGACCTCTGCTAGGAGCCCCCACGGGCTGCGGTTAGCAAGCTGCTGTGGGTACAAGTCCCAGCAAGTTAATCCCACAGCAAAGCTCCCCCTGCCAGATCATTGGAACAGGGTGGAAAAAGCCAGGGGACCGAATTTCCCCTCCCACACCAGGTGAGCCGGAGGGCGGGGGGCTGGGAACTGGGGGGGGCGGGGGGGGCTCATTGTAGCAGGTCTCAGGAGACAAGGAAGCAGCTCTTTGCTATGCTGGCATAACCCAGTAGTGTAGACGCAACCGATAGTGATAAAGAAGGTCGTGCTATAACCACACAACCTCCCCGAGCGATGGATTTTTCTCACCCCTGAGCGCCGTAACTATCAACCTAACCTGAGACCAGCCGAAATCTGCACCTTCCACAGACAGATCTTATGTTACTGCCCCGTTAGGGATGGTTAATGGCTCAGCACCTACCTAGAAATGCAGAGCCCGCAGCATTACTGGCCACACTCGGCTGCGCACAATTTTTAACCTGAGCGCGAGGCAGGGGCCAGCGGTGTGAGCAGACCCGGGGTGCTGGGATCCTCCGTTGTAACGCAGCAGCGACCCCCCCACTTTGGAGACCTGGGGCACAGCATTTCAGCCACCGCTTTCCACCGCCGCCTTCCACTTGGGAATCCAGGTCGAGCGAGGGCCCGATTTTAAAGCATTGCGCTGAGCTGCCCCTGCTGCCCCGGAAGTCGCCAGGAGTTGCAGGCGCGCTGAAAATCAGCCCCTCAAGTTGGGCACTAAAAACATATACCACTTTCCGGAGTGTGGCCACTAGCATGCCTCAGTTCCCCCCCCGGGATAACAGCATCTCCTGCCTTGCCAGGGCTCTGCGAGAATGAGCTCGCATTTGCCAAGCACGTGGAGAGGTAATTAGCACAATTTTATCAATGAGGGCTACAAACCGAGCCACGCCCATGAATGGGCATCCTTGGGCTTGCCGGGAAGATGCAGGCCAGGTGTCCAAACCTGCGTTTGCTAAAGAGCAGTTGTGAGCAGGTTGATGGGGCAGCAGCCAGACGTGCATCCGAAGAAGTGGGTATTCACCCACGAAAGCTCATGCTCCTATACGTCTATTAGTTGATAAGGTGCCACAGGCCTCTTTGCCACATGGCGAGTCACTTTGGGAGGAGAGTTGAGCAGGCTAGAAGAGGAAAGGAGGGGACCAACCTTGCGCACGGTGCAGGCACAGAGCCTGCATCCTGCAGAGCTCAGAGGATAAATCCTGGCCCAGGCTGACTGGGGGATCACTGGGTACGACCGAGGCCCCCAGCCGGCTCCACACAGGTGCCTGACCACATGGATCAGGACCTCAGACTGACTGGGGGTCTCACAGCCAAGGGCTGCATCTAGGGTGCACCTCACAGTTGTTAACGCGTTGATCGGCACAGCAGCCCCGGGAGTATGGAACGGCTGTTAACCCCATTTCACAGATGGGGGCTCCGACCTGCAAAGGGATTTAGGCGCCTAGCGATTTTGGAGCACTCGGCCTTCAGTGACTTGCCCAAGGAATCCTGGGGCAGAGCAGAGAATTGGACCCGGGTCTCCCAGGGGCTAGCCTGAGTCGCCCTTCCTCTCTCGTGCCCATACCTAGCTTTAAGACGTGATGCATCACAGAGGGTTTTAGCCTCTCGTCTGAGCCACTCGAACAGATCTGGGGCTCTCTCAGCCAAGCTGCTTTGAGTTTCACTCTCAGGAGCAGCTCAGCTTCCCTCCCCTATCAAACACCAGGGGCCGGGCCGGGCTACTCCCTCTGGACAGCGGATCCAGCCATCGCCAGCTCGGGCAGTAGCCCTTTCCCACTGGTGGCCGGACTCCCTCCTCCCAAGTGGAGCGGACGGGACAGAGACGCATTGGGGATGCCACTCCGAGGGGCGCAAGGATCTGCAGCTCACCCCTCGCCCAGAGCACCCCAGCAAAGTGAAAACTCAGGGCAGCTGCCTGGCTCCTGAATCCCACGGGGCTTCTGTTTCCAATGCCAACGAGACGGGCTCCTCTCCTGCCTGGGGCTTTTCTAACACGGGACACTTTGTACAGCACCGCCCGGCTGAGGAGCTCAAAGCAATTGACCAACAGGGCGCAATTAAGCTTCCCAATACCCCTCCCCCAATTTTAGCCCTGTTCCACAGATCGGGAAACTGAGGTAAAGAGCAAGGACGTGCCCAAGGTCACATAGTGAGGCAGTGGCGACTGGCAGAAAGTCAGCTGGGAATGGAACCCAGGAGTCCTGCCTACCAGCCTTGTGCTGTAGTCACCAGACCATCCTCTTCCTCCTTCTCGTACTACAGAGGGGGCGCAGAGCAGGGGATGCAACGCATCTGAGATCATGCAGCGCGTCAGGGGCTGAGCTGAGAATCGAAGCCAGAACTCTTGGGCTGGTGCTGTGAACACTTACCCCTGTTCCTCCCCAGCATTAGGTGCATCCTAGCAATTCCTACATGCTTCCTCTGCTGGATCAAGCACTGCCCCTGCCTGAATCAGGATACGGGACAGGCCTGTCCATAGCCACACGACAATACACAGTACATGAAAACATGCATGTCAATAAACTCGGAAGATAGGAGCCAGGAGGCAACAAACGGGCAGGAACACATGTGTATGTGTGTGTGTGGGGAGGGGGGGGGTGTTTCATAGCACTGTCTCCCCGCAGCTTGAGGGTAAAACTCCCCCGTCTCCAGGATCCGCAAGGAGGATCCCGCTGCTGAGATCTAAGATTAGGCTTTTCCATAGCACGCCCAGGTGCAGGGGATTTCTGCGTCGCTTCCCAACCCAGCTGTGCCCTGCACCCGGGATCTTGCACTGTTTCAAAGACCCCAGGAGGGAGATATTATTAAACGTGCTTCAAATCCTCTCACTCGCCTCTACCTAGTTTAATGCCCAGACCAAGGCAGCCCTTTTACACACACACACACACACACACACACACACACACACACACACACACACACACACACACACACACACACACACACACACACACACACACACACACACGATATCACTAGTGAGCGAGCCTGGCACCCCCATCCCACTGCTGCAGGGCTGGACTCTGAAGCCATCCCCTCCTCAGCTGGCCCTGCGAGCTCTCATCAGCTGCTTGGTACAGGCTTTTAACAGCCACGTATGAAATATTAACAGCGGGAGATGCCAGCCTCCAGGGCCGCCGCCTGGCGGGCCTGGGCACAGCCGGGCACTGGGGTACACGGACCACTCTGAAAGCGGTGCTGGCCATGCCCCCCAAGGGCACCTCTGGGAGAAGCCAGAGGAGGCACATTTTCTATCTAGGTTCTTATACCACCGCCCATCACTGTGGTATCTGAGCCCGCCCACACGTTGGCAGGACTGGCGGGAGCTGCACTGTGAGATGAGACAATCCAGGGGGTCTTTGACAACACGGGATGCAGAGATACCTCTGAGTGTCCAAAGCAGGGCCTGGGGTAGGCCAGCATGTCCTAATGGGGGTGTGTTTAAACGGGAGGGCGGGGGGCAAGGACAAGCCTCTCAATTGTTGGCCATCATCCAAACTTTCAGTAAAAAAACCCAAGTCTCTACCTGTTACAGCAAACCTTGCAAACACGACCCACGGGGGACCAATGCAGCAGCATCTGCCTGAGTCTGCAGAGAGCCTGAAACAATTGCTTCGAGGTAGGAACGGTCCTATGTGTTTCCAGGGGTGACGACGATACTGTAAACGTCAACACGACATGACGACACTGGGTCATCCAAGGAGAGGAAGGAGGAGTCCGGGCAGGGAGAGAGACAGGAGGGGAGAGGGATGAATGAAGGCCTTGAACACAGCACGGGGCGGGGAGGGGTCATTCTCCGATGTCAAGGCTCAGCTTTCAGAACGGTGGGACTGACACACTTGGGCGGACCATGGTCACACAGCGCGCAGGGGATTGACTTCCCTGCCAAAGGACACAGGTACACTGCAGGTAACACCCCTTCCCCCCGCCCCCGCACACACACACACGGCAGCATGTCTCAGAGCCTGGGTCAACTGACTCGGACTCGCATGGCTCCCACTCCAGGGCTAAAAAGAGCCGTGTGGACGTTCCCGCTCAGGCTGGAGCCTGGGCTCGGAAATCTAGCGAGGGGGGGAAGGTCTCCGAGCCCGGAAACGCCTACCCTAGTTGCAGCCTCCCAGCACAAACTACATTACTTGACCCTCAGCTCTGAGACTTGCTGCCCCAGGGTGGGTTTTTTTTTGCAGTGCCGACATCCCCTCCCTTTTCCATGCAATGCCCCTGGCCGCCCACAGGACGGGGCCAGGCCAGCGCTCGCCCATCCGGCACATTCCCGCCTCCCCCTTTGTAGGCATGGCGTTATTCCGGCGGGCCAGTTCTGCGGAAGGAAGCAGGCGGCACGAAATTAAACCGTTTATTCCGAACGGCCGCCGTGGTTATTAATAGGAGCTATTTGCCGGGGAGGGAGCTGGGCTGCTCCGTCCATGCACGGCCCTGACAGGAGCGGAAGGAATTACGACGGAAGAGATGGAAAAGAGCGAACGGAGCAGCTAGTCCTGCCGGCCGAGGCTGGTTCCCTGCTGTCGTGCTCCTGGCAGGTGAAGGAACGGGGATCCAGGAGGTGGGGATTCATTCCCAGCTCGGACACCAACTCCCTCGGGCCAGTCACTTTCTCTCTCGGGGCCTCAGCTGTAAGCAGAGATAACGAGTCTTCCTTTCTCCCCTGTTTCAGCTCGTTAGCTGGGGGCTTGAAGTAGGGGAAAGCCCCACTTGAGGGCTCCCAAACTAGTGAAAGGGATATTACCCAATTCCTATGTACTACCCCGTGGTTCTCAACCAGGGTACGCAAACCCCAGGCGGTGCGCAGAGATCTTCCAGGGGGTACATCCACTCAGCTAGAGATTTGTCTAGTCTTGCAACAGGCTACATAAAAAGCACCCACAAAGTCAGCACCAATTAAAATGTCAACCAATGACTTGTTCACACTGCTCTGTAGCCTGTACACAGAAATGGAAGTACGGTATTTATATTCCAAATCGATAGTTTTTATAATTATACGGCAGGACTGAGAAAGTCGGCCATGGTTCAGTAACAATTTGCTGTGACACTTCTGTATTTTTATGGCGGATTTTGTCAGCGAGTCGTTTTGCAGTGAGGTGAAAGAGGAATCGGACTCCTGAAAGGGGGACGGGAGTCTGGGAAGGTTGAGAGCCCCTGTACTACACCCCCCTGAGCCCCCATGCAGGGACTCAGGCAGAGGGGCAGGATGGGAGAGACAGGAGATGGTGACACAAAAGTGAGGCCCAAAGCAAGAATCTGAATCCACTCTCCAGCCCTGAATGCGTCAGCCTCAGCTCCCCTGCCAAGAAGGTGCAGGGAAGCAGCTCCCCGGAGCTCTGGGCACCAGGGGGTCCCACAGACCCTGTGCCTATGCCGAAGGAGCCTCCCGCATCCAGCAGAGACAAGGGAACGACAGCGCTGTGCTCTCCCCCTCCTGAGTTGGGTCACGGCGCAGGGCCACGCTCCTCGCTGACGGCTCCACGGCGGTGAGCGGCTGTCAGCTCTGATCCAGCGTGAGCGGCGCTTCCCTGGCGCGATTCCTCGCAGCATGTGGCAGCTTCTTGCCGGGGCAGCACGGGCTTTTTGGGGTCCCCTGCCGAGCGTTCCAGCAGCAACCCGACTCAGGGCCCCGCATGTGGGCCAGGTTCAGCAGGAAGCAAAC
This sequence comes from Emys orbicularis, assembly GCF_028017835.1. Classification (NCBI taxonomy): domain Eukaryota; kingdom Metazoa; phylum Chordata; order Testudines; family Emydidae; genus Emys; species Emys orbicularis. The sequence continues at coordinate 11,053,043 of NC_088706.1, read as the reverse complement.
CCAGAAGCCCATGCTGCCCTCAAAGCTGGGTGTGACCCCCAAATCCCAACCTCCCCTTAGGGATCCCAATCCCTGCCCAGCCCCAGCAAGGAATCAGCAGGGGAAACACCAGGAGTGTGCCAGTGACCTCCCTCAGGCAAGGGTCGGGTGAGACTGCCCCTGCTCCTGGCATTGTCACACCCACAGCCTGTGACATCACGCTTGTGACATTACATGCGACATCAGAGGAAGATGGTCTCTGCAGCCCCAATCATTCCAAAGTTCCCTCGGATTCAAAGGCCCCAGAGTGCTGACGTCTCAGCCTCTGCTCTGCAATGTGTCGGGGAAGGAATCTAAGTGCCCGATCCCTTGTCCCCATCGACACCCAGAGAGGGTTTAAGGATTAGGTAAATGCCATCCCTATATTACAGGTGGGAAAACTGAGGCACAGAAACGTGGCGCAACTGATTCAGTTTGGCCCAGGAGTTGGGTCAGAGTCAGGTTTAGAACCTGGCAGCTCCTCGCTCTGGTCTCTGACCATCGGCCCCCCACTGGCCCCCGTTCCAACTCCCTTTAGACCCAGATCCCATTGCCAGGAAATCCCCAATTCAGATGCCACTGTGAACATGGAGCATAAGCACCGACCCCGGTGGGAGGCAGACGGATGTGCGTGAAAACACGGCTAGATGTGCACAGACACACATCCGCCGCTCTGATGGAGTTTAAATGCCTGAGCCATGCTAATCAGCCACTGACAGCCAGTCTCAGTGAGGCTGTGTGTGTGTGTGTGGGGGGGAAGCATTTGGGGTCACCTAGGCAGAAGACAGCCAGGCATAGCATAGGTGGCACCATCCGTAGGACTTTGCCAAGGCTCCCTTCCCAGAGCCAAGCGTCGGGCGTCGGTGGAGCAGAGCTGAGAGCGGGTGGCAGGCTCTGGGTCATGGGAAAACTCCTCCTAAAGTCTGGGATGAGGCCCAGCAAACCTGTCTCTCCACACGGCGATCAGGAGCCGGGCAGGGAGCCCGGAAGAGAATGGAGAGTCAGGGGCGACAGAGGCAGGCCCCCGCCGAGGAACCCGGGTCGCTCGCTCCCCTTCCTGCTAGCGGCGAGGCAGATGGGGATGGTTTTGAGAGGCCAGCTTCAGACGGGAGGAGACGAGGGAATTTAGGGACAAAGCAGCCGCCTCTCACGGCCTCTCCCAGGCCCCCCGCCCACCCCGTGCACGGAGATTTGTGGGGTGAAGCAAGGGGGCTGGGCTCAGCAGCTGGAGGGCTTCAGAAATCAGCCCCAGGAGCCAGGAACTCCCAAGTCCAAACCGTTTATTAGCACCCCCTCCCCCTGCCAAAACAACCACCCAGCAGGGGCAGAGATAAGGGCACCCACCGGGTGGCGCTACCCCATCAGTTGGCCCCTGTTTAGATAGGCCGAGACTGGTGGTTTGCAGCCCTGGATGGCCGTGACCTTCAAAGCTCAGCCTGGTCGGCTTCTCTGTGCTAGACGCAGCCTCAGGCCCTGGAGTTTCCAGCTGCAAAACGCCAGCCCAGAGCCCCCCGAGCTCGCCAGGCTGGACTGCGGAGGAGAGGAGCGGCCGGCGGGGAGAGCCCAGAGGGGTCTGACTCCTCTCTCCGTGACCTCCCGGGCTGATGTCGCCGTGCTCAGCCTCCACACTGCAGATCGTCTCAGCGCTGCCTGGGCAGCAGAGCCATTACTCAATCCCATCCCCTCTGCCGCTCGGAGCCGGTACCTGCGAGGAGACGGGCGCTGGCGCTGCCTTCGCACCCAGCGTTCCCTCGCCCGCAGACAGCGAGAGACGCCAGGGAGCCGCAGGCAGTTCATGGCCCATCGCGGTCCTGTGGCAGCTCAGGGAGCAGCGGGTGACGGGCCCTGCTCCCGTGCCACAGACAGCGCTCCCAACACGGCCAACAGCGCCTGCAACGCGGTCAGGAAAACTGATACACGCCGGCAACTGGTACATACCCCACCACCCACACAGAGGCTACCGTTACGCACACCAGCAACAGTACATACCACACACCCCGGCAACTGATACACACTCAGCCACACACACACAGAGGCTACCGCTACGCACACCAGCAACAGTACACACCACTCACACCGGCAACTGGTACACACCCCGTCACACACGGAGAGCCTACCACTACACACACCAGCAATAGTACACAGACCACACATACCGGCAACCGGTACACACACCACACACAAAGGCTACTGCTATGCACACCACCAACAGTACACACACCACACACAGAGGCTACCGCTACACGCAGCAGCAACAGTACACACCGGTAACCGGTACACACACCACACAAAGGCAACTGATATACACCCCACCACACACACACACAGGCTACCACTACGCACACCAGCAAACAGTACACACACCACACACAAAGGCAACTGGTACACACATCACACACACCGGCAACTGATACACCACACACGCACACTGGCAACTGGCACACACACACCAACAACCGGCACACACACCGGCAACTGGGTACACACATCACACTCAGAGGCAACCGCTACACACACCGCACATGCAGGCAGAGGGACATCCCAGCTCACCCGCACAGCCCCGGGTGTACATAACACTCCCCCACACCCCATGCAGCGTAGTTGAGGGTAAGGGAATTTTCCTACTTCTCATGTGGGGACTACGGGGTTTAGTGCAGTTTACCCACTTCTTTTTTTACCGCTACACCCGTCTACACAGTTACACGCCCAACCCTCACCTGCCCCGTAGCGCGTTCCTTAGCGCTTTGCGTGTCCTTAAGTGCTGTGGAGGCAAGAAAACACGACAATGAATCCTCCCAGCCGTCCTTGTGAGACAGCCTGTTTTACAGAAGGGGAAACTGAGGCAGGGGGCGGGAAGGGATTTGCTCAAAGTCGAGTCAGTGGCAGTGGTGCTCCGGGCTCCAGTTCACTAGTCCACACTGTCTCTGCGCACGAGGGTGTGAATGTGCATACACAAACGCCCGTGCCTAGACACACGCACTGATGTCCATTCACATCTCTAGGCACACAAATGGACAGCGCACACTTATCAGACACACAATCCCGGAGGCACTCGCGTCTCCCCGTGTGCGCACACAGCACACTGAATCCACACACACGCCGCAGACACCTGCATATTAGACTGACACTTCTCTGGGGCAGGGACTGGCCTTTGGTTCTGTCTGTACAGCGCCTAGCGCAACGGAGTCCTGATCCATGACCCGGGCTGCGGGATGCGATCCCCTCCCAGGGCTGACCCAGGGCTGCCCTCCATTGGAAGGACCGGCCTGCCCAATTCAAAGGGAGCCTCAAAAGACACCACCCCCAAAAACACACACACGCTGTTGCAACGTACGCCTCAGGTAACCACGTCCCAACTCCCTCCTGCTCCGGAAACAGATACGGATCCACACGGGCGGGTGCCTGCGGGCTTAGGGTTTGTCAGCTGGGCGACGCTCAGTCCGGGGTGGGGAAGTGGGGGTGACGATACACACCCTAACCGACCCCCCCCCCCCCCGTCATCAGCCTCTCAAGCCGGGGAGGAGCTGGCTATTCAGGCTGGCACCAAGGGGAAAGGGGACTGGCACAGAGGGGGCGGGGAGCTAAATCCAGGGGAGGGTTCGTGGGGTGAGACCCTGGCTCAGTGGCCAGGCTGGCACCCTTCATAGACTGGTGTCCCCAACCATGCCATCTCTGGGGTGCAGGAGGAGATGCAGGGGTCATACACGGGTGGGGTGGGAGGGGCTTAACAATAATCCAGGCTGGCCACAAGCTGAATGAAGGCGGGAGTGCGCACTAGCGGTTAGAGCAGGAGACTGGCAGTCAGGATCCCTGGGTTCTATTCCCAGCTCTGACCACGTCTTCCTTGGATGACCTCGAGCAAGTCATTCAGTGCATGTGCCTCGGTGTCCCCAGCTCTGGGATCCCAGGAGACTTAGCTTAGGGTTGTAAAGCACTCTGAGCCAGCGAGACAATACGTTAGACTCGATCCCATTATTACTAGGATGACAGGAAAATCCAGGCCAGGACAGTTGTACTAGGGGCAGCCAGTCATCACCATGTGATGGCCTGTGTGAAATGAGTTTGCCAGGTCTCATCCATTCCTAGCGGGCAGGGGCCCCATCAGCAAAACCCACTGCACGTTTGGGAGCAAGACCCTGCTTTGCAGAGGGGCCGATGGCACACGACTCTTTGGCGGGAGTTCTAAGCAACCAGCACCTTTGGCTACTGAGCCATAACCCGCCCCTTCTTAGCCATCTCCTCGAGCTGTTGGGGCCTGAACTCATCCATCTCAGCCCTTTGGACTCTGGGCGAGAGCGCCAGAAGAAGCTGCCTGTGCTCTGATGGAGGAAGGGAATGCAGCCCAGCCGGCATCAAAGGCAGGCAGGTGCCCAAAGGCCATCGGGCCGAGAGACACCCCTTACCTCTTCCCACTGGTGGATGTAGCGGATGAGCCGGGAAAGGCGCAGCAGACGCAGCAGGCTGAGGATCTTGGTGAAGCGGACGATGCGGAGGGCCCGGGCCGTTTTGTACACCTCCGAATCGATGCCCTTCTCCACGATGAGAAAAATATAATCCACAGGGATGGAGGAGACAAAATCCACCACGAACCAGGTCTTCAGGTACTTCTTCTTAATCCTCTCCGGGTCCAGGATGATATCCGTGTTGTCCTCGATGATTATCCCTGTGCGGAAGTTCAGCACCAGGTCCATGAGGAAGAACGTGTCAGAGACCACGTTGAAGACGATCCAGGGGGCCGTGGTCTCCTCCTTAAAGAAGGTGATGCCCACCGGGATGATGATGAGGTTGCCCACCATGAAGAGAAGCATCGTGAAGTCCCAGTAGAACCTGGAGAGGCAGAGCAGATGGAGACATCACCGACAAGCCCTCCGCGTTCCCTCTTGGTTTACTGTGCTCCCGCCCCTGCCCATCCTCACAACGGCCTCCCGCAGGCGTGACCCTCCTGGGAAGCTGGGGTGGGAAATTGAGCTCCGTGTGGGGCTCCGAGCAGCGCAGGGTGGAGTCACCCCGTAACGGGTCGATTAGCCAGCTCTGCCCCGGAGGGGCGGCGTGGCAGCAGCATTTAGGCACAATGGGCAACATGCCATGTGGCGCCTTGATGCCAGATAATCCCTTGTCCCACTTCCCTCTCCTCCCCCTCCCCGCCTCATACCTGCTGCCGGGAAAAGCTTCCCCGTGTGTCCGGTCCCTCCTCCCCCAAACCCAGCTCTCTGGAACCTGCCCCCCGTTCTCCTCCCTTCCTTCACCCTCCTCCTCGTGGGGCTCTGTGCTTGTCTGAAGTAGGGCCTGACTGCAAACACGTGCAGTCCAATGGCTGGATGAGGTCACCCACGGTGGGGGTGTCTGCAGGGCCCCACGCTCTGCGGGGCAGGGGATTATCTAACGCTAGGTCTGTGCACGTTCAAGGTGCTGGATCAGCATCGGGCTGGACCATAAAACGGGAGCTAAGGAGACTGAGCAGCAGGAAATGTAGCAAGCTCCATCAGCCTGAGGGATCTGCAACCCCCCATCGCTTGGGACAAACAACTAGGCTGGGAGAGGCACTGCAGGGACAAGGGGCATGGACCCCAATTCAGCAACCCGGGGCCTATGGCCACGCAACTGCCTGAGCTTCTCACGGCTCCCTCGTCCTTCCTGGTCATGCCGGGAAGGCAGCGCTGGAGCTGGGAACAGAACCCAGGAGTCCTGACTCCCCATCTCCTGCTCTAACCCCTTGAGAGCGCTTCCCTTCCGAGAACAAGCCGGATCGGTGTCCTCTGACCCGGAGCCATTCAGGGCCGAGAGGTGGAAATCTGTCCTGGGAAGGGACAGAGCACTGACCCCAGAAACCCCATCTCCCCAGAGGCTCCATGTGGAAGGGGGGAAGTGGCGGGGAGGGGGAAGGGAGCCTCTCTCTCTCTCAGGGATTGCCTCCAGAGAGAGGCTGGGTTTGAATCACGTACAACTGCAGCTTAAGCCAGTGCTTCCTGCAACCTCCGTTAGACGGAGGGAGGGGGGCGGATTAAGGTTTGGGGGTCTACTCTCGCCTCCCCAGTGTGTTTTCCACCCGGCCCCAACTCCCCTGGCCCTTCCCCGCTCCTTCAGGGCCAGCGGCGACCTTTCCCAAGCGCCTGCAAGGTCGAAGCAGAGCCCCACGGCCCCATCCTAACATTAGCATGCTGCTCCCGTCTCCTCGTTAACATGGTGCTCACCCTCTCCGGGAACGCACCAGCCCCTTGCAGCAGAGCAGTCATGTGTCCACGCGGGTGTGTGTGTGTGTGTGTGGGGGGGAACACACGGAGAGAACGCTGCGGGTTTAACAGCCCGATGCTAAAGAAAAACACGTGCACCCCCTCCTCTCGCCGTACCCAGGAACGCAGCCAGTGGGCCCCTTGCATCCCCCCGTGGTCCCTCTGTCTAACCTCCGGGGGTCTCTGAGCAATTGGCTGGGGCGGCTAATTCCCAGCCTCTCGTCCCCGTGCACCAGATACCCTGCTCTGCTCGATAAGATAATGACACGGGGCCGGGATGCGTTTTTTGCCAGCACTGGGTGATGCCGCTGCTCCGAAGAGCCTCATTTTCTACATGGGTGGGTATTTCATCGCTTACTCTAATGATGGCAATTTATTCATGCAGTTCCTGGGGGCACCTCGTCGCATAAAAGGTCTCAAAGCCGCAGGACCGAAGCAAAGGCAGGTGCAAGCCACAGAAAACCCAGAGAGGGGAAGCAGACAGATATACGTGGTCACTCCTGGCTAAGGAGCTAGTATATATTTGCGGGGGGGAGGGCTGGCTCTCCTCTCCCCCCTCCATTCTCTCCCTCATAAAGGCCGGCACATGAATAGAATTAAACCTGCATCTTTCAAAAGGAAACACAGCTCTCCCTTGGCAGCCAGCCTCCTGACCTTTCTCCAGTGACAGCCTGCACCTGAGACGTTTCCATGGCAACAGCTAGTGATGTCACAACTGCACAATTATGACTTCAGAGCACAGCACGGGGTGCGTCTCCAAGGTACCCTTCAATTATCCCCCGAGGATGCAGAGGGAACATTCGCAGCTGAGAGGAGAGAGAGGCAGTATGGTCTAGTGGCTTTGTATTGAGGGCCTGGGTTCTATTCCCAGCTCCGCCACAGCCTTCCTGTATGACCTTGAGCAAGTCACCTAATCTCTTTGTCTCTTAGGGTCCCCCTCTAGCCGGTCAAGGAGGCAGCAACGGGTGGCAAGAAAGCTCCACCGGGACCTCCTCAGGGAGCGAGTAGGTGGTGGGGATTCCACCTACCCAGACGTCACAGTAATCTGAGTGCCTCACCTGTATTAGTCAAGCTAGTCCTGTGACTCAAGTATTATCCCCATTCTACCAACAGACACCTGAGGCAGAGAGCGGGAATCGAACCCAGGTCTCCCACGTTCCCCTGTCGCACCTTAACCACAAGACCACTCCCCTTCCCTTTCAAAGTCGCAGGGGGGGGGGCCTTAGAGTTCAAGGAACGCTGGAGTAGGGGGAGACTGACAGAGGAGAAAGGCCCCCAAATCTATTAACAACTGCACAAGCCATCTTGCCCCAAATTCGACAAGCTAGATCCCAAAACACCCCTAAGACTCTCGAGGGTAGCTCTGCCCGGCTCAGGATTCCAGGGGCCCGGCCGAAGCAAAACTTTCTGTCCTTGCCTCCGCTAGGGGGTCTGCCAATGCCAGTGTAACTTCCTTACCACCATTTCCTGAGAACTTGTCCCAGACGCTTAAGAGTTCTAAACTCCCTCAGCGCAGAAGCCTGCTGCAGAAGTTTGTACTAATCCTTTTAAATGTTGCCACTGGAATTTCAAGACTGCAGATGCAACAACAGGGCAAACAATCAGAGCAACCCCATCCCTCCTACAAACACTACTTCTAGGATGTATTAGCAGACGTGTTGTAAGCAAGACATGAGAAGTAATTCTTCCGCTCTACTCCGCGCTGATTAGGCCTCAACTGCAGTATTGTGGCCCGTTCTGCATGCCACATTTCAGGAAAGATGTGGACAAATTGGAGAAAGTCCAGAGAAGAGCAACAAAAATGATTAAAGGTCTAGAAAACATGATCTATGGGGGAAGATTGAAAAAAATTGGGTTTGTTTAGTCTGGAAAAGAGAAGACTCAGAGGGGACATGATAACCTTTTATGTACTTGAAAACTGTTGTTAGAAGGAGAAGCGGGGGGAAATTGTTCTTCTTAACCTCTGAGGATAGGACAAGAAGCAACAGGCTTAAATTGCAGCAAGGGCGGTTTAGATTGGACATTCGGAAAAACTTCCTAACTGTCAGGGTGGTTAAGCATTGGAATAAATTGCCTAGGGAGGTTGTGGAATCTCCATCATTGGAGATTTTTAAGAGCAGGTTGGACAAACACCTGTCAGGGATGGTCTAGATAATACTTAGCCCTGCCATGATGGTAGGGGACTGGATTAGATGACCTTTCGAGGTGCCTTCCAATCCTACGATTCTATGATATGATTCCTCCTAGGCTGAAATCTTAAGTTCATTCGAATTCAGCACCACGGACAGCTCACCGCGGTCAGCGATTCAGAGCAGAGAACATTTGTAAACTAATCCCCAGCAACAGAATGCCAGAGAAAATGAAACAGTGCAACCATCAAATATTTTTCCAGCCCAGCCTAGAATATGCTTCATTACCAGAGTGCAGAAAGCAGAAAATTTAGGGTGAGTAAACAAGCAACACATGACTCGTGTAATAGCAGGGAAGGAACCGGCATCCCCCCTACCATTAACCAATTCCACATTTAATTAGTCATGATGCTGCTTGAAGGTTAATAGCCATCGGGATAAATTAGGATTTAAAGACACAAAGAGCAAGGCCCTGATTTCCACATCCTACACTGCCACCCACTGGCTTTGTGGGTGCTCAGCACCTTTTAGATCAGGCCCTAAGGCCAACAGTGTCATACCGAGTTGTCTAAGGTTAGGCTCCTAAATCAAGATTGAGGCACCTAAGTATAAACAGCCTGGTTTTCAGAAAAGCTGCACACCCACATATCCACCGGAAGTTCACGGGAGCAGTGGGCCATCACTGCTTTTGAAAAAAAGGAATCGGGCCACTTACTTAAGTGGGTTTGGGAGCCTAACGGTACAAACCAGGTTTGAAAACTTTGGCCCAAGTGTTTAAGATCCAGTGAGACCTACATTATTGAACCCAATCTCAAACAGTCAAGTACGCAAGGATTCCAACACAGCTGTGTGTGCCATTTCATTGGCCACCAATGTCCTGCATGGATCCTTTGGGGGATTGCTTTGAAGCATTCTTAGCAGTCATCCAAAAAGATTCCCAAACCCTTAAAACATGTCCCTGAAGCAGCAGTTGCTAGCTTATGTTTTTGATGAACAAACTACCAAGTCTGTCTCCCATCTATCAAATATGAGCACTTTGCATTAATTCCATAGCAAGGAAGAATCACCAAAGATATCAGTAATAACCAGTTCATCAGAGCGGTCTCTCAGCTCACAGAGAGAGGCCATCAGATAAATATGTAGCTAAGGTGTCATTTTAAAAAACCACCACCTGAAACAACAGGCCAGACATCCCAGGGAAGCAATACAAATTCTGGTAAAACTACTAGCGCAGCAGCTGCATGCTTTGCAGCATCAAAAGCCACATGGGCAACTTGCCATGGGTATAAAGGCTTCAGCTAATTGGCACAAAATTGTTTATCTAAAACACACACCTGCCATAACACTTGCTTTGACATATCCCTGCCTGGTAGCTCAGCAGCTATTGCTTCACCAGCAGGACCTCACCAGAAATAAAAACCTGCAACTTGCCCAGGTTTATTTCCCATCTGCAGTTGCAGGGAAATGGTGCCTTTGAGTCAGATTACAGGACTCCCAGTCATTCCTTAGGCACGTTTTGATCCTCAGCCTGAACTCTGAGTTTCTCTGTACCAGACAGTCCCAAAGCAAATACACAGAGACACACACACACACACACATTTGCAGCCGCAACGAACTGACTCATCCAAAGTGTGTTGCTCTCGTTTCTAACGTTCCCGGGTTGTGTGCATGCTTCAGGGCTTAAACCAAGCTCTATCTACTAGAAATCAGGATGCATCCTAACGTGGGGACAGATTATTCCACATCTGTCTACTGTGGGGTTTCCTGCACCTTCCTCTGTAGCATCTGGCACTAGCCCCTGTCAGAAACAGGCTACAGTACTAGATGGACCTTGTGTCTGCCCAGTATGTTTGTTCCTATCAGCTGGAAGTAAAACTCTTTTATAACAACACTTTGTGCTATTCTAGTGTCTTATATCCACAGATCTCAAAGCATTTCACAACCATGTTTTGGTGTATTACATCTCCTCACCCTCCTATGTCTCAATTTTACAGAGGGATAAACTGGGGCTTAGAGAAATTAAGCAATTTGCCCAAGGCCACTGCCGAACTGGGAAAAGAACCCATGAGTCCTGACTCTTAGTTATCTGTCCCATCTTAGCTTTAAAGTTTAGCTTCAACCGGGGATAAAAGCGCTAACCAGACATTTTTAAAAAGGCACCAGGAACAGGAAATAAATGGAGAGGGTAACAGAAGACAGCTCATCACTGGGTGGGTCAATTCTGCATCGTATGTTTCAACATGTAATTTATAAGGTTTTTATCAGATTTGCAACTAGTGATACGAAACAGTCACCCTGTTGCCTCCTAGTAATTCAATATTTGTGTAAATAGGAACTTTAGCTCCTGCAGCATATCTCCCCCTTGCATTTTGCATGAATAATTATAGTGCTCTGCCTGTGATGAGATACATTCTGCAAATGGGTGCGATTATGAAGTGATGTCACATATGCAGATGGGCATGATTTTATCTTAAAATGAGAAAATGGATCTTGCAAGGAAAACATTGCTGGAAACACATTCCATTATCCTGATCAGATTTTGGGATGAGAAATATCATTTGGCATAAGCATTAATATGTAGAGTGGAAATCAAATAAAGCCAAATCCGTATGCACCTTGATATGATTTCTGAGATAAATTCTTCCCAGATTTTGCTCTCTGTGTGTATGTATTAAATCTGTGAATGTAACAGGATGGATTTGTTATGAATTCTTTTTCTTCTGCACCTAAATGCCCCAGGTAATACTAGCAAATGAGTCCCTGTCCGCAAAGGGTTTATAGCCTAAATAAACAAAACAGACAAAGGATGGGAGTGGGGGAAAAAACACAGAGAGGAAGTGATGTGCCCATGGTCGCACAGCAGGTTGGTGGCAGAACTGGGGACAGAACCCAGGGCTGTTGCCGCCTAGTTCTTTGCCCTCGCTGCTGCCTACCAGATGACCTTGTGATTGAAGCCCATCACAACGAATAACGCATGGATTTTGATTCCCAGTTCTAACACTGACTCACTGCGTAATCTTGGGCAAATCTCTTAGTCCCCAATTCCGCCAGGCGCTCTGAAAGAGCAGAGCCTGGTGCCCAGGCAAAACTCCACTGGCATCAGGAGTTTCTGTAACCAGCACATGGAGTTGCTGACACAGAGCCTATTGCAGAATTGGGGACGTCAGAGTCTTGTCTGCTGTAAAATGGGATAGAGGAGGAGGAGACGTTTCACGGGAGTGGCGACGCACAATGGATAGCGTTTGCAGAGCCCTGAACGAACACGCCACAAAAGTGCAAGGCACTGTCTGTTCTCGTCTCTTGTTACAACACAATTTAAAAGAAATGCTTTGAAATGGTCCCAATGTCTGTCTGCGAGAAGTAGCTCCTGGCCCTGGTAATTCCTAATTCTCTTAAACACAGCCCAAGCATTGCCACGGCGATCTCATTATGACAAGGTCAAGACAGACAATGGAGATGACACTACAATGTCAAGATGAAACAAACAGATGTCAATGCAAGTTACGCTCTAATACCATTTAAACTCACCACCCCAGATAACGTTAGAACAAAGCGACGACAAATGGAATGAAGAGGGGGCGGGGGAGAGACATTCGGGGCAGATTCTGACCTGAAACCACTGGGACTGAATTGATTTCTATGGAGCTGATCCTTCCTTTCTACACTGGTGCGAATCACGCTCTTTATGCTAGCTGCTTATTCTGCATTAATGCCTCAGGACAAATGATGTGTGGTGGTAATTGACAAGGAGGGGAAAGGTAGAGCTGGCTACACCAGAGACTCATAGAAAAAGATTAACGACCCTACACGTTGTTAGAATGGGATAGCTCAGTGGTTTGAGCATTGGCCAACTAAACCCAGGGTTGTGAATTCAATCCTTGAGGGAGCCACTTAGGGATCTGGGGCAAAAATCAGTACTTTGTCCTGCTAGTGAAGGCAGGGGGCTGGACTGGATGACCTTTCAGGGTCCCTTCCAGTTCTATGAGATAGGTATATCTCCATATATTATATATCAGGGAGCCTTTCCTCTGAGTATCTCGGTCATGTTTCAGCCCTGCAGCATATATGGCCCCTTCCCTGAGAGGGACCCACACCATGGGGAGCGGGGGAAGGAGAATTCCTGTAAGGAATCGCAGTCAGCGGACAGGAGCTAGAGTCTTCTGAACTGGGGAAACACTACAGAACCATTGACACGCGCTACCGCAAGCATGTAACCAGAGGTTACCTACCCAGACAGCCTGTTCCTCCAATAAACACAGCCCGAGCCAATGGAGAGAGGGCACTGGACTGGGAGTCAGGAGGCCCTGGTTCCATCCCCTGTTCTGACACTGACCTGCTGTGTGACCTCGGCCAAATCATTTCCCCCGGATTCTCCTCCCACCCCTTGTCTGGCCTGTCTTTGGGGGCAAGGACAATCTCTCACTACATGTTTGTACAGTCCCTAGTACCACGGGGCCCTGATCTTGTAGGTGCTGTTTGGATACAGATAAGTAAGATCCCCCAAAATCCCCACACACAGCTTTGGAATTCAGTTCAATCCTCTATTGAAATGCCCATATAAACAGACAGAAAGCAGCAGCAAAGCCATCAAGGGAATAAGGGAATAAAACAGCCCATTGGTTCAGGAAACAAGGTTAAGTGGCTACCACAACAGAGGGGCTGGAACTAACTGCAAGACTTTCTGTCCGCCGCATGGGCGCTCTGCATCTCCTACTCTCCAGAGCTGGAGACAGCCTGCATTGCTCCTTGCAAAATGCTGCCGGAGAGAGACGCAGGTAGAGCAGGAACAGCAAGGGAAGGAGGAAGAAAATGGTACCCAAGCGGGCTTGAGCACCCAGATGTCTGGTGACAGCTGCATCCTCTGCACAGTCTTTTGCCTTGGAGAGTGTGGGTGATGGGCAATTTTTCAGCCCCCAATAATAACCACAAAACCCCACAAAGCTGTACAATATTTGATCAGATCATACGCCTCCCCCCAGCAGTTTGAATTTAACTCTGCAAACACTGGGACCAGTCAAAGCTCTCCCGAGGGCTTGGCAGAGGAGGTTGGGGCGGCGGGGACGACAGAATACCGTATGACACGCCAGATGGAAAGGACACAGACGCCGCTGCAGTAGCTTGCGTTCTGCTTTGTGAGTCCCAAGGGGCGCTAGTCCCATGGTGCTGGATGAAAATCTTGCTGGGAAGCCTCAGCACGGAGGACCTGGCTTCACCCACCCTGGAGAATTAAAGCTAGTAACACAATCTGGCCTCATTAAAACATCCTGTAGTGCAGGAGGGGAGAGAGACACACACAAAGCTGCTGCATCACTGATGTTTAAATAAGGGGAGAGACCAGATCCTCGGCCGCTGTTATGCCCACCCTACCTTCCACCGTTCTGTTTACATGGCCAGCCCCGTGCTGGTGGCAGGGAGAAGCCGATTGCTGTGGAATGTTAGACTGAGGGGAGGGGGGCACCATTGCCCACTGGGCTGGGCCATATTTTATTCCCGCTCCTTGCAGCTGCCTTCCCATTTCTGCCTCTCTGGGAGTGACCCCCCGACAAAGCCGGGTCTCTGAACACTGCTGGGTCACTGTGATGGCTTCCTGTTTGGTTACAGGCACCTCGGCGGGAGGGCTAAGAGGTTCAGAGGCCTCCTAGGTGGAGGAAACGCCCAGCCCTGGGGAAAGGCTAAGGGATGCCCCTGTCAAAGGCACCCAGCTTGGGTTCCTCACTCCCTGTCCCCAAGGGAAGCCGGAGGCCTGGTGCCCGCTCAGATGGGCTGCTGCTTCAGTTGGGGATCAGGGCTTCCGCACCCCCAGGGCCAGACAGGAGAAGAAGGTGTAAAACAGAGCCTGGGCTCCTCTCAGCTCCTCCATTCTCCAGGGACAGCTCAAGGTGCCCTCCTGCCAAAGCATCGCCCGGCCTCCCAGCCAGCCCTGGCCTCTCCCCCTGGCGCTCAGCCTCCTCCCCACCCTGGAGGGGCTGATCAGTGGGATAGGGGTGGGGGGGGGAAGATGAGCTAGGTTCCCCTGCCCCTCTGAACTGGGGAAACACTGGCTCCCCCAGAACCTGAAGTCGCTGTAGGGGTGGATGGTCCTGCTCCCTCCTCCAACCTGGGCTCCCTGCCCCTCTCTCTCTCCTCCCCCCCCCATCCTGGGCTCACACACACACCCCGGGGCTCCCTGCCCCTCTCTCTCCCCCCCCCATTCCGGGCTCACACCCCCATCCCGGGCTCCCTGCCCCTCTTTCCCCCCCATCCCGGGCTCACACCCACCCCACGGGGCTCCCTGCCCCTCTCTTCCCCCCCATCCCAGGCTCACCCCCCCATCCCGGGCTCCCTGCCCCTCTCCCCCCCCCCCCATTCCGGGCTCACACACCCCCATCCCGGGCTCCCTGCCCCTCTCTCCCCCCCATCCCGGGCTCACCCCCCGGCCTCCCTGCCGCTCTCTTCTCCCCTATCCCGGGCTCACCTCCCCCCCCCGGCCTCCCTGCCCCTCTCACCCCCCCCCCATTCCGGGCTCACACACCCCCATCCCGGGCTCCCTGCCCCTCTCTCCCCCCCATCCCGGGCTCACCCCCCGGCTCCCTGCCCCTCTCTTCTCCCCTATCCCGGGCTCACCCTCCCCCCGGCCTCCCTGCCCCTCTCCCCCCCCCATCCCGGCCTCCCTGCTCCTCTCTCTCCCCCCCCATCCCGGGCTCACACCCACCCCCCGGGGCTCCCTGCCCCTCTCTTCCCCCCCATCCCAGGCTCACCCCCGCATCCCGGGCTCCCTGCCCCCCCCATTCCGGGCTCACACCCACCCCCCGGAGCTCCCTGCCCCTCTCTTCCCCACTATCCCGGGCTCACCCCCCCCCCCGGCCTCCCCCCGTATTTGAGGTCGCTGAAGGGGTGATCTAGGCCCCCCCCCGGGGTCCGGCACCTGAAGTCGCTGTAGGGGTGGATGATCCAGGCCCCCGCCGACTTGACCCGCTCCTGCTCCCGCTCCACCGCCTTCTGGGAGCCGAACATCCGCAGCGAGAACTTGTTGACCCCGGGCTGGAGCATGGCCCCGAGCTGGCGCTGCATGAAGCTCGCCTGGCTGCCGCGGGGCTCGCCGCCCTCCTCCCCGCCGGCCCCGTCCGGCCCCCCGGGGGAGCCGCTCTCGGTCTCGGCCCCGCTGCACGAGAAGGAGACCTTGGGCTCCCGGGGGGGCTGGGGCTCGGCCTCCGGCTCCCCCCGCCGGCACTCCCCGTTCGGGGAGCCCTTCCCGGCCCGCCCGCTCATGCTGCCGCCCCGCAGCTGCCGCTGCCCGCGCTTGGCCCCTTGGCCCGGCCGCTCCTCCGGGCCCGGCGCCCCGCCGCCGCCGGCCGCCGCCTCCCCGCCGCTGCCCGTCCGCATGCTGCAGCCGCCGCCTCCCTCGCCCGGCCCGCCCGAGAGCCGCAGCCGGCGAGTGGCGAGCCCAGCCCGGCCGGGGGGCGGGGAGAGGGGCGGGGAGAGCGAGCGAGCCTGGAGAACCGGGGGGCGGGGGGCGGATGGAGGAAGGGGGGAGAGTGAGACAGAGACTGGGAGAAGAAGGGGAATGAGGCGGGAGGGATGGAGGGGGGGGGAGGATGGGGAGAGAGGGTAGGAGGGATGGAGGGAGAGAGGGAATGAGATAGAAGGAATGGAGGGAGAGAGAGACTGGGAGAAGAGGGGAATGAGGCAGGAGAGATAGAGAGAGACAAGGAGAAAAGGGGGAATGTGGCAGGAGGGATGGAGGGAGAGAGAGAGACTGGGAGAAGAGGGGGAATGTGGCAGGAGGGATGGAGGGAGAGAGAGAGACTGGGAGAAGAGGGGGCATGTGGCAGGAGGGATGGAGGGGGGACGGAGGGGGAGAGAGGGAATGAGATAGAAGGAATGGAGGGAGAGACAGAGACTGGGAGAAGAGGGGGAATGAGGCAGGAGGGATGGAGGGAGAGAGAGAGACAAGGAGAAGAGGGGGGAGGAGGGGGAAGGATGGAGAGAGTGGGAATGAGATAGAAGGAATGGAGGGAGAGACAGACTGGGAGAAGAGGGGGAATGAGGCAGGAGGGATGTAGGGAGAGAGAGACAAGGAGAAGAGGGGGGAGGAGGCAGGGGGGAGGAGGGGGGAAGGATGGGGAGAGTGGGAATGAGATAGAAGGAATGGAGGGAGAGACAGACTGGGAGAAGAGGGGAATGAGGCAGGAGAGATGGAGGGAGAGAGACAAGGAGAAGAGGGGGAAGGAGGCAGGAGGGATGGAGGGAGGGGTGAAGAATGGGGAGGGGGTAGAGTAAGGCAGGAGAAGGGAGTAACACAAGGGGAGAGGGAGATGGATCAGACTGAAGAAAGGAACAGAGAGAGGGACAGAGACAGGAGAAAGGGAAATCAAGGGGGGGGGGCAGGTGGAGAGAAAGGAAAAGAGAAAGGGAATGCTGGAGGGAGAAAGAAAGGAGAGAGAGGAGGATAAAAAAGAAGCATGCGACAGTGAAATGAGGGCAGGGGAAGAGTAAGGCAAGACAGGAGGGATGGGCAGAGGGGATAGAAGAGAGAAAAGGGGGGAGGGAAATGTGAGAGGCAGAAGTTCCGCTGGGAAAAAGAATTCAGGTTTGAGCCTTCAGTCCCCCCCGGAGTCCCATCTTGCTGCCGGGTCTTAGCAATGCAGCACAGCCCCCTCCCCGCCCCCAGCAAGCAGCTGAGGTGTTGTGCATGAGTCCCAAACCCCGGTGGAGGCCTAGAATGCCATCAGTGTCAGATCCCAGGATGGCCAGGTCCGGGGGTGCTAAGGATGACACCCCCCCCACCCCCACGCCTGCTATGAGTTGCAAGGGTCTCAGCGGCAGGCTGGGGGATTATGGAATTGCTGTCTGTGCCTCAACAAAGTGCATTAGCCTTGACCCGTTCGTGCCGTACCTCACAGCGACTATGTTTGATTTTCTCTCCTTAATGTTTGTTTAAAACAACGGCTACATCATGGCAGTACAGGATGCCTGACGAGGAGCTGCAGGGGCTGGGGGCTGTGCATTCTGTACCCAGTGTCTAGGTGATGGAAATATTCAGAGGAAAAGTACTTACAGGGAAATGTACTTACTCTGCACGAGTAATAGCTTCCTATCTGGTCTTGCAGCTAAAACACTAGACTGGGATGCAGGAAATCTGGATTCAGTTCCTGGCTCCACCACAGTCTCCCTGGGCAGGTCACTTAATCGCCAAAGAGTTGATATCTTCTTAACTTTGCCATTTAAAACAAAAAAACAAACCCAGTTTTGCAATCCACCAACCCAGAAAATTATAAAAATGACTCTCTGAACACCACCATGCTGTGGGAGTCCCATACAGTCTCTCTAGGCTGTTCCAGACCAATTTTCCTCCATTTAGCAACCCTAAATTAACTTTACACCCTGCAAACTCAGCCTGAAACCTGGAGACTCTGCAGTGTTTGACCTCACTGCCATGAGGAACAGACAATTCTGCAGCCAGAATTTAGGTGACAAGTTTTCTTGATGTTTTCCAGCCCTGATAAAGTGATCATCTGTCATCTCAAAGCGCTTTACAAAGGAGGTCAGCATCACTCTCCCCATTTTACGGATGGGGAAACTGAGGCACAGAGCAGGAAATGGAAATGACGTGCTCATGATCACACAGGAAGTTTGTGACAGCCCAAGAGTCCTGTATCCTAGTGCAGTGCACTGTTCACTGCCTCTCTCCCTCTGCTCTGCAGGGCCAACAGGATTAGCAGCCTGTTCACGCTAAGAAACTAACCCTCCCTGACACACACACAAACGGGGAGCCAATATGGTCTGCACTTTCATAGATAGATACACACCCTATATTGACCTTCCCCTTGTTTGACACCCTCGATGACTTAAAACCAGCCAAATCAGCCGGGGGCTGGGACTTCATTCACCATCACGTCAATTTTGGCAGCTGAGACCCTGACCCATAAAACCCAGGTTTCATAATGGAAGCCACTCACAGATCCTTAGGCACTGCCTGATGCTGCTCTACTACACAGAGTTAATCAGAGCGCCTGGGAAACAGCTAAGACTTGGGAAAAGGGTGACACTGGGGGAAGATTTCGTCTTCCGACATCTGGTGTTTTCCATGAATCCTTTGCCCATCTTTGCATGTGTGCTGAGTGGATCCAGTTCAGAAGAAAAGTGCATTTTATGGAGGATTGCTGCCATTTTGGGGTTGAACACAGAACGATGGGCATTAATCATCCACTTTATAACTCCCTGGGGAATCTGACTGTAGGCAGTACTCCTGATCTCACAGCCCTGAAATTGACAGCCCCACCTTCCGCTGCAGGTTCCCAACCTGGCCTGGGCTGGAAGGGAATAGAGATGAATAGCTTTCTTTGTGGTGCAATGTTCCTTAAAGGTTACAGACATTTTAAGAACTAGTAGGCCAATTTTCCCTTTCTCTAGATGGCCAGGAATAGGCAGGGTGAGGAGTCAAACTGGATAGATCACTATATATACATGCACAGTTCCTGGTCTGTTTCCTGAACGCTATAGTCTTCTCATTTGTTTGTTACAGAATTATGTCTGGGTTGACACAGCTTCGTATCAACAATACTAAACAGTCAAAGCATTTTAGAGCATTCATAGGAATTGCCTCACACCCACCATTGAAATACAGCTGCTTTCATGGTGGGATGTAGCAATTCCCAAGCACAGCCTCCCACTGGGAATTAGAACAAGGAAGGAAGAAAAATACTGTCTGCTTGAAACTGCCATGGTGGGGGTGGGTAGTTAGAGATCAGGGGATCACGCTGGAATATTCAGAGCCAGAGCCTGATTTTGAACACTCTGAAGATTGGCTAGGCCTGTCTCATTTTAAGTAGGCAGGGGCCAGAATGGTCTCAAGTGGTCAGGATCTTAGTTTTTACATCTCATCTGAAAGACTCCAAATTCTTGCTCGCCATCAGGAGATGAAGAAAGCAGAGCGTAGGTTAGAGCAGCCCGGTGGTTGCTCTCATTTAGACTGGGGGCCGGGCAGGTTTCTGAACAGCACCCGAATAAGGGAAGAGCAAAGGTGGCTTAAAGACACTTTAAACTGCCCCCAGCCCATCCTTCCTCCCCAAGTGCAGGAGTAATTGGGAATCAGACTCTTATTCACTCTGAGTCTCCTCGTTCGGGTTTGGTTTGTGGAAAGAGTCTGAGCTTCCGAGAGGTCTGGACAGAGCAGTGGGGAAAGCGGCTTGAGGATTTCAGCTCCTCTCCTGGGATCGAGGCCCAGGCATGGAAGCTCAGGGGTCCATCAGCCAAGAGAAAGGAAGCCAAGTTGTGGCAGCATGTGAGAAGCCCTAGGGAGCTGCCTTTGCTAGACAGGGAAGGCTGAAAATGACTTGACACAGAGCAGGATCACAGTACCACGTGGGCTGGTGTCTCAGGGCCTGGCTAGCTTGCCCAACACTGTGGCACCTAGACACCAGCCTGCCTGGCCCTTGCATCACACAGAGACACAAAACCAGACTGGAAGCTGTGTGACAAAGTGGGAATAGTTTTGTGAGTCCTATGTGTGCCTCAGTTTCCCCATCTGGGCGGCATTGTTACCCAGTGGGTGGCTGGGGACTGTTTGCTCTCAGGGAAGGCTAGGAGACATAGGTGGGTGTCGCCTAGCTCCCTGGGCCTTAGTGTCCATATCAGTGGAGTACCTGAGAAGACAGTGGCAAATCCAAACGCTAGGACATTGGCACCTAGCAACCAAGGACCCAGAGGGAGATGGAGATCAAAGGACTGTCAGGTGTGAGGTGGGGGATAAGATCTGATTTCTGGAAGGAGTCAGAGCTCTCCCTGGAGTCTGATGAAGGTCAGATGGACAGAGATGGAACCAAGGGGTTCACTGCAGCTTGGCTGGGCTCTGGGCCAACCAGAATGGATTATGCTTTAACCTTCAGTTCTCGGTGCTACCCTAAGGACTTCCTATGCTGGGTTCCAGGTGACTAGCAAGCCCGTGCGAATGCTGGATGAGCTGCTTTAATCGCTGACGAGTGGACAAATCTGTCTCAGTTGGCGTGGCTGAACGGAGCTTGCGGTGTGAAGCAGGGGCGCTGAAGGCCCAGAGGTCCAGTCCAAGGAGGTGGTGAAGCCGCACGGCTTACCCGGGAAGAAGAGGGACGCTCTTTGGGTGTCTGGCCCACTGAAGGGGTTCCTCCTAGAGACTGTTCCAAAGCTGGGGCCGTAGCACTGATCCTGTGGATCTGGGACAAGCTGCATTTCACACTCACACTGCCACCTGCATGGCAAGGAGAGACTCTGCCAACCTGTCATACCCCCCCCCCCATATATTACACTTCCCCCTACGTCACACACAGATACAGTTACACACAGCACCAGGCATGAGCCCAAATGCATGCTCATGCATAGACCCCCATGCTACACCCTGCATCTCCCCACTACATTCATCCCCCGTGCTACACCCTGCATGACCCCACTACAGTCATCCCCCATGCTACAACCTGCATTACCCCACTACAATCACCCAAATGCTACAACCTGCTTCTCCCCACTACAGTCATCCCCCATGCATCACCCCAGCTACACACATATACACTCACTATATGCTACAGCCAGTGTTACCCCCCCACAGCTCTACACACACACACACACACACTGCAACTTGCATGACTCCCTCTCTCTCTCTCGCACACCAGTCTACTACCTGCACCACGTACACAAGGATAAACACACACCCGCGAGCAGCAGGTTGCCATCTCCATCACACACGCAGGGCTCACATGTGCCAGCAGCATCCTCTGTTTACAGGCTCATTATCAGGCCTGCCAACAAACACATTCCAGGGACAGACAGCCAAAGCAAACCAGACAGCAGGACACGCCACGCAGAGAAAACCATCCAAGGCTCAACGCTGCACTGCGAAGAATCTTTCGGACTGAACTCTGCGTCCACCTCATTAGCCATCTGGTGTGTGTGTTTGTGAGATGGAGGGGAAGGGAGTGGGAGGAGACCCTGAAGGTGATTTGATTTTATGGAGACTTTTGGGGTCAGTTGTCCCTTCTGGCAGCTGCAGATAGCTGTGTGTGTGTCACAAGACGACAGCCGGCCAAGGGCCCCCATGTGCTCAGCCCCTAGTGCCAGTGGTGGCTTGTGGACCAGGGTGTTTGCCTAGCAAAGAGATTCGCAAAGGATCACTGCAGACAGCCCTTGCTGAGGCAGTTTGCATGGAGCAAAACATCCTGCTGCTGCATGTGGCAGTCTGGAGGGGTTTGGAATCATCTGACCTTTCCAGAGACAGGCCAGGTGAGGAGGGGGCAGGTTAGACAGCAAGGTGAGAGGCATTAGAGAGAGCTGTCTTAATCAGAGCCCTCCAGAATAAAGGAGAAGGAAAGGTAGGAGAAAGAGTGAGTGTGAGGAAGGATGGTCCAGAGATTAGGGCACTAGCCTAGGACTTCTGGGTTCCTTTCTCTGCTCTGTTTGATCTGGGGCAAGTCACTCAGTCTCTCTGTGCCTCTGTTTCCCATCTATAAAATGGGGATCATAGCCCTGCTGTACCTCACAGGAGTGTTGTGAGATGCTCAGTGCATCACCATGCTGATGGGGATCATATAAGTACCATAGACTGATGTGCCTGGGTGGGGGAGTGGTGGGGAAGTGGGCGGTGTCATGGTACGTGGAACCACAGGAGGCATTTAGTAAAGAAAACCACTACAGCCACAAACAGGCTTCCACACAGCTTGAGTGCCAGTTTTGTCTCCCATGTGTACCAGGGACCATTGTCTGGAATTCTACACAGCACCCAGAGACACCTAGTGGCTGAACAATGTACTACAGGCAAGCCTCTTGTGGCAGGTGAGAGCACAGAGAAGAGTATGCACAGATGTACATAAGAGGAAAAAGGAAAAACATGCACACATGTTCCTGAGGGGCGTAGGAGACACACTCTGTCTCTCAGCCCATCCCCTGACACTGCCAGCCTGGCTGGTCTTCTGGACACAGATTCACAGCTGACTAGGAGCCTCCTGCCTCCTCCTGCCCCGTTTCCTTCCAATTTTTTGTCACAATCACTTGTTGCAGCTGATCTTAAACTATAGCCTCCTCGGAACTGGGCCTGTCTGCACAGCACCCAGCAAAGGTGGGCTCTTGTCCAGACTGAGGTCTCTGGGCACTACTGCAATATATGTACCAGAGAGAGAGAGAGAGTCCCATTTGCTGACGACCGTCTGAAGCTGTGGGGAGAGTTGGGCTTGCGGTAATTCTTTGTTCCCCTCCCTCCAGCTGAAATCAGAACCTTTTAGCGTTAGATCCACCAGCACCAGCATCTCCCTGGGAAGCCGTACTCAGTGCCCGGTCAGCTGAGCGGGAAAGAGGGGACTGGCTGCGTGTGGCATGGGGTCAGAGCTGTCACCCCTCCCTCCTAGCTGATGCTGACTCTGCACCTAAGTGCAGCCTCCTGCTCATGAGAAGGTGCAAGCCCTAGCCCATCCTATGGGAGAAGAGACTCATTCTCCTCCATCACACCCGGAATTCCCTGCAGCGTGAGACAAGAGGATCCCATCTCTCAGGACAGTCAGGCCTGTTTCGAGCAGGCTGGGTGGAGAGAGGGCAAGGATCAGAGTCAGTTTCCCCCAGGGCTGACACTACAGCCATAGGCCATGGCACAGCCGAGCGGGGAGTGGGACCATCACTGGCTTTAGCTGCTAGTGGTACGAGCAGAGAGACTTCTAGTGCGGGGGATCGTCTCTCGACTCGGCCCCCATTGGTGGGTACCTGAGCCCCTCCTGCTTGTGTATGGGTTTGTGAGCAGTGCTATTGTACAGAGGGGGAAACAGGCCCAGAGAAATGGATTAACTTCGCCAGGCAGTCTGCAGCAGAGCAGGGAACTGAACCCGGATCTCCCAGGTCAGTGCCCTAACCACTAGTCCAGCCTCTCTCTCACCATCACCTGCATCAACACTGCAGACAGATGCAATGTTCATCCCCCTTGGGCAGGGCCCTCAGTGCCACTTGCTCCTCTCTTGGTTCCCTGAGCTCTAGGGCTGGCTGCTTCCCCCACTTCCTGGGATCCACCTCAAGTGCCCATGTCAAAGCCCAGCCCCTTTGAATCCACCACTTGGGTTTCTCCCCTGCGAGGATTCATGTGGAAGAATTCCACTCCGCCCCACCCCAGGAGTGTCCGAATGACTGACCCGATCTAACAGCCTGTTGGCTTTATCCTGTCCCTTCCAGCACTGCCTGGACCTCGGGAGATTCCCCTCCCCTCCTTATGTCTCGCCTTAGTCTGTTACAAAGGAGAAAGCTGGCGGATCTAACCCCAGTCCCCCACCGCCCACACAGAGCGTAGCAACAGTTATAAAGGCAAATCTGGCTGATCTAACCCTCCTTCCCTACACACACACACACAGCCAACAGCGTTTTGCAGCAGAGCTTTCATTATGCTGAGATGTCTGCTGGGCCCTCTGTGTCCTCGCATGGCTCTCTCCTGGGCATGTCACATGTTAACATAAAGGGCAGACAAGGCGGGGGGCACTGCTTGCTCGCTCCATAACAAGAGGGCTAGAACAGCACAAGATTAGGCAGAGTACAAGGGGGATGCCAGGGGACCAGGGGGTCCAGACCAAGATAACTAGCCTGCTTTGGTGCTGGGTGCATACAGAAGGCCTGGCATGAAGTTCACGTCAGTTACCTGGTAGGATTTTTTTCAGAAGATCTTTAGCGAGTTAAGAGTTCCGGCCCAGCCTGCACCTTCCTAAACCGGATCTGGTGTAAGCATGAGACAAATCCTCTCCTTGATTTCCGTGGGGCTATGCAGAGGATCTAGCCCCTGAGCACTGAGAGACTGAGTCTCCCAGGCCCTGCACCTTGTGTCAGTTACCCCGGCGTGAAATGTTACCATCGATGCAAGAGACCATCCTACACAGGTGGAAATGAGAACACAAGGTGGGGAACTTGGATCCTGGACTTCATAGGCAATGAAGAGGTCCTATTCCTGCCTCTGCCGCTGGCTCACTGGGTGACCATGGGCGAGTCACGCCCCTACCCCCGCTTCTGTGCCTCAGTTTCCCCACCTGTACCATGTGGATGACGACATGACCTTTTGTGAAGCGCTTTGCTATCTCTGGATGAAGAAGGCTGGGTGATGACGATGTCTCTCTGGATGATGAAGCATGTATAGAGTTAATCTTTCAGTGTTTTATTATTTCCATTTGTCACGGAGTGTGGGGGATACAGGGCCCTGCACCCCTCTTCCTGAGATTCACCGTGACCCTCAGCCAGCCAGTAAAACGGAAGGTTTATTGGACAACAGGAACACAGTCTACAGCAGAGCTTGTAGATACAACAAGGACCCCTCAATCAAGTCCTTTTGGGGAGTGCAGGGAGCTTAGACCCCAGCTTGGGGTTCCTTGTGTTGCACCTCCCAGCCCAAAACTGAAAAAAAACCTCCCAAATCCCTCCAGCAGCTCTCTCCCCACTCCCCTCTGCTCCTCCTCTCCTTTGTTCCATCTCCCGGGCAGAAGGTGTCACCTCTCCCACCCCCCTTCCTGGCTCAGGTTACAGCTCAGGTAGCTCAATGTAACTCCCAGGCTACATTCCCAGGTCAAATCCGCCTCGCTCCCTGCTCCATCACACCATTACTACAGGGCCAGAGACCCCAGCTGAGAGCAGAGCCCTGGAGGGAGAGACACCTCCTGTGCTGAGCAGCTTTGGCAAGACAGACAGACATGGATGGGAGAGGGGAAAACAGAGACACAGAGAAGTGACTTGCCCAAAGTCAAACAGCAGGGCCATAAAAGAGGTCCTGCGTGCCAGGCCAGCACCCGCTCCATTGCTCCACACTGCCTTTCTGCTGCAAAAATGGCAGCTCACGTTGGAAGGAGCAGAGGTCTCAATGGAAACAAACCAGCCCCGTTGTTAGCCGGTTGCCTCGTGAGCACGCACTGGCATTTTCTGCCAAGCTCTGCCCAGATGGCATCAGTTGGAGTGCGCGACGCACCATCACACCCAAGACTGTTTCCTGGCCTCTTGGGGATATTTCTGTCCCTTCCACTTTACCTCCGTACTTGGGAGTGGAAGCAGCTTCCAAGAGGAACAGTCATTAGCTTATAGGAAACCTCCTTCCAGCCCGGGCTATTTCTTTCCCGTCCTCCCTGATCTTTTCTCTCTTCTGGGCTGCAAGCAAAACCGCAGCAGGGCTAAATGGACACAGTTCTTCTATTTTAAAACCAGTCGGGGGCTGACAGAGGAGCCCTGAGCACAAGGCGGTTTCTCCACCTCCCAGCTCCGCAGGCTGAACCTGAAACCTGGGTTATAAATATCCACGTATTGTTTCCCTATTTAGCCCCTTTGCAGGATCCGGGCTCGCTGCTGGCAGGTGGGGCGGACAGAGGGCAGGCGGCGGCTGCAGAGAAGGAAATGGAGAAAAGAAGAGGAGGAGGAGGAGGATAGAGGGGATGAAGGCCCAGTACAAATGCACGTGACGCAGGAGAGAGGGGCCCAGTCCTGCTTCCACATTCAAGTGGAGACCAGCAGAGCGGACGGGCTCGGGGCTGGGTTGGGATTGTGCGAAGGCACATTGGAGTTTCACAGGGAAGTATCAGAGACACTGGCTGATAACGAGCGTTTGCAGGTCTCAGCACAAGGGGGTGAGGGGAGGGGCAGGAGAATCGGTGGGGGGATTCGGTGCCTCCAAACAGAGTCCCGATCTACGGACAGACACAGCGTGGCCTAGTGCTCTGAGCACAGCCATGGGAGGCCTGAATTCCACACCTCTAGCACAATGTGTCCCAGCTCTGCGCCTCAGTTTCCCCACCTGTAAAATGGGGGCGATACCGCTTTGCCACCTGTGGGGTTGTGAGGCTGGGCTTGCTGGCGGCCACAGGGTGCCAAGCACCGAACAGCTCCAAGAAATGCTTGGATGAGCTAAAGGCAAAGATAACAGCCTCTGATTGGCTCCTGGCGACAGACTTCAGCAGAGCATGAAGAGGGGCAGCTGCCACAAGTCCGCCTTGTGGCCGGGCAAGGCTGGGTGAGATCCAGGAGGGTACAGGAGACTCAACAGAAGCTACTCGATCATTTGCCTTTGCCCAGCATCTGCAGGAGAGCAGCGCCCTCTGCTGCCCAGCATGTGGAACCACAGACGGGTGGAAATTCGAATTCGCACTGAGTAAGGTTCCCTGTAACCACACCGTCTTGTACTGCCAGCCCTTTAGTTCCCCCAAGCTAGACTTGGGTGTGGGGGGGTCAAGTCTCCAATGCCCCCACGCTGGTGCTAGGGGGTACCGGGCTGTTGGAGTTACCGTCTTTCCCATCAGCCTGAGTTCCTGACCACTGCACCTCCTTTCAAACCCCCAAGGCGCAGTTTGGGGAAGGAACCATTGCCCCTACCATAGCAATCAGACCTGAGTCCCAGCCCAGCTTCTCAGCTGCAAGGCCGGCCACCTCCCTAAAATGGTCCCAATGATCTGAAGAGAGCCCTCTGCCCCCGCAGTGTCCGCTCGGCCAGAGATTTCACTGCAGCAGCTATCAGAGAGAGACCAGAGATACTGGGCCAAGGGACGTCCCAGGCATCAGGCCTTTCAAACCATACTAGCGCTGTCAGGTAAAGCGAAACTTAGCCAATGTCACCGAGCGGCTGAAGAAAGAGCCTTCAGCCCTGGCATCCTATTGTAGAAAGGGCTAAGAGGAGAAGAGACACCAGGCCTCCATCCAGAGCTTGAAGGTGACATCCTGGCTCCACTTAAGCCAATGGCAAACTCCCATGGACTTCCGTGGGGTCTAGATTTCACTTTTAGTCTGGTTTATCCGAAGTGGGCACGGACCGCAGGGCAGCGCTGAGACCTTGAAACTTGCCGCATGCAACAGGAAGACGACCTCACTGAACGGAGCTCGTTACGGCCTTAACGAGGGAGCAAAGCCCAGAGCGAAAGGTAAGTCAGCACAGAGCGCAAAGAGGATGACCCTGAATGGATTCCAGGTCCTCTGAAGCTGAGAGACTCATAGAGAGGGAAGCGGTAACTCAGGCTGTGGGGCATGCCCCCCTGGGGGGGGCATGGAGGAATGTTCGCAGGAGGGGGGGAGTGGTGAGACCAGGTGGCTTATGCCAGTGCAGCGGGACCTGGCCCAGGTGGAGAGGAAGGGCCATCTCCACCCCTGACTTACCTCAGCGGGCCACCCAGCCTGTGAGTCAGCGTCAACATCTGCCACGCCGATTTCCACTTCCAGCAGCCTCCTTGCCCACGCACCTTCCCCGACCCTGAACACCCAAGGGGGAAGGGGCAGAGGGGCACATGTTGACCCTGCCCTAGTGGGGCAGCCTGGCTGAAAGGTAGGCAGTGCCACTGGTAAGTAGCTGTGCATTTGAAACTTGCAGGTGTAGGGAATTTAATTCAAGCTGTGCTAAAGTCTCCGCTAGCTTTATGGGTAGGTTATCAAGCCAACTTTTGCATGTGTCTATTTTTGTCTGGCTTGAGGGAGGGGTGCAACCCCAAATTGTAACTCAAAGGGGGGGCAGGAGGGGGGGCTCAACTCAAAGAGTTTGCAAACCACTGAATTAGTTACATTACCTGTGTGGTTATGCCCCATTGGTGATCAGAAAAAAACTACAAAGCAGATTTTAGAATTATTCTGAGCATATCTGGGGTTTACAATATGCCAGAAGCTGGGAATGGGCGACAGGGGATGGATCACTTGCTGATTCCCTGTTCTGTTCATTCCCTCTGGGGCACCTGGCACTGGCCACTGTCGGAAGACAGGACACTGGGCTTGATGTTGGACTGACCCAGTCTGGCTGCTCTTATGTACAATATAGCAGCTTAAGGGGCACGTTGTTTAGAACCTGAAGTTTGGTTTCATTCACACCAGAGGAAATCTTTTGTTGTGAACTGAAATAAAACGATTGTTCAGTTATTTGGATGTTTAACATTGGAGTTAATGTCCGCACCTTGCTGCTCGTTCTCAGGAGCGTTGGGCAGAAGCTTGACCACACTTCCGAAGGCTCCGTACGGCACGTTTGGACCAGAGCTGCTGTCGCAGAGTAGTGCGTTGCAGTGAAATAAGCATAACGGCTTTAGAGTAATACTTGGAGGAACATCGTGCCTTCGGGCTTTAGTTTGTATGAATTCTGATCATTCCAAGCGCCATTTCAGACATTCATCGCCTCTCATTTACCCAGCAGGTAACTGGCTTTATGTTACTTCCTGTGGCTTTTATTTGTCTCTGAATGTCTTTGTTTAGTAAAACTTCTAACTGTGGAAGACTTCTTGAATCATCTCCTTTAGCCTAAGCCATGTGGACTCCAAATGCATGGGGGAGGAAGGTCTGAAATGGTTTGTTAGCGTTACATATCCCTGGTGGGTTGGGTTTGGTTTTGCTTGCTCTGGGTGAGAAGCCCCTATGGCAGAGCCAGAAATAGAACCCAGGAGTCCTGAGTCTGAGCCGCCTGCTCCGACCACACTCCCTTCCAGAGCTGGACGTAGAACCCAGGCGTCCTGAACTCCCAGTGTCCTACTTTAACCCAGCGGTCCCCAAACTTTTTACCTCGTGATACCCTCCCCTTACCCAGAGCCAGGGCAGGGAGCGAAGACTCCGCTCTGGGAGTGGGGGACATGGACAGGGGTAAGGGGCCAAGGCTGGGGCCACAGCTCGGGGTGGGGCTAGGAGTGGAGCCTTGGCTGGAGGCCGAGGCCGGCAGCTGGGACCGGGCACAGGGCTGGGCTGGCAGCTGGGGCCAGGAGCAGAGCTGGGTGGCGCTCCCTCCCCACCCCTGTGGGGGATGGTTTGCCCCCCCCCAAACATTCCTCCGTGTTCCCCCAGGGGGTGAACCTCACAGTTTGGGGATCTCTGTTTTAGCCATTAGACCCTGCTCCCGCCAAAGTTGGGAATAGAACCCAGGAGTCCTGGCTCCCAGTTCCCCGCTCTGATCCCATTCCTCCCTTTCATGTCTGTTATTCAGCTACACTGGTGCTCTCAGATGCCGGTATACGTTTTCTCCTTGAGACACAATCCCACCCCAGGCTCACGCTCAGCTCCCTTTAGCAACCCCCTGGTGTGGGGGTCTTGGCTGCCCTTGGCCTTCCACGGGGAGCGAAAGCCGGGCAGGTGGGAGCAGAGGGAATCCTGCTCCAACTAGGGAACGGGGGGCGCAGCACAACTCAAAACTCCCCTGCTGGGCTTTTCCTGCCACGCTCAACTCTCCACCCCCGTCCTCGCTCTTAATTAACCGTCAGCCTGGGGGCTTCTTTGCTTCTGCAGGTCCCACTACGAGGCCTCCTGTGGACCAACCAGCTCTCAGCCTGCAGAGCAAGCAGAAACGCAAGCGGAAGCCTCCTCTCTGTCTCCCAGCAGCCCCTGCACGGTGACTCGGGGGCTGCCCGGCTGGACTGTTTCTGGCAGGCAGGGCTGGGCTGGAAACAGGTAGAGTCAGTGGCCAAGAAACAGGGAAGTCAGAGGGGTTCTCAGGGAGGTGGCACTGTCTGCCTCTAACGGCGGATAACATGGTCCCTTCCTCCCCCCAGGGGCGCTGGTGCCCCTCTGCCCATCACTCTTGTCAGCACACACCCTAAGATCCTGTCTGGTCACCTGCATCCCTGCTCGATGCTGTTACAGCCACAGACCTTCCTGTCTGAAGACGGAAGCGGCCTTCCCGGGCCCCCTTGCGCTCATGAGCTGACAACTGGAGCGTAATTAGGAGCATTCCAGGGGCATGAGACAGCTGGGCACCGCTGCCCCTTGGCCAAGCGGGAGCAGGTCGCAGGATCCTGTATGTTACCTTCCCACGGGAGCAGACGTCAGCGAGGCGGAGGCGAGATATTTGCTTAGGGGTTCCTGTTTCCTCCTGCAGCCGTGATCACTGAGCTCATGCCACTTTGCCCTGGCATCAGGCAGCCGTTCGATGGGCCCCGTCCCTCCTGGAATCTAAAGCCTGGACTACACTGACAAAGTGTCACTGGCCCAGCTGAAGGGATTTTACACGGACGCAGTTATGCTGGTAAAAGCCATGGCACCAATGCAGTTGCACTGGTATAAAGCACTTATTTAATATCTGTATCAATGCCTGATTTGCTTTGCCAAACTGGAATAAGCGATACCGGTCTGAGCACCCTTGATACCAGTGTATGTATATACCTACCAGGGGTCAATGCTGTCTGGGGAGACAGGGGAGGAATTGCCGCTTAAGAGCAGCAAAACGTTTAGATGCAGACAATACACCGTTCTCTCTTCCTGCCTCGGCTCCTGGGCTGTACACCGGGAAACCCACTGTCACAGAGCCACGGGGTCTGTGCTTCTCCCCAGCTTTTAAACAGGCCCTGGGAGGAACCCCTCTTCCGCCAGGGTAGGCCAGGTGGTCTCACCACCTCCGAGACTGAGCCGCCAGACTCCTGCTTCACAGTGTGAGCTCAGCCCCAGGTTGGAGACCTTGACGTGCTTTACTTTTACACGCGCCTCCGTGGGCATTTGCAGGGACACCAGGCAGCCTTTTCAAAGCAGAGTCGGGTTTCCCCGTCAGCTGGAGCCCAGCACTGGGAAATCCTTAGGTTAGCACAGTCCATTCTAGCCAAGCTGCTGTAGAATCCATTCCCGCTGTCTCCCTGCCCCGTTGTCAGTCCCAGGTGAGCGCCCTGCGTCTCTCCACAGGGCAGCCCTTAATCCAGCCACCTGACACTTTTCCCCTTTGTTCTCGAGCTGGGGACTGTGCCCTTCATCGCTCAGTGGAGAAGCAGAACCATCGCCCTCCGCTTGGCAGCTCGCTGTGAATGTTCCAGCCATTGGGGTTCCCACTGTCTGCTTGGGTTCGCCCCCTTGATCCGAGTCGGTTTCAGCACGTTCCAGCCCGGGTCTTAGCGGCCCATTCTTCCCGGCCCAGCCAGCGCTGTGACACAAACGCCCCGGGCTCGGGTTCTGCCCGCTGGCTCTCAACGCCAGTACAGAAGGAACTGGAGGCAAATGGAGAATTCATAAAAATATTGCAGAAAATTCCCACTTCGTCACCCCCATCAGAGCAAAACTGCTCAGCTCCCAACAGTCTCCAAAGGTAGCCTGGGTCTTCGCGCCTTTTGGGCACTCGATACACTGCACAAAGACACCTTGAAACGCATTTAACTGCCCCTTCAGAGGACACTTTAACCCACGCAAGCCCCCCCGCCCGGTATGGAAAGCTTCATCTTGAGTGCAATGACTCCTGACGCGTATGACATTAGCGCCTGTTGCCATAACAACATTGATTTATTAGCGGAGGAAACTTTGAAGTTAAGGCCAACATTTTCGAGTGGCTTCAGTTGGCAAAAGCCCTGTTTTTGATCCCACCTGTCAGCCTCCAGCCTCCACTTATCAAAGCATCTCACCGTCCCCAAAGTCACTTAGCGTCTGGTTTACAACATCTCAGTGCCAAGGCCGTCCTGTGCTGCTGGGTCCCTAGGGACTGGGGGGGAGGGATGCAGTGACTCGCCCACCCCAGAGGGGACTGGATTCTAGCAGACAAAGAGGGGATGTGACAGTGGCTAGGGCATTGGATAGACTGGGAGAAAAGAGACTTGAGTTCTGTTCTTGGGTCTGCTGCTAACTGGCTAGTCTCTGCCCCCAGCTCCATGCCTGTTTCCCCTCCACCCTTTATTGGGCTTGTCTATTTAGACCAGTGGTTCTTAACCTGGAGTGCATGCACCCCCTGGGGGTCAGAGAATCATAGAATATCAGAGTTGGAAGGGACCTCAGGAGATCATCTAGTCCAACCCCCTGCTCAAAGTAGGACCAATCCCCAGACAGATTTTTGCCCCAGATCCCTAAATGGCCCCCTCAAGGATTGAACTCACAACCCTGGGTTTAGCAGGCCAATGCGCAAACCACTGAGCTATCCCTGCCCCCCCAACTAAGGCTGAGAACACAAAGACAGCATTAGATGCCCTTTCTGGGGGTGTGCGCCATGCCAGATTTTTTTAGAAGGCAAATCATCGAAAACACAAATTAAGCACCGGCACATAAGCACAACTACTTTGTTTCATCAAACCTATGTGTTTATTAACATTATACATCTTTTAACGATTACTGTAATATACAAAAAAATATATATCTAGGTTTAAGAGTGCGAGAACATATTTTTTAGGTTTAAGGGGTGCGAGAACATATTTTGAGAACCAAGGGGGTGCAGGCTGCAGTAAAGGTTAAGAACCACTGATTGAGACTAAGCTTTTTGAGGCAGGGACTGTCTCTGTACAGCGCCTAGCACCTTGAGCTCAGCTGGGGGCTCTAGCTGCTCTTATAACCCAGATCCCCAGAAAGTAGCTGCTGCTGCAGTGGGACATGATTTGGGCCAAGCTGGCCTGCGGAGAGTTAAAAATGTCTAGTAAATGTCACCCCCACACACACACCCAATTCAATTAATTGTGACACTCAGCACTTCACAGAGCAGGGCACCCGCCGCCTTAGGGGGCACCCAGGAGGGAAGGGAGGTGATCTGCTCGCCCAGCCCGGCACTGGCAGAGCTGTCAGCCCCTGGGAGCACAGGGCCTCCACCCACCGCCCAGCCAGGACGGGATCCTGGCGTCACAACTGAAAATGACACAGGCTCAGCCCAGCCTCGGCCACACAGGGCTGCTGCAGCGGAGCGAGCCCCGCAGAGGGCAGCACAACCACGAGTCTATTTCTCCCCCCTTCCGCACCCAGCCCAGCCTGGGGTTTGTTTTGCTGGGGCCCAGCAGCGTGGAACAAAGACACAAACCGAGCGTTGTGCGGCTCCGCCAGACTGGGGCCCATCGTCTGGCCTACAGCCATCAGGCTTTGGCTGGGTTTGTAAACAGGACAATACGTACAACACCGAGTTCGGGCCAGGGTACAGGGTGAGCCAGAGACAGGCACAGAGACTGCCCTGCGCAATCCACTGGCAGGCAGCAGAATCCTGCAGGCCAGCTGCCATCCCAGGTGTGTGGGCAAACGGGGCCACGGCCGCACCCCAGGGAAGGAAACTTGCCATGCTGCCAAGGCAAAAGTGCCCAACTACAGTCGATCGGTTTGTGTTTAAGCAATGGCCATTAGTGGTAAAGGATCCGAGCGGACCCGGGAAGCGCTCGGGAGAACAGCAAGCTTTGTAACAAGGGGGGCAGGGTTTAGTGGTGAAAGCCGGTGACTGGGTACCCAGCCTCCTGTGTGCTATTTCTAGCTCTGCCTTTGACTCCTTCTGCAAACCCCTGAACTGCCCTGTGCCT